>NC_134484.1:172963206-173285706 GCF_040206685.1 Ascaphus truei
GACTGGGTGGGTGAGTGACTGGGTGGGTGATTGACTGGGTGGGTGAGTGACTGGGTGGGTGGGTGAATGACTGGGTGTGGGAGTGAGTGATTGGGAGGGTGAGTGAGTGAGTGACTGGGTGGGTGAGTGACTGGGTGGATGAGTGACTGGGTGGGTGAGTGACTGGGTGGGTGGGTGAGTGACTGGGTGGGTGAGTGACTGGGTGGATGAGTGACTGGGTGGATGAGTGACTGGGTGGGTGAGTGACTGGTGGGTGAGTGACTGGGTGGGTGAGTGACTGGGTGGGTAAGGGACTGAGTGGGTGAGTGACTGGGTGGGTAAGTGACTGGGTGAGTGAGTGGGTGAGTGACTGGGTGACAATGTTGGCCGCCAGACGTTTCCAGCACCTGCCCCGATATCCCCGGCAGCTGCCACAGGCAGGAGGGGGGGTAGGGGGGCGCAGGAGGTGTGCGGCAGGAGGGTTGGCCAGGCGGGCTGGGGAAGGAGGCCCGCGTGGGGGAAGCTGGGTTGGTGCTTCCCCCCCCGTATCAAGTTGGGAGCGGATGAGGGGGGGCTGGGTTGCACGCGGGGTGGGTTTTGGCACTTCCCCCTCCGTCCCACGTGGGGAGTGGAGGGGCTGGGTTGCGCGCGGGTTCTGGTTTTGTCGCTTCCCCCTCCGTCCCACGAGTGGAGCGGGGGGGGGCTGGGTTGCTAGGCTGGGTTGCTAGGCTGGGTTGCTGGGGGGTGGGGGACGGGGGAGCAGGCCCACAGGCAGCGGGCTGGACTCCCTGCTTGCCCTGCGCTGGGACCACGGGAATCGCCGCCATTTTTTTCAACTTTTTTTTTAATGTAATTAATTGGCGCCCGGCCGAGCAGGGGGCCCAGGTGGCCGAGCCCCCCTGACTCACGGGGCCCGGGACGCCAGTACAATTTGTGCCTCCCTGTTGGCGGCCCTGCACACACACACTCCCCCTCTCTCTTCTCCACATGCACTCCCCCTCTCTCTTCTCCACACGCACACGCTCTCCCCCCTCTCTCTTCTCTACACACACTCTCCCTCTCTCTTCTCCACGGAACACAAGTTAAAAATGACTGCCCTATTTTTTCTCTCTGGTTGGTTAATCTAGCTAAGAAATACTTCGAAGACGTAGCAGAGTCAAGGCAGGAGAATAAGATAGCCTCCACCACTGAATTTTCAGGAGATAAGCTGAGTTCTGTGACAGCATTATGTAAAGGGTTATTGCGGAGAAAAACAAAATTCTTTTATTTTATAAATACCTTGCTCTTTCTTGCACATTTTGCCCTAATTTTGCAGCTCGGAGACTTTGAAACATGACCCACTCAGAGTGACACTAAATACAATTTAATGTAAAGTTAGAATAGTAGATTAGGATCTGTAGACATGTTTTGCATTATTTAGTGTTCAATGTATGGTATTGTAAATAAAGAAAAAAAAGAATTGTTAATAAATTAAAATGTTTTTGAATTGCACCTGTCAGTGCTATATCTAATTGAACATCATTTGTTGAAATAAATGGTGTGAAGAAGTTGTCAGATGGTGTGTGGACTTGTTTTGCATAGTATTGTGCAATGTTTATATAACTGTTTTTAACAGATGGGAACACGCATGATTAAATACTACATTTGTAAAATGATACCGTTACAGTTATAAAGAATATGGTAACCAAACCTAAACCCATTAAATTAAGGTATGTCTGGTTCACCTTCATTGAGCTAAGTGTTCATATACTGTATTTCTGTGGAAAAAAGCATACAACAAATATGTATGCATTTATACAAGTGCTATGCTTGTACAAAAGCATGCATGTATGTAACAGGTCTTCCCCCACCCGGAGGGAAACTCAATGCTACCCAGCGTTCTTGTGCTGCTCACCTGGTAGGCTTACAGGATACTGAGTGTCCGCCGGTGTTAGTTGGGGATGAACAGGACAGGCTTTAGGGATCTTTCCAGCTCTTCACTCGGCGCCTCCATTCCTACAGGGCCTATAGGGATAGGTGCAGTCCCCTGTGGAAAACGCTCACTCTCTCCCCAAAGAAACTGCAGCCTCATGCAGGAGTATAAACAGTAACTTATCTTTATTCTTCATATCACACAGCAGTATACCAACTCGTACACTCTCTTGTCCCTAAAATATATATAATTTATATTTGAATGACAAAATAAAATACATCATTAAATTAAGAAATATGGCAACAACAGTATTTATCCCCTCCATCCTATCCCCTCCACCCCCAGTCAATACTCCAGCATCATTCCTAATAATTTGGTACTCAATGGAAGGAGTTTCTTGTTGATCTCTGAAAAAGCTTCTGAAGGAGTTGTGAGCTCCTTATTAAGAATAGCATAGCATACAGTATAAAGCAAGCACGTGTGAATGTTGAATACAGTATTTCCGCGATTGTAAGACGCCTTCGATTGTAAGACGCACCATCGATTTGGGCCTTACAATCGAGGAAAATTACTTTATCACTTACCATGTTTCAGGAGAGATCCCAAGTCAGCAGAGGACAGTGCAGGAGGCGGCAGCAGGACAGGTCCAACGTCTGCAGGTGAATGAAGATAAGACAGCAGGCGTGCGGCGGCAGGAGATCATAATAGCAGGAGAGCGGAGCAGAGCTTCATAGGGGAACGGCTGGGGATGAGCGCATTGTAACCGGAAGTCAGACACCGGTCAACTTCCAGTGTTACAGTTGTGCACCTCCCAAGCTGTTCCCCTATGCCGCTCTGCTCCTGCTATTATGATCTATTAGTCTCCTCCGCCACTGCATGCCCGCAGTCCTCTTATCTTTCACCTGCAGACTTAGGACCTGTCCTGCCACCGCCGCCACCGCACTCCCGCCCACTGTCCATCTTCAATCATCTTCAATACATCGATTCTAAGACGCACCCCAATTTCAGACATGTGAAAATCAAAAAAAAGGTGCGTCTTAGAATTGAGGAAATAGGGTATATTATGTCTATATTTGTACAGAGCATCTAATTCTAACCCCTGCCCTAGCAGACTAACATAACATGCACAATCGTCCTTTATATTTACATGGGGATTGATTGCCAGTTTCTTTCAATATTAATTAGCTTGAATAAATAATGATGGCAAATGCTACAAGGCTTTAGGAAATCCACAGTACCTCAAGTACTCTATTCTCCGTGTTCTGTCTGGGAACAAACTGTATACATTTCCCCAGAAAAACATATATATCTATGTTCAGTTTATGACTGTATCAATTAGTATTTCTTTTAACCGTCGCTTCTGCTTAGTGAGGATTAATCATCTATCAGTAATGGAAGAAATGACGTCCCATCCTCATGCATAAAACATCTCTCATGCAGAAAAAGAATAAGTTACCTGAAGATTGGTTGTCACAGGTGGATGCAGATAACAGTATGCTGCATGTGTAAGGTTTGAAAACAGGACAGATGACAGGGCATGGAACCTGAAAAGGATACTCATATTTTTTTTGCTGTGAACATGGATCTTTTTTGGTAGCTGTTCTGTTTTTTATGGCATGACTGGTTAGAGGGTATATTTTTGGGGGCCATGGATGTTACATCGCGATTGCAATGGATTCGGAAAAGACTGTGGAGAAACAGAGCCAACCGAAGGCACTTTAGCAGTAAGTGTTTACTACTGTATGTTTGTTGTTTGTTTTCAGGGCTAGGTGGGACCTACTTAGACATTGATACAAAGAGTAGGCGTTACTTGCATACTGTTAACAAAGACGATGTAGGAGCATTGGGAAAATGTCTTTCAAGTTACAAGTGTTATAATGAAGTATAATACAAATATATATAACATGGTTTCCAGACTTTTAAAACTTTTTTAGTAATGTATACATATTTGTTTCATGAAGTGTTTGCTGAATGATGGTATTAATGATATCTCCTACACTACAGAATATTGCTTACATATTTTTCTCAGATATATAATAAAGGAACATTTATAAAGGCATTTTTTCTCTCAAATATATTGGTTACAATTATGTTTGCAAGTATTAAATCATACATTATCTTGTGACATTCATATAACTGGCAAAGCCTAAGACATAGGAGAGAATATCCAGACACTCCAATGGTCTTAATAAAAAATACATAACATTTATTGAGCAGGATCGACATTTCGGTCCAATCTGGGACCTTTTTCAAGGTCGACAAAGGTCCAAGTTTGGACCAAAACATTGATACTGGTCAAACGTTATATTTTTTTTATTAAGACCATTGAAGCACAGAACCTGGATATTCTTTCCTTCTAGCTATATACACGTTCCCTGGCTGGTTACTTGATCTGATGTGCACCCTTGGCAGTACTACAGTACAGTATAGTGAGTGTGCCTAGTCCAGTAACAAGCCTAAGAAATACAATTTGGGAGACTTAGGGACACACGCCACCCCCCCCCCCCCAAAAAGAAACATTATGACAAATATCAAACTTTAAATGCAAGAACATTGTTTGTGGGGCAATGAGTGACATAGCTTTCAAATTGCATTTTAATGAACAATTCTCTGTGACATGGGTATATTGTAGCTCTGCTGCATTCATATGATGAACCTGTACAGAGAATAAAGTGCGCAGCTGAACTCCACCTCAAAGATGTGTAACTAATAATGAAATAATGTGTAACTAGTGACAAAGTGAATATAGTGCAAACTACACGTACCCTATAACACATACATATAGAATTAGAATTAACAAAAATGTATAACAAACCTACAAAACCGTGACAGGTCTCAGAGAGCGTCTGCAGCTATAACCAAAAGAGTGGCTCAACACCCCCAAGCACTAGCGAATCAAAAACAAAAGAAACAGCGCAATACGCACATAGTGAAGTATATCAAATATAATTATATTAAGAAAAAGGGTAATTATTCTGCGTACATAAAATCAGTAGAACATAGGCATTTCATGTGATCATCACATAAGTTACCAAACAGCAAATCGAGACATGGATCAGGAACAGGATCCTCAGATGAACAGTGATGGTAAGTCCACAGGTTCATGCATTCATGACTGCATTCATGACTGCATGAACCTGTGGACTTACCATCACTAAATCAGTTGCACGGCGTGACCGCTGCATCAAAGAGGGTGTATTTGCTCTCTATTCTGGAACTGATTTTACACCTGCCGTGGGGAGGTTCCTCTGACGAGGCGTATGCTCCGAGATGGACTGATAGTGCTGCTTGTGAGAGAAGCCACCATCCTTGAAGGGTTAAGACGCCGTCCAGATATTATCCAGGGCTGTTCATCTGAGGATCCTGCTCCTGATCGATGTCCCGATTTTGCTGTTTGGTAACCTATGTGATGATCACATGAAATGCCTATGTTCTACTGATTTTATGTACGCAGAATAATTACCCTTTCTCTTAATATAATTATATTTGATATACTTCACTATGTGCGTATTGCGCTGTTTCTTTTGTTTTGGATTTATATGATGACCCTGTGGAGGGACTGTCCCCATTGAACCTGGTACAATATGAAGGTTACTAGCTTCCATGCCATGCCTGTCTATCTCATGGCTGATTCTAGTCTTACTACAGTAGCGCTCAACGTTGTCTATAGAATGGGGTCTCAGCCCACACACGGGCTTCAGTCCGTACGTAGCTTGCTCTGTCCTAGGTACTCGCCAATTTCTATTATGCTGTGCAGGGGCGAGTGAAATCCCCCCAAAGTGAGACACTCGATAAGGATAATAGCACACCATAATGATTCTCAGCATAAAAAACTACCAACTTTTCATTGTGCATGTGATGTTTTACTCCTATTTAGGACAATAAGTGGTAATGGATACTCAAGAACTGCAAAGTAATGTCTCGTGAACCCTCATGAATAATTTCAAAAGCAAGGCTCGGAGAACAGGTTTTTTATTTCTAAAGTACGTGTCACTTTCTCAACAAGATGATCTGCCATCGTCTACTGCCCTCAAATCAATCTCGCTTTACTTTGGCACTGATCCTGTAAGGAGAATCACGCCTGTCCTGTTTCTGATGGCCTAAGCTTATAATCCTAGGCATGCAATGGGTTACATTTTTGTCTCTTACTAAAATGTCTATTGTTGCTATAATTATGCTTAAATAGTCTGAAAATTCTCTAATATATAGTATATTGTACGCTTCAGACAGCCTACTTCTTCTTTTCTCTCTGCAGCAGTTTACTTCCTCTTTCTGCATCACTTTGCTGGCACTCAGTGAGTTAATATCTTACTGCCTGTGTGCTGCAGGTCCTGCTCAGTAGCAGCCTCTGTAAAAGTGTAGTACAGGCATACCCCGCATTAACGTACGCAACGGGACCGGAGCATGTATGTAAAGCGAAAATGTACTTAAAGTGAAGCACTACCTTTTTTCCACTTATCGATGCATATGCTGTACTGCAATCGTCATATACGTGCATAACTGATGTAAATAACGCATTTGTAACAGGCTCTATAGTCTCCCTGCTTGAGCACAGCTTCGGTACAGGTAGGGAGCCGGTATTGCTGTTCAGGACGTGCTTACTGGCGCATGCGTGAGCTGCCGTTTGCCTATTGAGCGAGATGTACTAACTCGCGAGTGTACTTAAAGTGAGTATACTTAAACCGGGGTATGCCTGTACCCTATAGAGGTCCGTGGACTAGCAGGAGTGCCTTCACACAGAGGAAAAAGCTGTAGAGGGAAACTCAGGTGGAGTATACATCATTATGAGTTTTCCAAGCACGGCTATGTGACTTTTCCCTGATCGCTGCAGCTTTAAGATCCCAACATTCCTCCTTCATTTGTCTATCTATATGTATGTATGTATGCCTTTATTTATATAGCGCCAATCATGTACATATGACAATCATATAAATAACAAATAATACAGATAACAGATCATAGGAATAAGTGATTCAGACATAAAAGTAACATTTCGGAAGAGGAAGAGAAGTCCCTGCTCCGAAGAGCTTACAATCTAATTGATGTACAGTATTACATTTCCCCTTGTGCATTTCCTGTGATAATAAATAATAAATAATAACCCATATTTTCAATGTTGCAGCATCTGCCAAATGAGAGCAGTTACACTGGCGACACACTTTATTCGAGCTCGGCTAGTCCCACGAATTCGGGTATACCCGGGTGTATTGAGGTTTGTGACTGTTTTCTGCCCGAGTGCATTGAGGTATTTTCAGGCAGGGATTGAAGCATTTTATTCCCGCTGGCTGCAATACTGCACAGTATATATATATATATACTGCATTACAATTCATGAATTTATGCCATCTGGTAGACACGCGAAGCATTGCAGCCTATTAAATCCTAATCATTATCATTTAACAGATCAGCCGCTCGTCAGCCAGGCATGAACCCAGGCTGGGAAGGCAAACGCAACGGGGCTTGTCAGAGGTGAGGAGCGGCGCATTCCAGGTATCTGCCAGGTACATACTGGGTATTTGCTCGAATAAAGTGTGTCGGTGCAGTAGGTACATTACTTAGTGCTTTCCCTTTATTAAGATGAGAATATATATATATACAGTAGATATATCGAGATGGGAAAGAAAAAGCAGTAGCGCTTTGGGATATGCTTCACGGCATCGACTCCATCTCCGCCATTAAATGGAAATCTACGTACAGATGAGCCACCTGCAGTGGCATAACTGTAGCCCGGGCAAAGCCCAGGGGCCATGCTCTATTTGTCGCCGACTGCGCATGTGCGATCAGTGTTTGCCGGTCTCTCATGCACATGCATGACCGGCAAGCTCCGATCGCACATGTGCATGAGCGACTGGCAAAAGCAGTATGCACAGGGAAACCAAAGGGTTAACCAACCAGGCGCTCGAAAAGTTAGTAAAGTTGCTGAATCCTGCTCATCAAATCAGTTCATCTAAAGAGTTCATGGCTAATACTCCAAATAAGTGAGAATAAGAATCTCTCCCAGCAATTGGCTCACCTTGAAGCACTAATAACATTGAGATAGAGGGACTCACGATTTATGAAGCATGTACCACCGAGCCTGTGTGTGTGGAGTCTTCCAGCGAGCAGGTACACCGCCAACCGTCAAGCAACTCCTCCGCCGCGAGGGATGGTCTGTGACCGGCGGTGACTGCGCTGTCAGCTGAGACAGCAACCCGGCATGCCACCGGAAGCAAGCAGGAACTAGTGAAACTCCTCCCACCGGAGGATGGAACGATGCACCGCCGTATAGAAAAAACGGAGAAGGCTTTGTCAAAGAGAGGCCTGCTGTGGCTGAAACGTGTCAGAGGATCCGCCAGAACTACACTATGCCTCAATAAAGTTTTTTAGTCACCACTTCAGCCTTCTAGTTTTTCTACACGGTGGTGCATCGTTCCATCCTCCGGTGGGAGGAGTTTCACTAGACTGGCAAAAGCAGAATGCGCATGCGTGGTTGGCACCTGTAGTTTTCTGCAAGGCAAAGAATATTAAAAACACACTTGCACCTAGCAAACTGAGAGAGCTTGGTGCACCAAATTCAGTTTGTCCTGTGGACAATGGTGTCTTATGTGTAAACACATTGTTTTTGAGAATTAATTTACTTATTTTTCTAATTGTACCACTTATTCCATCAAAAGCTCCATTAATTGTCTTTCCTCCTATGTTGTATATGCTTTCTATTGCTCTTTACAGTACATTGGACGTACGAAACATCCACTTTGTGTGAGATTCCTAGAACATCGCCGTGCAATTTTAAAGGGAGCTCTTATACATAGTGTCCCCCGACATTTTTCATCTTGTAACTGTAGGGATCCAGCTAGCGTCAGGGTCATAGGTATTGAGTCCCGGCCTCCACATTGGGAGGGGACAGGTTTAGGACACTGTGCATTTGTGAGTCGTATTGGATCTATAATTTAGGTACACTTTCACCATCAGGTCAACGAATGTATAGATACCAGAATTTTGGTGTAATATTACACTCAATATGACTGGTTCAGTTTTTTTTTCCATACATTTATTAATATCTATATGTATACTGTAGTTTATATCATTGGTTTGGTCCTGTCACTGATAAGACTCTTTGTAATCCTCATATGTCTAATAAGTTTATTGTTTAGAATCCACCTATTTACACCATTGGTTGGTATTCTTTTCTATGGTGTAACTAGGCAGCGCACCTTTTGTCTCATTCCAACTTGGTTATCTAATTCTTCATATATTATATGTCATTTTTAATTGTCTAATGTTTGTATTTTCCAAATATTGTTTTTGGAAATTTGTAGTCTGCATATGTACATGTATATGTTTTGCAAAAGAATGGTTCATACTGTCCATTTATATAAGCAAGTGTCAATTAGTATAGGTTTGCATGTTTGATATATTTAGCATTTTCAGCCTTTAAACTGTTAAAACGATTGCTGCAAAATTTCCTGTTGCACAGCCAAGTGATTATGCTTTCTGCAGCTATCACAGCTGACTGTTTCCACTTGTGTTGTTGGTTGCTTAGCAACAAAGGCTATTTAAATCCAGATTCTCAGTCATCCAATCAACCCTTGATGCAGCCACTCATGTGACGAAACGCGTTGGAACGAATCTGACCCTGACCAATCATGGACCGAGGCCAATGCGAGCAGCAATTTTGAACATCGTCCTGAAAGTAGCCCGGATACCAGCTGCTGGTGCCATCTGTCTGCATTGCGCACAGTGTGGACTTTTCACCTACCATTTGGTGCTAATTGTGACGGCCATTCCTGGGGTTGTTTCTGGCTGCTGCCGGAGGGTCACCTGTGATGCGCTGATCTGGGACACTTCTCCGTTGTGATGTGACGTCAAGCAGAAATTTTCTCTGAAACACGAGTTACCTTTCTCCCCTTGTGAGTGCAAGTCCTGGTGACTATCTTTTTATGTCTATTAAACTATTTTCACCTTTGTTACACTATGGAGCTTGTCTCTCTGTCTGTCTCTCTCTGTCTGTCTGTGTACACACACACACACACACACACACGAAAGCGTTTTTCTCAAATTATTAGCAGCACAATATTTATTAGGTTACTTCCTATTAGACAGAAGCATATATTTTAAACAGTGATAATAATGTGTATCACAATAGGTAAAATAACCCCCCCAAATTACCTTGCGGTCAAATAGAACAAATTCCACTATAAGGGGGAGAAATAGACATATAACCCATATTAAAAATTGGACTGATTTAGACCATCTATAGAGTATGTGGGGTTTCAGATAACACAAGTCCAGGCAAATAAAATCACATTGATTTTGGATATTAGGAGGTTAATCAAAGATATAACTCCATCCAAAGAGATCTTTTCACGCTTGCCTGCATGTGATTAAGTGTGTAAAGCTAATTTACTCACAAACACAATGTGATACTGAACCTGTTTTGTGTTATCCCAAACTCCACATACTCTATAGATGGTCCAAATCAGTGCATGGTGTCTGGGATTTGTGTGTTTTTATTAATTAATAAGCGGTATATAATTTTTGCTGCATTCAAATACGTGCATTACCTATGGAGAATGCACTTCTTGGTTCTTTTTACAATATATATAGCAGTGGTCGACAAATCACCCAAAAATCTACTCGCCGAACCAAAAAATCTACTCGCCACCTAGTCCGGCCCCTATCCCCGCTTTAATTTTTTTTAAATAAATTCTTATTAAAAACTAAGAACAACTTTCGTTTTTAACATAAGTTTATTTATTGTATTACAATGAGGGAGACGGGGTAACAGGGTGAGGTGAGAGACAGGGTGAGGGGGACAGGGTGGGTGACTGACTATTGCCCATAAACTCTTCCACCTGTCCTACTGCACACTGTTGCCCTCCTCATGCCCTTCTGCTTCTTCCTGTGGCCTATCACTCCATTACCTCTTCCCTTCTCCCCCAGGCCTAGCATCATATTGCCCCTCTCCTCCCCCAGGCCTGGCATCCTCACCCCTCTCCTCCTCCCCTAGGTATGCTGTCTCCCTTTCCCTTCTCTGCTTCCCCCCCACCCTGGCCTCCTCCCTGGGTTGGGGCCCCAGGAAAGGCTGGCAGACCCCGGAACTTGCCTGCGCATGATCGCCCACTCGCCTTGCTCCTCCAACACCCCAGGCCGCCAAGCCCGGCTGCCAGACGCCCACCATCTCCTCAGAACTAACCGGAGCCGTGGTGGGAGAGTAGAGGTGCGGCTGTGAGGGTGTCCGGATCAGCAGGCGTGAGGTGTTGCGTCCCAGATCTGACAGAGTGACAGCCACTGGGGAACGTTGCCGCGAGCCTGCTGTGCCGATCGGAAGTGGGGAAACCCCACGGATAGGCCTCTGACGCTGCGTATTGCTCAGCAGTAGGGAATAGGTGTCGAAGAGGACTGAGGCTGAGGAGGGCCTCATCGGCCGTAAGGGGGGTCGCTAGGGTTGCCACATGGGGGGCAAGGAGGGACCGCGGGACGCAATGGAGGCAGGCAGTGTAGTAAGGCAGGGAGTAACACAAGCAGGAAGGACCAGGATAGACCAGGAAGGGCTGTTTCAATGCGCAGGATTATATAGAGCCTGGCTGATGGCCAAAAAAAAAATTTTTTTTTTTCCAGCACAGAACAGCGTGTGCTGCAGGGACGGCCATGAGGGAGTCGCAAGGGGACAATATCCAGTCGCCAGGGTCGTCCAGGCGATTGGATTTGTCGAACACTATATATATATATATATACTTAGTTAAGTTATGCTGAGTAAAAAAAGTGACAAAAACCCTCCACAGCAAAGCATATAGCAAATGCTGCAGTGGAAGTGCTGTGTGCTGGGTGATAATGTGAAAGGCAGGGTTGCAGACCTGCCTAAGACATGCAAATGAGCACACCGTTATATTTCCATTTGCTATATGCTTTGCTGTGGAGGGTTTATGTCACTTTTTTTACTCACCATAACTCAACTAAGTATGGTAAACTCCATCCTCATTGCTTCAGCTTTGCATAGCCAGTAACCAACCTCACACTGATGAGACCCATTAAGGTTGAAACAGTTGTCTGTGGGTGGGTTTACTGGCTATGCAGCTTAATCCTGGCTGTGCTTAAAGCTGTGACCATGCAGCAAGCTTAAGCCTATAGGGAACCATGTTTCAAATGGTTTTGAAGCAAAAAGTGGCACTGTGTGCTCATTTGCATGTCATTTCCCAGAATCCCTTGCTGCAGTGGAAGTGCTGTGTGCTGGGTGATAATGGTGAAAGGCGGGGTTGCAGACCTGCCTAAGACATGCAAATGAGCATACAGTTATATTTCCATTTGAGATATATATATATATATATATATATATATATATATATATATATATATGTAACCTTTTTATCCCCCCCCCACCGCCCTAAATGAGATGGGGGTATGCTGCTTGCTGGTTACTTCAAGTGGTCTGGGTGCTACAACCTGCTGGCAACAGGAGGGTTGAGGGCTCCGCGGTGGTATGGGGAGAGCCAGGTCAGGGAACAGGGGGGGGACAGATTACCTTGATCTTGGTATCTCCTGATGGTACAGTGCCTCTAGCCAGTGAGGATCTCCTGAAAGATCTTCAGGGGATGGACCCTCACTGACACTCCTTCATACCAAAGACATGAATCCACACAACAATGTCTTTTTCTGTCTTTATTCAGCAGACTCCATCACAGAGAAACACTTCTCTCATGCAGTACTCATCATCACTCCTGCTTCTTACTCTCTTTGCCTAAGCTGTATGATATCCCCTCCCTTCCCTGGGTAGCATGGGGAAGGAAGAGACAGTTTCTTCATAAGACCTCTTCTCTCTAACTCTCTCTCTTGTCTAACTGATCTCACTAATTTAGGAGGCATGTCCCAAGTTGAACAGCTTTGGTGAGTGTCTCTAACTCTGACTCATTACAAGCCAGAGCCGGATACAGATTGGCCCACACACAGCAGGGGGCGTTCCAACCAATATCCACCGCTTAGATTGACAGCCTCAGAGTTGCCGGGCCCGCCCTTGAATACTGATACATTATTCAAGGCTGGAATACACACAGGCCTAATAATGGATTTAACCTTTCCACTGCCTGTACTAACAGGGCTGACAGAGGAAAGGCCTAGAAACAGAAGTAACTGCCGGGAGGCTATGATTATAAATATATATATATATATATATATCATACTTAGTTGAGTTATAGTGGGTAAAAAAAAAGTGACAAAAACCCTCCACAGCAAAGCATATAGCAAATGGAAATATTACTGTGTGCTCATTTGCATGTCTTAGACAGGTGTGCAACCCCGCCTTTCACCATTATCGCCCAGCACACAGCACTTCCACTGCAGCAAGGGATTCTGGGAAATGACATGCAAATGAGCACACAGTGCCACCTTTTGCTTCAAAACCATTCAACATGATTCCCCTATAGGCTTAAGCTTGCAGCATGGTCACAGCTTTGAGCACAGCCAGGGTTAAGATGCCACCATAACTCAACAAAGTGTGGTAAAACCTATCCCTTGCTTCTTTTTTGCATAGCCAGTATAACCAACCCCACACTGAAGAGACCCATTAAGGTCGAAACAGTCTGCCTGTGGGTGGGTTTACTGGCTATGCATCTTAACCCTGGCTGTGATTGTCATGTGTATTACTGCTGTGAACCGCTATGTCCATAAATGGTACTATATAAATAAAGATATACATACATACATGGTGTGTGTCTGTGTATATGATGCATGAATATTAACCCAATACTAACGCTACCCCCCCACCCTGAAAACCTTAATCCTTTACCCTATGTACATTAATGGCGCTATATAAATAAAGACAACACACACACACTTTAATAAGAGTTTTCAAAAACCTTGTCATTCTTAACAAAGTACATTTTCATGCTGGCTAACGAGGTACATTTAATGCTGGCTGGTGTTTCTGTCTTTAATAAGATGCAAATGGCCATGAAAATGCATTAGACACGTTTGTACAACATGTAATTATTTTCACGTAATTTTCCATTAATAACTAAGACTAAATTGTATGTTAATTAAAGCTCAGGAAAGTATCCTTTAACAACAATTTATAAATCATCTCATTTGTTTAACTTTCCTAACTCTCGGTGCTTAGTTTATGTGAATAAAAATATCACGTGTGAGCTCATTTGCATGTCTCAGATAGGTCTGCAACGCTTGCGTTTCGCCATTATCTCCTAGCATACAAAGCATTCACTGTATCCAGGGATTCTGGGTAATGACATGCAAATGAGCACCTCAGTGTCACCTTTTATTTCTGTTCCATTTTAACATGGACCCCTGATTTATGTGATCATTTTAGTCCTCATCAATGCGTTCCATAGATAATATATTCTGCACGTATGTGACAGCCTGTTTAAAATAGCAGTCCAAACTGCTGTGTTATTAAAAAAAAAATAAAAAAAAAAAAGATATTTGCATTAATATGTGCATCGATACAATCCCCACAATGATAAGCAATTAGTTATGTTGCCAATTGGTCCATTCTCCGGGATCGGTCGGCAAAGATTCGGCTCGGGGGTTCACTAAATGGCTGTCAGTGCAGCAGAAGAGGACCAAAGATGCAAAGTTCTGTGGGGAAGATCATGTGACCAGGCAGTCACTAGATACAATTGGTGCACTGCTAGAGAGAGGGCAGGGCTCAAAAAGGGGTGTGCCAGAGCCTGTTTCAGAAGAGGAAGGGGATGTGACTGTGTAAATGATTGCTATAGAAACAAAAAATGTTTGTTACATTATAATACAATAAAAATTTAATTTAGAGTTGTTTAAAGAAAAATGATACATGTATGTACATGTAAAGAACACACATGTAGGATATTGCTTGGTCTGCAGCTTTAAAGCAGCAGTTCAAACTGGCGTTTTTTTTGTCTCCCCCCCCCCCTTCCCTTTAATATGTGCATCAATACAATCCACACACAGTAATAAGTCATTTGCTAAGTTGCAGATCGATCTATTCTCCAGTGATTGATCAGTGAAGATTCGGCTCTGGGGTTCACTAAATGTCTGCAGAGTATTGACTCAGTATCTGTGACATTGTAGATGGTTGCTATAGAAACAAAACAAAAAGTATATAACAGTTACAAACCAGATTAGAATGTGAGACAGCTTTAGTTTTGAAAGAACGTAGACTGGTGGCAGCTGTGAGAGTCTCCGGTAGGTTGTTCCAGTTGTGGGGTGCACGGTAAGAGTAAACTTTGCTTTTCCCCAATTTAATTACTACACTATAGATCTGGTAGTCAGGTTTACGCTGCCCGTTAGAATCTCCCCCCAGAACTGGCAGAGGTTTGAGATAGTGAAAAAGGAGTAAACAATGATGTTTCATAATGTAGAGTTTGGCACATCCAAGTCTAGAATGTGTGCCGTGTAATTACTCCTACTGTAACTCCTACTGACAAAATGCTCACACGTTTGTGTGCGTTAAAAGAGATGCCAAGTGCTTTACAATTTGGACACTAAAAGACACATGTTAATAGATAAAGATTCCCCAAAAATATGGCCATTTTGGTAAAAATCCAAAGTTTTGCTCAGCTTTCTATCCAAACTCTGTATCCAGAGTGAGTAAGATCAGGGGGAAGGGGGAGAGTGAAGTGGGTGGCGGTTTGCAGTTTGCAGAGTAAGGCCGCGTCCATGGTCGGTGAGACCGCGAGGAGTGCGCGCACGGCGCGATCACTATACCTTAAGGCAATAATCTCGCCCATAGACCGCGCGAGGGGACGCATGGGGCACGAGGAATAAAATAAATTTGAATCCACAGCGTCACGGCCAGGTCACGTGAGCTGTTCGCCCAATGGTGGTGATCCAGCTCAGTGACATCACGGCCACGACCCCAGACACATGGATGTGGGGAGCAAAATAAATCAACTCAGGAATTAAGAAAATGTTCTATTGTGAAGCAAGTCCATAACTGTATACATTTGACAAATCCCAATATATGCACTCACATGGGGTCAGAACTAAACTGGTGTTTATGAATCTCCAATGGCTTGAGATTGCTTCTCTGTTTTGAATGGGTCTTCAATGATTCAGTCAAAATGAAACAGAAAGGCTAAACATGGTGTAGTATGTAGATACAATGTATTATAGCAATATCATATGGTTATCCCACTCATATTTGGTAAGTATAAAACAAGTGTGGTGCAACTGTATTGATCTACAATCAAATACAAAACCTTTACAGAGGCCCCGTGTTTTCCCCGAAGGCATTTAAATTAAATGTCGGGGGACCGCGCAAGGCCTCTGTAACTTCACTTACCTTTGTGTCAGGTGATACGTCACCATGGCAATCCAGCATCAAATGACCCTGTGGTGTCAACAGGAAAGATAAACACAAAAGCGCACCAAGATGAGAGATATAAAATGTATTACCAATAAATAATAATAGTAATCACTTACATGGATAAAATCTTTAATAATCCCCGATCGTAACGATGACTGCAGTGGTGGGGCGTCACATAAGGTATGCAGGGGCAATCACAGTCCTTAGAGGTCAGTTCCGCGTGCTGGGGCTGTCTCTGTTGTGCTTCCTATCATCCACGTGTATGAGCGTGGTGAGAAGCGTAGCGCGCATGCGCAGGAATCGAAGCCCCCTGAAGGGGTTGCAGCTTCCATATAGTTCTGTGCTCTCCCCTCAGGGTGATGAGGGGGTGTGCTAGTTCTGTGCTGAGCCATGGATCTGGTTTTCAGGCCTTCCCTCCCGCAGGGGAGTGGGAGCATCTACCGCTTACTCCACCAGGGAGAAGGGGAGTTAAGGAGAGACTCCTGGGGCCTCAAGCTCCTTTGGTTGGCTCCTGGGACCCAGAAGATGTACGCTGTATGGTGTATACAATAAAGACCCTTGTTTTACTCCTGCCTGAGGATGCAGTAATTCGGGGGGAGGAAATAGTTTTCCTGCAGGGGCTGCACCTATCCATGATAGGCCCTGTTGGATAGAGGTGCTGCACCAAAGAGAAAGAAGATAGGATCCAAAAGCCTGTCCGAAAGCCTGCTGCACTTCAACCGGTAACAAGAACCAAATCTCCCTTAAGGGTTGGGGGTGGGGGGAGAAAGGGTATACAGATATTTTGAACATGAATATTTCTCTAGAGAATATGTCTGCTGTATTTCAGATTTTGTACAAAAGGGCCTAGGTTAAGGTGACTTCCACTAGTGCCACAGCCCTGCATCACCACTGTCCTACACCAGGGGTGGGCAAACTTTTCTGTTTGCGTCCCCCTGTCTGCTCTCCCCCCCTGCTCGCGTGCTCCCCCCACCCTCCCACTCCTTACCTGCTCTCTGGCTTCGGCAGTGTCATGTGACATCACAAAGTCATGTGACATCGAGTTACCATGGCAAAACTTTGCCATTTAACGCTGCAGTGTCATGGCGACGCTTCGCCGAAGAGCCATCTGAGAGCAGGTAAGAGAAGTTAAAGGGGCCTCAGGCCTCCAACGGCATTTAATTGGAATGCCTTGGGGGAAGAGTGCGGGGCCTCTGTAACCGCCGTGCCTCCCCTCCCCCCTAGAAAATCATGCGCCCCCCAGTTTGCTTACCCCTGTCCTACACTACAGCTAACATTTACTAAGCAGACTTCGATGGCTGTGCTGTATCTTCCAGTGCCGGAAGGTGTCATGGCGGAAGAGTGCTTAGTAAATATGGCCTTATAGGTCATATAGAGGTTAACAAAGCTCCATATTCAATATAAAGAAAAGTGAAGTAACACAGTTAAAGACTATGGGACATATTTTTTAATGGCAAACATGGTGCAATGCTGGGGCAAAAACATTGCTCCAGATGTATCAAAGAAAAAATCTAATGTAATTTTCTCTGTGATACATTTGGTGCAATTGTTTGCCTTATAACCCCACCCCTTTTGCCCTGATGCATATGGGCCTATAAGGTCATTTACTGTTAACTGTACATTAATCCTGCTTCTCACTGCAATGATTAATGACATGTATGTAAGCACTTTTACTATGTTATTTCTAGCTTCCTATCCATTTTAAACATAGATGGGAGCACCTTGCGTTGTGGGGAGCGTCTGTAAATGCCCATCCAGAACACATTACATACAGTACACAGTTAAATTAAAGCTAATTGCGTATATTGGGGATCTTACAGTACCTACAAACTATGATTTTTTTTTAAATAAAATCAAAGGATTTGAAAGCCATGTTTTATATATTTGATTATTTACTTTTAAATATCTGGATGTAAGATTATATTATAAGTGATTGGTTCATGTTTTTAAGTCTAGTGTTGCTAATGTGATACTCTTTAGCATAGTCTCTTTTGTAGTATGTTTTTGGTATGTACAGTATATACTGTATATTTTTATTTGGTGCAGATCCTCAATCCTGCCATAACCTTTCTGCCCCTTGTCACTGTTGTAAATTTTTGTTAAAGTAATTTTTGTCTTCAACATTATACATGGTTTCCCTGTAACGGCGAGTAATAATATCACGGTGCTCTATGGCGCGTGATTACGTCAGGGACTATACGATGGCATGCGAACAGAGGATATTTAAAGATTAACTTTTGAGCTCTCTACTATCGAGCCCTTGAGGAATCCGGTGAAACGCGTAGGGCTAGTCATGTTCCTGCTGTTGCGCTGCAAGGGAGTCTGTCCAGCCTGAGTCTGCATCCCCTGAGTGTGACCGGAGAAGGAGAACAACTAATTCAATGTGGAGATGGTCAAGCAGGGGGATTGTTTGCACCTATGCTGCTGGAGCCTGTTAGCTCACAACAATGTTTATCAATGTACAGTTTGAGAGTGCATTGATTTTATCTTTCCTATTTTCATAAAGTGTTTTATAGAATTATGCTATGTTGGCCTTTTAGGAGAAGGAGTGGCTCCGTGAGAAAAGACTGACTGGCACTGAGGGGGAACCTGGTTCAATCCCCGGCGTCGGCTCCTTGTGACTTTGTGCAAGTCACTTTATCTCCCTGTTCCTCAGGCACCAAAAACACAGATTGTAAATTCTACGGGGCAAGGACTGTGTCTGCAAAATGTCTCTGTAACGCTTGCGGGACCCCGGTACTGAGGTGTGAAAGTATGAAACTTCACACCCACAGCAGCGGAGGCACGCCTAGAGGGTGGATAGTCAAGATTGCCAGGTCTGGGCTGGAGAGAGTGGGTTAGTCTTGGTACTTGCCGAAGTCGTAGGTAGATGCCAGGAGAGTTGGAAAGAACATAAACCCTAGCGCATCAAATAATTAAATAAAAACCACTGTTTTCTAGAGGTTAATTGATTTCCAAGAAAGGCCACAAAGGAAAGTGTATATTGATAAATTACATGTAATAAAAGACAATACTAATGATCAATTAAAAAAATATACTCATTAAATATATCCCATCTGGGTACAAGCTGAACCAAAAAAATTATATATAAATAACCAAAAACAATAAAAATAACAGTAACATAGCATGAATCTATGAAAAGCAATAACTACCTTACAGCATTAAAAAAGGAACACATTTCCAATATTAGATGATGTTGTATACCAGAGGTACATGCAGATTGGTGTTGTATGTAAAACACTCTTACATTTATAAATGTTAATTAAACATACCAGTTACATATGCAATGGTTAAAACACAGTAACCCTGACTTGCAAAATATGATAAATATGCTGCACACAGAATCTGCCTCTGCTTTATAAGGGAAAAAACTTGTTATATTGTTAGAGATGTTACCTCTTGTAAACAAACATAACCCAACAGATTAGCAAATAAAGTGCAGGATATTCGTGACAAAGTTGTATACAGTTCACTTGAAACCAGGTCTGAAAATATGTTTGCCAGAATGTTACATCCAGTTTAGTTCATAGATTGTGGTGCTGATACTTTATAACCCCATCTAGTGGTACTATCCTGGTTTGGAAATATGATCACTGAAAACTTCAATTACTGTATATTCTGAAAAATTCTCCTGGCAGAGAAGTGCTATAATTTTGTGTGTTTGTTTTGGGCAATTTTTGGTCCGGACAAAATTTTAGATGGTACGTTCCTTAAGAACTACGCGTTTCATGCCGGAGCACTTTATCAAGGTGTGAGAGGGAATAAACTAATTGCATTTTATACATACCTGCCTGATCTGCTGCGATGCAGAGGATGACATCATCGCCGTGCGACCGCAAGAGAAGTCACGTCGATGCAACGTGCATCCTCATTGGCCCAGCGGATCAGGGGGTATGATTTTTTTTCTAAAACAAACTTTAATCATAAAATCGTTCATGAACAACAAATAAGGAGTAAAAAACAAATACAAGAACATTTCTATACATAATATGAATATATGCAAACTCCTGAACAACTGTTACAAACAGCAATCACATAATAACAAATTTATGCAAGTATAATGATATACTGTAACAAATAGTAGCTTACACAACTTGTGACTGTTCGTGATAGTGACTATACCGGTAGTTACATATAAAGATATCACAAGTAATAAATATACTGGTTCCATAGGATTATCTATAACAGAAGCAGGGAGTTGTTATAACCTTAATATTCATTTTAGCCATGGACCAGTATATACATCAATAATCTCGCAATGTGAGAAAAATAGGAATTTTAAAGATATTAATTTGCCTTCAATATTTTAATTATCATTTATATGACATATATACTGGTTCATGATACACAGAACAATTCTAATGTGCATGCGCACTCAGATTAAAATTGTAACATAAAACAGATGGAAATTCCAATATGATAATTATAACTGTATGGGGTAAAGTATATAATCAGGACACCAGATGGGACAAGCCTATTTTGGCTGACTTTTTTAAGGAAAAGGTGGAATCCATACGTCAGAACATC
The DNA here is from genome assembly GCF_040206685.1 of Ascaphus truei. Classification (NCBI taxonomy): domain Eukaryota; kingdom Metazoa; phylum Chordata; class Amphibia; order Anura; family Ascaphidae; genus Ascaphus; species Ascaphus truei. The sequence continues at coordinate 172,983,897 of NC_134484.1, forward strand.
CCATCTGTTGCCTCCTCCCATCCCACAAGGCTTTCTAACTCTCCTCCTGCCTTTCTTGACTCCTTTTCTGCTATCTCGGAGGAGGATGTGTCACTGCTGATCTCCTCTTCTCCCTCTATCACATGCCCTCTTGATCCCATTCCTTCCCATCTCCTAAAACCTCTTGCTCCTTCTATAATCCCTATGCTCAAACAGATTTTTAACTCTTCCCTCTACTCTGGTACCTTTCCATCCTCCTTCAAGCATGTAACAGTTATACCATTACTCAAACACAGCAAGCTTGACCCTACCTGTCCTTCTAATTATCGACCTGTCTCCCTCCTGCCTTTTGCCTCCAAACTCCTTCAACGTCTTGTTTTCTCTCGCTTGCTCCACTTTCTCAACACCCATTCTCTCCTAGACCCTCTACAATCTGGCTTCCGCACTGCTCACTCTACTGAAACAGCCCTCACTAAAATAACCGATAACCTCCATGCTGCCAAATACAGAGGTCATTACACTCTGCTCATATTACTAGACCTCTCTGCAGCATTTGACACCGTGGATCACCCTCTTCTCCTCCACATTTTCCATACTCTTGGTATTCGTAACAAAGCTCTATCCTGGATCTCCTTTTACCTCTCCCATTGTACTTTCAGTGTCTCTTTTGCCAACACCTCCTCCTCCTCGATTGATCTCTCTGTGAGGGTACCCAAGGGCTCTGTCCTGGGACCCCTTCTCTTTTCTCTTTACACACTCTCTCTAGGTGACCTAATCATATCTTTTGGGTTTAAATATCACCTCTATGCTGACGACACACAAATTTACCTTTCAACCCCTGACCTTACACCTGCTATACAGACCAAAGTTTCTGAATGTCTCTCTGGAATATCATCCTGGATGGCCATCCGCTGACTGAAACTTAACATGGCAAAAACAGAGCTCTTTATACTTCCTCCCAAACCTGGCCCTACTACCTCCTTCCACATTACTGTTGGAAATATGATCATTCACCCAGTAGCCCAAGCACGCTGACTAGGGGTCACACTCTATTCCTCTCTCACATTCTCCTCTCACATTCCAAACGTTTCTAAAACTTGTCGCTTTTTCCTCCGCAATATCACAAAGATACGCCCTTTCCTCTGTTACTCGACTGCTAAAACTCTGACTCAGGCCCTCATTCTCTCCCGTCCCAATTACTGCAACCTCCTGCTGTCCGGCCTCCCTGTCTCTCACCTGTCTCCCCTACAATCTATCCTAAACGCTGCTGCCAGAATCACTCTACTCTTTCCTAAATCTGTCTCCCTTCCTGAAATCCCTCTCCTGGCTTCCAATCAAATCCCGCATCTCACACTCAATTCTCCTCCTCACTTTTAAAGCTTTACACTCTTCTGCCCCTCCTTACATCTCAGCCCTAATTTCTCGCTATGCACCATCCCGACTCTTGCGTTCTTCTCAAGGATGTCTTCTTTATAGACCTTTGTATCTAAAGTCCTCTCCTGTCTTAAACCTTTCTCACTGAGTGCCCCGCACCTCTGGAATGCCCTTCCCCTCAATACCCGACTAGCACCCTCTATATCCACCTTTAAGACCCACCTTAAGACACATTTGCTTAAAGAAGCATATGAATAGCACTGTGGATAATCCTGGACACATGATACATAAAGTTTGGCTCCCTGCAGACGCACTTACTAGAATTCCCTCCTACTGTTTCTATACGTTTCCCTAGCTATCAATTAGATTATAAGATCCTCGGAGCAGGGACTCCTCTTCCTTAATGTTACTTTTATGTCTGAAGCACTTATTCCCATGACCTATTTTTATATTATTTCTTATTTATATGATTACAACATGTATCACTACTGTGAAGTCCTATGTATATTTATGGCGCTATATAAATAAAGACATACAATACAATATAATATGCGTATCATCTCAATTCACTATAGTGGGATAGATTCCTGAAAGGAATGACAGACATATAACCATATCCACTAGATATATTCTATGGAGTGGAGTGTATTTTAAAAGAAATGGCTTAAATCCCAGTCAATGTTTATCCCTAATGGTGTCCTAGTTCTTAGGGTAAAGATCCAAAAGGCTTCACGCCTATCGCCTATCTAATGCCTTTGTTCTGTCACCCCCTCTAGGTAGGGAGGGCACCTGTTCAATACCATGAAATTTAAAGAGGTCAATGCTACCCCTAGGGCAATTTGAGAAATGCTTAGGATCAGGATGGTTATGATCCTTTTTTGCAATAAGCCGGATCAGAACCATTATATATATAATATATATATATGCAAATACAACTGTATGCTCATCTGCATGTCTTAGGCAGGTCTGCAACCCCACCTTTCACCATTATCACCCAGCATACAGCACTTCCACTGCAGCAAGGGATTCTGGGAAATGACATGCAAATGAGCACACAGTGCCACTTTTTGCCACAAAAACCATTTTTAACATGGTTCCCTATAGGCTTAAGCCTATATATATATATATATATATATATATGAACAACAAGAAAAGAAAGCGCCCGATCCTAGTGCAGCATGAAAAAATACAATTTAATAAAAATGAATATGAATAAAACCAACAAATGCGAACTCACAAACACAGGATAAATAAATGCATATAATGAGTATACTCATTCGCCAACCGCCCACGTTGTGCCTTGGATGGCGCGCCCTCTCTCTGTCTGGGTTTTCTCAGCTCTGCTGAACCGACATCCAGCAGGGGATACAGGAAAAAGCTCTCCACAATGTGACCCGGAAGTCCTCCACAATGTTAGTGTATCCGGATATGAGGTCTGCAGTCCGTGACCCCACGATGCAGGGGCTGATCAGAGAAGTCTCTCTGCACTCCCAAAGGCAGTCCGTAATGAGGTGGGCAGTGAGGATAGAGTCAAAATGTATATCCCGGTGTGACAGCAGCTAAAAAACGCTCTTCTCTACGCGTTTCTTCACATAAAGTGATTTCATCAGGAGATATCTGACCAGTCTACGTCAGAACATATTTATAGTGATGAGTCAATCAACCACTTGGTAGCTTAATTAGTATAAACACATGTGTGATGACAATTAAAGGAACAAACATTAATTGAAGACAATGAGTGTCCTGTTCATAGTGCACAACACCTTGCAATATCAATTAGTTATATAATTAAAAATTGGCAGATCAATAATGTTATCAAATGCCTAAAACAAGTGTAAACATGTAGTATATATAAACAATATTGCATGAATATACTATTATGATAAAATTCATTCAGGACTGCATTCAATATATTTATGGGTGTGTGAGTACTAAGAAATAATCACCAATTTATACATACACCCAATAATGATTACTGAGAACTCAATTGGATATCCTTATTAGTGGGAATACTTGCAGCCCTGAATGTTCTCATCTATGTCAGATTGATGAATGCACAAATAAAACAATGATGTGTTCTTATTTAGAATCCTAATTGTCTGGATTCCCTAACCAACCTGTGTCAGTATATATGGGACCTCAGACATGGGCTAATAGGATCTATAGCATGATAATTAATGAATATTCATTTAGAAGAAATGAATAACCTGGAGGAAATAATTGGGGATGTGGATGTTAATTGATTATATAAATGTATATATGAGTGAACTGAGGCGATAAACTTTGACCTCTGTATGTGTGTCTAATATATTGTAATATTGGAGAACTCAAGGATAAATTAGTTATATAGGATTGGCAAAGAACCAGGAGAACTGCAGACTGGAACCTTGTATCCCACAGTCACCTGTATATCAAAATGGGAAGCAAATGCATCATAGCACCTGTGTCTCCACTGGCCAAGGAAAATAAAGAAGTGAATGAATAATAAAGAGTTATGTGAATATTAAATAAAATAAGTGTTTTATAGGTGATACTTAAACGTGATTGTGATCTTCATTGTGCTTGTTTGTGACTACTTAAATGGAATAAACATATACGAATACATAAATGTATTTCTAATGTGCGTGCTTAATGGTCAATGTCTAGTGTATATATTAAAAATCTAATTTATCTAACTATTTATGATAAGAATCATTAACCAATATGATTGTGAATGACTAATACTCAATGTGTCTATAATGTTTAAATCATGAAGAACTGAATGACCAAAAGGACACTCCCTGAGACAGATATGGAGGGAACATGACAAGCATGTTCAGACCCAGACCTCCACTTCAAGATCTTATAGGAATGAACCCTCAGATGACTGTACTTATATCAATGCAGTCATTTAACCCAGATGGACTAAGTGTATTTAAAACATAAATCCAATATGTTTCACGAAGGTTTAGGTAATAAGGAGACAGCACACCAGGGGTATATGTATTGTATTGTAGAAAATACAGGCACTTCAGCCAACGTTTCGGTCTGCAGAGAGGGACCTTCCTCAGGGCTGAGTAATGGTGCAATGACCGTGACTCCTACTTATACCCCCACCCAGTGCAACAAAACACCCAATGAACCAATCAGAATCAAATACAAAAGCATATGACATAATGCAGCAGCTGTCAAGCACAACATTTACCTGGAGTGATTGCAATGGTGTCATTACTGTGTTCCTGTGCTGCTAAGCTGGCTGAATTGCCGACGGCACTCAATCATGTCAGCAAATGGCGACGGAGTCCTCTCTAGATGTCTCCTAGGAGTCTCCTGGACTACTGCGCATGCGCAAGCCCAAAGCGAAATCGCCATCTTAGTACTCTAAGTGCTCTCATTGCTGGCGTCTATGCAGCCCATCTCCTGGCTTCGTTAATGCTGCTGCGCATGTGCAAATCGGAACAGGCTTCCCTTCTTCCTATGCTATGTCACAGTGCTTGCCGTGAGTCCAAATAAAGCACTCACTGAAGCGCATGTGCAGGTTGCAATGTTTGTAAGTAGTCATGGTAACCCATGTAATGGATAAGACAACTACAAACACTAAGGTCTCTGTTGAAAACATTATAAAACGCATCATTTTAATTAATAAAAAACTTTTAAATATTGTACTTGTATATCTAATTGAAGCTATAGCACCAGACATAAATACATGAATGCTTGACAGTCAACTGCAAAAAACAATAAAGAAAAGAGATAAGGAAAAACAAAAGGTGTAAAAAAGTGTTGTGCAAAGAGTGAAAAGAAACATGAATGAATCAGATCTAGAAATGGGATCACAAAGACAAAAAATGACTAATTATAAAAAGCAGCTACAGTAAGTTTCAGTTCCTCATTCAGTCCATGGGGTGCCATCGTTTTCAGATCATGAATAAACCTGGCCTCTTCTTGTAAAAGTAATTTGCCTCTATCTCCTCCCCATGCTGGCGGCTGTACTTGATAAATTGGCATACATCTCATGGTTGACAGAGTATGTCGATATGTTTTAAAATGTCTGGCAACAGGTAAATGTTTTAGATCCTCATTCTCATCCGCGCTTTGAAGCGCTTTTCTTATAGTTGAGCGGTGTATTGCCATCCGCTCCTTGAACATGCGCGTCGTCTTGCCGATGTAACATAATCCGCATGGGCATTTGACAACGAATCTTGATTCGCAATTTAGATGGTGTTAAATCTTTATTGCCTTGCCACTGTGAGGATGAGAAAATGTGGCACCCTGCTGGAGAAACTGACAGTTGATGCAGCCGTGGCAACAGTATGCTCCGGGTTTTTGTGCCAGCCAAGTTTTTGCTGGTGCGTATTTTTTAATCGTGTCAGCATCTGTTAGTATATCGCCCAGATTTGGACCCCGTTTATAACAAAACAATGGGGGCTCCCCAAAAAAATTCCCAATCTTCTTATCATTCTCCAATATATGATAGTGTTTTTAACACTGTTTTTGATTCAACTGGATGCAGTCGTATAAGAGCTAACCACATTAAAACGTGATACCTCTAAACTCTTCGTATTTTTTGTCAACAGGGTACTTCTGTCTTCTTGCTTCACTTTTGACAAGGCCTCCTCTATATCCGTGGAGCAGTATCCCCGTTCGTTTTTTTATCTGTAATAAAGCCTCATCCACCAGTTCTGGATTGCTCACAATCCTCTTTACCCGTAGTGGTTCAGAATAGGGTAAGCCCCTCTTGAGGGGAATTGGATGATGGCTAGAGACGTGTAGCAGCGTATTCTTATCAGTAGGTTTAAGATGAACCCGTGTAGACAATTTTCCATCGTTCTTATATATGACCATATCCAGGAACGTAATTTCTTGTTGGCTGAAGCTCATGGTGAACCTAATTGTTGAGGGTATAGTATTCAAATAATTGAAATACTCCAAAAGTTGTTCTTCCGTGCCCCCCCAAATTATGAACACGTCATCTATGTACCGAACATATTTCTTAATACATCGTGTGTGAGGCGCATCATGTAACACGTGTGTCTGCTCATACATATCCATATATAGGTTTGCATATGAGGGCGCCATGTTCGAACCCATAGCAGTTCCCATGAGCTGTAAGAAATAATTACGTTCGAATTTGAAGAAATTTTTATGTAAGATAATTTCCACAAGCAATAAAAGAAACTCCTTGGGGGGCCCAATGTAGTCTTCAAAATTTGTCAATTTACTCCCGATTGCCTCCAGTCCATCGCTATGTGGTATACTAGTGTACAAACTGGACACATCCAGTGTAACTAGTATACAGTTTGTGGGATCAAATGATAAATTGCTCATCTTTACAATGAAATCAGTCGTGTCCCTGATGTATGTCTCCATCTTCACCACTAATGGCTGGAGGAAAAAGTCCACGTATTGTGATAAAGGATGGCAAAGTGATCCTATAGCAGATATAATAGGTCGTCCTGGGGGCAACGTGATGGATTTATGTATTTTTGGTAAAGTATACATAACAGGTGTACGAGGGTGTGTCTGTGTCAGGAATTTAGCAGTCTCTTCAGATATCCAATTATTATTCAAACCCAATTGTATAACTGCATCAATCTCCTCTTTATAGGAGGCAGTAGGATCCTTTTGTAGTCTCCTATATTGATCCGTTTTCGCCAGTTGCTGCTCAATCTCGTGCTTATAGTTGGTATATTGCATACAACAATGCCTCCACCCTTATCCGCAGCCCGGATAATAATCTCTTTATTTTCCTTATGTGTTTTTAGTGCATCACGTTCATCCCTAGTTAGATTAAAAAAACTGGTTCGATGATGCTGGATGATACTGCGGGTCTCGTTTTCTAAGAGATTCATAATGGTCGAGATGTTAAAATTACTCGTTTGTGGGTCAAACGCACTTTTTGTCCTAAAGGGGCAAATTGACGCAGTTGGGTTTGGACTAGGCTCATTTTTATAGAAAAAATCTTTCAGTTTTAGATGTCTATGGAGTATAAACATGTCCACCTCCCAGTCAAAGGGGTTTTCATTGAACGTCGGGACGAAAGATAGGCCTTTTTGTAACACACTTATTTCTGCTGGTGTAAGGTTGTGTGTTGAAAGGTTAAATATTACCGTCTCTCCGGTTGTCCTTTCTTTCCTCTGCCTCTCCTCCCTTTGCGTTCTGGATATCTTCAACTTCTATCCCTCCCCTCCTGGTCGTTCCGTATTTTATTTTCTTTGTAACTGAGGTTTTGTTGTATCGCCTGTTTTTTGTCCTAAAAAAACATCGCCAGAAGTGCCATCTGTAGCATCAGATAAATCTGTATCGCTAGTTACATATCCTGCTTTTTTCCTGCCCTAACGATAGGCTCACCCTGTATTTCTTTTGGAGCCACCCCTGCCGGTGGTATTATCATTAAGGCCCAAAATCCAACGGTACACCCGCCGTTCATTATAATCTGCTTTAACCAGTCGTAATTTTTCTTTCTTGTACTTGATTAAATCGGCACGGTATGCTTCAAGAGTAGTCTGCATTTTATCTAGCCAGTTTGTGTTGGTATCTGTCTCCAATGTATCTTTGTGTTGCCTCATAATTACATCAATGTCACCCTTAATCTTCACTATTTCTTTACTTGATTGCTCAATTACCAATATTGTAAGATCAAATGAGCACTTGTTAAGTATGGCTATCCACTTCTTACAAAAGTCCACATCACTGCGTCCTATGGTGGGTTGATTTTTAATTCGAAAGCCTGTCGGTAACATCTTTTCTTTATGATGGTGAGACAGGGTGACACAATGCAAATAATAATCTATTTCTCGTTTTTTAAGCTTCACCAAATCATTATACACATCCAATGCATTATCAGGTCCTAACACAGATTCAAATGTCTCCGTATATCTTATGTTGGCTATTTCGGCATCACTATACCCGCTGTATCTGAGAGTGTGGTAAAGATCCCAGTGAAATCCGCAAATTCATCCATGAATACAAAATATTGTCACATTGATTTGAAAAATGTTCAAATAAACATAAAGTATCCGTTCTTGTGTTTATGCAAAACAGGGAACCCAAAAGTTCATCAAAGAGTGGTGCACAGTTCATATATATTCATACCAGAAGAATGACCTAGGTGCAAGGGGAGACAAGAGAGAGACAAAACATAGGGTAGTATGTCTTAGAAATTGAACCCATAAATGGTAAGATATGCACTCACAGCGTTTTAAGTTATTCAGGCCTTTTATCCACCCTGGGATCTGGAACTCTGTGGATTTTCTGGGAACGTCCCTGGGTCTGTATCTTCGGATCCTGCAGCGATTCTTTACAGCAAAGTATTCACCTCATGAGTGTTGATACATATATAGGGAGAGGTAAAGAACACAGTTTTAATAATAAAAAACTAAATGAATCACAATAAGTAAAAAAAACTCACACTTTGTGAGCTCTTTAAAAACAGTTGAGAATATCAGAGTATCTCACACTCATAGGGTCTACCGGTTCCCAGCTGGGCTTCTAGCAGTCACTGTTCGCGTATTGGTATTCCTATACACCTCTGTTGTTATCAGTACTCGTGGGACCTGGTGCAGTTCCCTTGTAGTGAGTCCTATTACAGTCTCTCACCACACTTTTAGTACTCCCAGTACTCACGATACTCGTGGGACCTCAATGTCCTTGCAATATGCCCCGTTATCTCTCACTGCAAGTATGAATGTAGCAGCTCTCCAGCATCGGCTTCTCTCCACCCTCTGGGTTCCTCCGGTGCCACCGCAGGACGTAATGACGTCACTCTGTCGCGCGTCAGCACCGCACTCCCACGTGTGGTGCCACTGATGCTGGGGCCGGTAGTCCTCCAAATTTAAAAAATGTAGCTCTATCTACTACCATATACTCGTGTAACACTAAACCAATGAATAATCCACGCCCTACGCGTTTCTCCTTGCGGCTTCGTCATATATTCACGTAGATAATTGCAGCAATCAGCACTCACATATCAAAAGGTATCCAGATGCTTATCCCATAGATATTCAAATAGAAAATATATTACCAGATTGAAGTCCAGTAATAAGGAGACAGCACACCAGGGGTATATTCAAAGGCAGTATGTATTGTAGAAAATACAGGCACTTCAGCCAATGTTTCGGTCTGCAGAGAGCGACTATATATATATATATATATATATATATATATATATATATATATATATATATATATATATATATATATCAAAATGCTTCCCCCATGGAGAAATCAAGAAACAGCACTCAAAGATAGATGCAAAAAGAAACCTGTATTTTAAAAATACATACAGTAGCACACATTCCTCCCCCCCCTTTTTTTCCCCCTCTCCCCATACCTTGACTCATATATATCATGAACTTTCTTTGACTCATATATATCATTATGTTGTAATTTATGACACTATGTATTGGATTCAATCAGGTTGATTTATGCACTTCATCCTTATTTTATTGCTATTGTGCTTTTATACTCTGTAATAGTTACTATGACCCATATCCGATTGATTAATATAATCTTAATAGTATTCCGCACACATATTTTACACCAGTTAGGTTTTTTTATCAAATCTTGTAATATGGTTACAATGTAACCTTGTACAACTATTACTGTGGCCACTATAGCTGCGGAGTGAACAGAATTGTGACAAGTTGGTATTCCTTTAAATTGAACTTGATAATCAATTCAAGCAAATTGAATTCTGCCAAAGCAGAAAATATATCTAGCAAATAACAGATGTAACAAACTACCTGACCAAGCACTTTAGTGTGTGAAACGCGTTGTGGTAGAGAATATTTTATGCTGTCCTGTGAAGCTGCCATTTGAAAGTTTATGATCGGAGGGAATTGGAAGTGAGACGTGCTTGACTGCACACACAGAGGACTCTCGAACCCAGAAGTGATAGGTCCGCACTGAGTAACAGCTGATCCCAGCGCACGGGATATACAGCTTCAAACCCACTCTGCCTCTTACCCATTTGGATCACGAACTGGGCAGCATGGACATATCCTTTTAGGCATCTGCTGAATCACTGATATCTTATATGCAAGTCTACACTGACTGCATTTTGTATGTTTAATATATACTTTTACTTCACATTTGGTGCACTCTGTGTGCTCTTTTCTAATATACATTTTTGGCCTTTGTCATCAAATTATCCTAATAATCTCAAATTTCAGTTACAAACGGTAATGTTTGGCCAATTAATTCTCACAATATTATGCTATATTATTCAAGCCTATAAATAAGCCTAGTTTGCACTGCCAGCCGCGGCACCAGTAACAAAGTTGTCCAGAAAGGCCTCTGTTGTCTGTCGCAGCGATTAAGTACTGTCTTGAAGTCAAACAAAAATGAAAATGCTGAATACCACTTCAACTCCCATATTATTGAGACTTGAAAAGAAATGTAAACAGAGGGAGGGTAGGGAGTGATCATAGAACCATACTAATTGAGTGAATTAAATAAATAAATCAGGTAATGAAATAGTGGGTGCAAACTGTGAACTGATAAAGTGAATCAGAAAAAAGACGAGGGAACACAAAGTGATTGTGGCCCTCAGAGAATTCACTAAACTGCACACCACTAAGTGTAAAAAATAACTTTTATTGAGTGTTTTACTTAAAACATATATTACCGTGAGATTATGTACCGTGAGTTAAAAATGGATTAAAATCAATAGTATCCAGCATCAGTGCCAGCACATAAATATAGCTTGCTATCCCAATTACCCAGCTAATGATGGTGGGATATAGATGGCATATGATGCTATAAGTCAGGCTATAATCCCCTCTGGATCAGCAAACAGACCAGATTGGAAGTTTAGATAGCCAGGGAGACTGTATGTAAATTGGTGAATCAATATCCAACCCTCCTAGTCTAGTGATGTAGTATCATACACCTCAATATATCATTGAATAGATAAAGTAGGAGCATAAACTGTGATTGAAGAGCTGACACTCACAGCAGCAACAATGATTGATCTCAAGCACATATACTGCAGAGGTGCATAAAGCACTAGGTAGGGAGGTCAAGCCAGAGACTCACTGGCATATAAACACTGGACTGAAATGAACCAAGTGTCAAAGACTGTTCACACTGACCCAGGTACCTATAAATACTGCATTAAAACAGCTCCAAGTAGGAGACTGACAACATTGCGCGTCCAACGCGCGTTTCCCTCCAGCAAAGGAGCTTCTTCAGGGACAAGATTTGTCTCTGGCTTGACCTCCCTACCTGGTGCTTTATGCACCTCTGCAGTATATGTGCTTGAGATCAATCATTGTTGCTGCTGTGAGTGTCAGCTCTTCAATCACAGTTTATGCTCCTACTTTATCTATTCAATGATATATTGAGGTGTATGATACTACATCACTAGACTGGGAGGGTTGGATATTGATACACCAATTTACATACAGTCTCCCTGGCTATCTAAACTTACCATCTGGTCTGTTTGCTGACCCAGAGGGGATTATACCCTGACTTATAGCATCATATGCCATCTATATCCCACCATCATTAGCTGGGTAATTGGGATAGCAAGCTATATTTATGTGCTGGCACTGATGCTGGATACTATTGATTTAATCCATTTTTAACTCACAGTACATAATCTCACGGTAATATATGTTTTAAGTAAAACACTCAATAAAAGTTATTTTTTACACTTAGTGGTGTGCAGTTTAGTGAATTCTCTGAGGGCCACAATCACTTTGTGTTCCCTCGTCTTTTTTCTGATTGAAAAGAAATGTGCTTAATATAATATCACAAACGGAAAAACACTTCCATGTAACAACAATAATCTAATCCGCATCAAACTATCAGAAAATTGAAAAACAAAGAACAATACACAAAAATCATTCTCAAGAAAGCCGTGATGTATGAACAGTTATGCTGTACAATTCAACAAATAGAAATACAGCACTTCAATGGACTTGTGAAGAAAGTTATTTAACAGTTTGCGAAGTGGAGAAAAAAAGTGCGCTTCAAAGAAGTGTCCAAATCAACAAATTATTAGTGTATAAAAGATTCATATGTACACTGAGATGTGTACTGCACAAGTATTAAAAAGTACTGTATCTACCAGAAGTGTTAAAAAATATTGTAACCTCAGCAACTCAGAATAAATAGACGGATTCTTTCCCATCCCTCCATGTCCTTGGACTTCCATGTCCACTTTCATATTATAGAGCGGCCCAAGCGACCCAATGGATTTTTTCACATACCACCACGAGAATTACAGCGCTCCTCCTATCTGGAAAACGACCCAATGGATTGCCTGGCATGCGAGCCCCTCCATGAGGAGATGAGTGGCCCTTGAGGCCTCACAGACATTTCCGACCAGTATTGATAAGACTTCTTTGACTGCCGATATAAGTTAGACAACCCAAACAGTTTGCACTGCCGACCATTCATTTTCTCAAACTCTGGGGCAAGCTCAAATTTAAATATAAACTAACGAGTAAAAAATCGCTAATGACTCCCCTCCTGGAGAACCCAGAGTTTTCTCCGGGGGTTTTCTAGACAGGGTTTTTCAAATTGGCCAAAGGCAAATGTCACTAGGCCAACGGATTTGAGTCGTGATCTCAAAATTAAACAGTTCAATCAGTTAGCAAGGGAGAAAGAGCCTCCCTCTGGGGTAATATTTTGCTTTCTCCAGGTAAGAGCCTTCTTTAGTCAAATTAACCCTTCATTTCCAGAGATGGAGTTTGAGAGGCTGTGTTTGGAGGTGGAAGCTCTGGAAAAAAAATGATCTGAGCTATATTGATACTTTGCCTTCCTGTGTATCAGGTTGCCAGATATCCGGAAATACAAGGGAGCTTGGGAGACAGACCTAGGGGAGGAGTTAGAATCCGAGGATTGGGATGATATTTTCAATGCAATAGCTAGTTGCTCTATTTGTACCACAATTAAGGAGAATTCATATAAGTTGTTGATGCGCTGGCCTAAGACCCCATATCTATCTCCAAGTATGTTCCCGGATATTCCCACTTTGCCCTAATGGATGTGGAGAGATGGCATCCTTACTCCATATGTGGTGAACTTGTCTCCGGGTATGGGCCCTGTCGAAAAGGGTAAACATTTGGCTCTGACAGATCATAAGTATAGAAATCCCTATTGAATCGTGGCACTTTCTCCTCAATAGGCCACTCCAAAATGCATCCTGAGCGGAGAATAAAATGATTGCTCAGATATTAATAAGGAAAGGGGGATAGGGAGAGAAATTGTGAGACCCTGCTCAGCAATGACCTATGAAATAGAAACTGGAAGTGGTGCTATCAGGGATGGAAAGGAGATATATGTGAAACAGAGGAAGAATCCCTAAAGATGCACTCACTAATTGTCAACACAAAATAATAAAAAATGTTATTGATACTAGAAAACAAACTAATTAAAACCTAGGTTTTAGGTTTCAATTAGTTTGTTTTCTAGTATCAGTAAAATTTTATTTTGTGTTGACAATTAGTGAGTGCATCTATAGGGATTCTCTCTGTTTCTCGGATATTAATAGCCACAAGAAGTGCGATTGCTGGACTCTGGAAGCAAAATGCTTTGCCAACCCTCCCCCATATTAGGAATAAAGTTTGTCATATTTGCCAAATGGAGATGTAAGGATTCTGCCAGGTCCGTACATGGTTTTGCTGCAGTTTGGGTTTTCCAAATTGCCTGCCCTTTTTGCTCAGTTCGGCCATTTTGTTTACTGGCAGCCTGCTATATAATGCTGCACTTCCTAATGAGTCGCCGAGCAAAGTTCTAGTTTTTGCAGCTCCTGTTGGTCTTTGCTGTCACACCTTTCACTTTTGCTATTTCGATTCCTTTGTTGCTGACCCCAGACAATGACGCCGACCTCGCTACTTTCTGCCTGCCCTGACCTTTTGGCTGTTGCCTGGAATCTGCACCACTGCCGCCTGCCCTGACCTCTGCCTGCTTACCAACTACAGATACTCTAACAGGACTCTGTCCCTGGGCTCTGGTTGGTTATTCTGCATCCCTGAGCCCTGCGGGTCCACTTCCTGATTCAAGACGAGCACCGTCAAAGAAGATGACTTTTGTGAATGACTCGTGTTTGAAATTCCAAAATGTCTTGCAGCCCTGGCTAGCTGAACTGCGAAGCCACCACGTAAATGCCGGCTCGGTACTCCTGTAAGAATTAACCCCACCTGGCATACTCCCCCAACTTTGATGGCAACCATTCCCCAGACAGGTAGATAGAGATGAAGAAGCGCTTGAATGCAAGGTATAATAACCAATAATAGCCAATGCTAGTATCCAAGGATAATCCAGAACCAATAATGATGAATTGAAGTAGTAGCTAGCAATATTGGGTTAACAAAACCTCCTGAAGACAGGTAATGGGTAGGAATGACCCCCCCACGATCAGTCTCATTGGAAGTACCCTTGTAGCAATAATGTACTCACAGTTCCTCTGTTTAAATGCAGAGAATGGGAAGGAGCGCACGATCCGACGGGAGCAAGGAGAGGACCCAATTCAAAAAATAAACTTTAATGTCGCTAGTGTGTTCTTTATCTCCTTGCTCCCATCGGATTGTGCGCTCCTTCCCATTCTCTGCATTCCCCAGACAGACCTTAGTATCTAGAGGATGCGAGACTGCGCTGAAGCAGGGATGTCCTGTCCATAACATTGGAACTACGGAGAAGAGGGATTCTCTGAACTCTAGCAGGGTCCAGAGGGAATTAACTCACGTCCCAACTGAAACAGATAAGAGATGAAAACTATATTGACATGCAGAGACTGTGTATATTGTTTAGAGCTAATAGTACATGTTTTGAGCCGACAAGCAGCTTAGCTGGTGGCTACCATTAAAAAGGGCTCTAGCTTCTGTGTAGTTAGACTCCTATGAAGGAGTAGGTGTTATTTTTATGATTTGTTTTGACTTAAAGGGCCGGTGGTCCTGTTAGTGTATAATTTAACCCTGTAAATAAACTGTAGAGAAATACAGTGTTTCCAGCCTTAATCTGGGACTAAAAGATACTGCAATGTGATGTGGGCATCGCAAATATATATATATATATATAATATATATATATATATATATATATATATATATATCCTTCCTTGCTTGGCTCTTAAGGGGTTTACATCAGTAGACTATATACATTCCTGTGCTCAGTCTCTCATTCCTCATCAGGGTGCTGGATCCACGCAGACTGGGCATAGATATACTGATGGAATAATAAAGGGTGCCTGGAACTTTATAGTACAAACAGAAGCTTTATTAACAGCCGTTGATAATGCTCTTCACATTAAGATATTCATTACTATATACACTTTAACTGGTGAATGGCCATGTTTGTACTCTTTAATTCTTCCCCAGTTAATCCTAACTCTGTCAGGCTAGTGAGGTGCTAAGATTTGTTTCTGTTACTGTCATCTTAAATGGCCATCTTCTGCTTACTGGCTGTAACGTTTTTTATCAATTGGGCCCCATCTTAGGTAACCCTCACTGTCATGAACTGTGGGATCACTATCCCGGTGCAAGGCACTTAGTACCTCTCTTAAACACTTTGTTTTGGAGACAACAGGGGACCTCTCAGCAGGGCCGCTCCGATTAGATCCCAGGGCTACTGCTTGTATAATCCCAATAGAACATACAGTAGGCTTCTTCTGTAGGAACCTGTAAGCTTCTGTACTTCCATGGCTATGGACACTAACTGGATAGGACACTCTTCCAAACTACAAAACAACAAACAAGGACTGGACATTATCACTATACATTAACTATATACAGAAACTTATTAACATTAACAAATGTGAGGCTCCTCCAACGGTCACTCCCAGGAACCTACGTTTTAGAACCTTCCATCTCACAATATATACCATGAGGGTGACGCCACTGGTCACCATGCATACAGTGGGAGTGGCTTCTTTTCTGCTAAATTACTCTATGCCATGTGATGGGAGAGGGGTGCTACTCTGCGTCAGCCCAAACAGTTAAACTCTTAAGGACCTTAAACCCTTAACTGAAAGAGTAGTCCCTAGGCGTGGCTACAAATGAGAGGTAGAGAGAGGTTAGAGAGAGGTGTAGAGAGAATTTACTAAAAAGTATTGCATACAAATATAGCAAGACTATTCCAGTAGCTGCGAGTGTTATGGAACAAGAGCCACATTTCTGACTCACCCCCCTCTCTCCTTTGCAGTTTCTGCCTGTCAGATTTTATTCCCAGCTGCATGGAGTCTGCAGACACATACTGTGCCTGTGTGGCTTGCAACAATGTTGCATTCCTTGCCTGCGAGCATGACATCAGTGAGCTGCTACAGCAGTTTCTGAAATCCTCACCAGAATGGGCTAGTCTGCCCCCCCTCCTGTTTGTTCAGACATCGTCTGCCCCTAGACAATTCCTTTGCCCACACCGCACCTCACTTCCTTTTCAACCCTGGAGACAGTGAGTAAAGAACCTTTCTCTGTTTATACCCCTTGGTGAGGCCATCTCTTTTTACCGGTTCCTAACTAATAATCACCACTACACACCATCCACAAGTATCTGTACCCTGCTACCTTTTCCCAATAAAGTGGAGGAAATATTACAGGACTTGGAGTGATTTAAAAGGGAACTGTGTTAATGCTATCGGGAGCCATTCATACCAACGTGCCCTGGCTTCAGAATAGTAAAAAGAGGACCGTGTGCCTTGGGAAATACACACAGAGGAGCTGCTACCCACAGCCTTTATGCTAAAGATACAAGCAAGCAGCTTACATAGCAAATAAACAGCAGTCTCTCACCACATTGCACAAGCACGTTGCTACACAGAGCCACAAGCCTCTACACAGCAAACTACCACAGCTTCATGCAAAGACAGTGAGCAGCCTTACTTTGCTAATAGTACACAGAGCAGCCTCTGCAACTGCACACAGTCTGCAGCTTTCACAGACAACCTGTAGCTCAAACTGCACAGCAGCCTTGCAACAAACAGTGCTTCTCTTACAATACCTAACTGCCTTTTTCTCTGTCTGAGTCCACCCGCTGCTCAGCCCCACAGTGAGGAGCCAACGGACACCTGTAAGTACAGCTACCCCAACGCTGCACGCTGCAGGACACCGCTCGGCACCATCTGATACAGACGCCCATCGCTGACAAGGTAAAAAGACCGCACGCCACACGCACTGGCAAAAGGCCTACACACACCTACAGCATGGCAGAACTCAGAGCCTCACCAGACATCACGCAGGAGAGCGATCACTCAGACACAGAGACCGCCACGCAACTGCAACAGGCGCAGGCAGGCGCAAGGCCCAAACGGACCGTCACACTGACACAAAAGGCCCGCGAAAAATACGAGATTGACATTGTAGCGCACCGCGCTAAATTAGAGTTGGCCTGGAACACTACCACACTTGGGATACGCAATGTCGCCGCCGCTGGCAATTCCGTACAACAGCTTGAGCAGGCAATAACTCAATTAAAGATAGACCACTTATGCTACCAAGGGCTGTCAGAGGCATACGTCACTTACCTGGCCAGGGCTAATACCGGTGAAAGCCTGCATGAAAGGGACTTACAGCACAATACTGACTCAACACGTGATAGCCGCGTGCGAACCGCCATCGCAGACGCCCAAAGCGAGAGAAAAGAGCTCCTCCTGGAGACCGCATCGCAGCGCTCGAGCACATCCAAGCACTCATCAAGGTCAGCGAGATCAGCACAATCTCACGTGTCTAGCGCAAGCACAAACGCCACCAAGGCGCGAGCCACCGCAGAGGCCGCACGTGCCAGGGCCGCATACGCTCAGAAAGAGGCAGCCATGAAACTAGAAAGGGCCCGCATAGAAGAGGAGGAGCAGACCACCACTGCCACCGCTGCACGGAAAAAGACAGAGGTGGACGTTAGCCTAGAGGCCCTAAATCAAGAAAGAGAAGCTGCTGCCGCTATAGCCCAAGCCGAAGTCCTAGAAGCAGCCGCGCAACAGGATGGCGGGGAGCAACCGTACGGACGGTTTGCCTCAGAGGATCCAGCCCGACGCACTGAAGACTACGTAAGGAGCCTCTTCAGTGTAAACACCAGCGCACCATCTCAACATGGATGGAGCGACTCCACAGATACCGAAGACCTGCTAGGCCCACGAGGAGAAGATGCCGTTCCTGCAATGGCACATGCTGCCTGGGACAGCCACAGCCACAAGAGTGATCCACACGCCAGCGCGCACACGGATGCACCACAACAGGCTCGCAATCCAGGTACACCCACGCGGGAGAAAACAGCCCCTCACACTGGCCAGCAGCCATCACGCGTCCACGCCAAGGAAAAGGCGACCGCACAGACCGTCCCAGCAACCACCTCGGAACGGGACAAACGCACCGATGTCTCAGGTCTGACAGACATAGCCAAGTACATGATCCGGCGCGACTTGGTGCACGCAGGACTCATCAGCTTCGACGACCGCCCTGAGAACTACCGGACGTGGAAGTTCACGTTCAAAGACGCAATCGACAGCTTGGACTTCTCAGCAAGGGAAGAGCTCAACCTGTTAGTCAAGTTCCTGGGGAACGTATCCAGGGAGCAAGCGCAGAGACTTCGGGCGGCAAACGCGCACCAACCCCAAGTAGGTCTTGACCTAGTGTGGGAAAGGCTAGAAGAGTCCTATGGCAGCCCCGAAGCAGTCGAAGATTCACTCTTCAAAAGAATCGAGAGCTTCCCCAAGATCACAACTAAAGACTACTCGAAGTTACGAGATCTTGGAGACCTGCTGCAAGAACTGGAGTTCGCAAGGAAAGACCATTCCTTAATGGGTCTCAACGCCCTAGATTCAGCTCGTGGAGTGAGACCCATCCTGGAGAAGCTACCCTTCAACCTCCAAGAAAGGTGGCTTTCACAAGGTTCCAAATACAAAAGGGAGAAGCAGGTTGTTTACCCCCCATTCTCAGTTTTCTTGAGCTTCATTCGCGAAGCAGCAAAGACAAGGAACGATCCCAGCTTCATCTTAGGGGCGCAAACCACATCCAGCGCCAGCCACCCGAGGAACGAAAGGTCAACAGCAAGGTACAAGGATTCCAGAACACCCATCTCGGTCCACAGGACGGACGTGCCCCCTATGACCCACGCGAGTCCCAGCCAGACGGCCGACAGGGACAAAAAACCAAGGGACCTTAACAAAGAATGCCCTATCCACAAAAGGCCGCATCCACTTAACAAGTGCTTCGGATTCAGGATGAAACCCATAGAGGAGCGAAAGAACCTACTCAGGGAATGGGGAGCCTGTTTCAAATGTTGTGCTTCCACAACTCATTTATTCAAGGACTGCAAAGAAGCTATGAAATGCACAGAGTGCGATAGCGACAGGCACATAGCCGCTCTACACCCGGAAGCTATGAAGCCCAAAGCAAGCAAAGCCCCTAACCCTCCGACAAAGCAGGGCGGGGAGGAAGAAGTGGGAGACACACCCCCCCGACGTCAGTAGCATCCAAATGCACAGAAGTATGCGGAGAAGGAAACGACGGTAGATCTTGCTCTAAAATATGTCTGGTAGCAGTGCACCCAGAGGGACAACCCCAAAGAGCCAAACGGATGTATGCAATCATCGACGACCAGAGCAACCGATCGCTGGTCAGGTCAGAATTCTTCGATATGTTCAACATACAAGACAGTACTTCTCCTTACACTCTCAGAACGTGCGCAGGGCGAATGGAGACTACAGGGAGAAGAGTGAATGGCTACACCATATGCTCAATAGACGGCAAAGTGAGCATGCCCCTTCCCACACTCATCGAGTGCAATCACATGGCAGAAGATAGGACTGAGATCCCCACGCCAGACGTGGCGCGACACCATCTCCATCTAAAAACCATTGCCGATCATATCCCACCACTAGACGAAGATGCCCAGATCCTGCTGCTACTTGGCAGAGACATCATGAGAGCACACAAGATCCGTGAACAGCGAAATGGGGACCACAATGGCCCAAGCGCTCAAAGGCTCGATCTAGGATGGGTGGTAGTGGGAGAAGTATGCATAGACAGGATACGAGGACCCGACAACGTAGGCGCCCTACGGACGAACTTGTTGGAGAACTGTCGTATGTCCCACTTCAAACCTTGTCTAAACCACTTTCAGGTCCACGAGAAGCTCGAGACCAAAAGGAACTATGGCGACGCGCCTGTGGCAAGAAAATACCCCAACAACCTAGGGAGTACAGTGTTCCAGACCACAAAGGACGACGACAAACAGGCGCCATCAATGGAAGACAAAGAATTCTTGAGGTTAATGGATAAGGAGCTCTTCAAGGACGAATTGGGCAGTTGGGTGGCCCCACTACCTTTCCGCTCGCCAAGAAGACGCCTCCCAAACAACAGAGACCATGCTATGTCTAGGCTCTCTTCGCTCCGCCGTAACCTACAAAGGAAACCGGAGACCAAGGAACACTTTGTGGCCTTCATGCAAAAAATCTTCCACAGTGGCCATGCAGAGTCGGCGCCCCCACTGAAAGAAGGTGAAGAATGCTGGTACCTCCCGTCGTTTGGCGTCTACCACCCCCAGAAACCTGGCCAAATCCGAGTGGTATTCGACTCCAGCGCTCAGCATCAGGGAGTCTCCCTAAACGATGTTCTCCTCACCGGGCCGGATCTGACAAACAGTCTTCTGGGAGTGCTGATCCGCTTCCGCAAGGAACCTATCGCCGTAACCGCAGACATCCAACAGATGTTCCACTGCTTCCTTGTGCGAGAAGACAACCGTAACTACCTAAGATTCCTGTGGTACCAAGATGACGACATAGAAAAAGAAATCACGGAGTACCGCATGAAAGTACATGTCTTCGGGAACAGCCCATCACCTGCAGTGGCAGCCTACGGCCTCAGAAGAACGGCCCAAGACGGAGAAGCAGAGTTCGGGAAAGACGCCAGGAGCTTCGTCGAAAGAGACTTCTATGTGGACGACGGATTAAAATCAGTTCCCACCGAAGAAGAAGCCGTAGATCTACTCAAGAGGACACAAAAGATGTTAGCAAAGGCCAACCTAAGGTTGCACAAAATAGCTTCCAACAGTGCCACAGTGATGAAGGCGTTCCACGCAGATGATCAAGCACCAGATCTCAAGAATTTGGATCTGGGGACCGATACGCCTCCCATACAGCGGAGCCTGGGGATAAGCTGGAATCTTAAAACAGACACCTTTACGTTCCAGGTAGCCATCGAAGAAAAACCCTTCACACGTCGCGGAGTCCTGTCCACCGTTAACAGTCTCTACGACCCGCTAGGATTCGTGGCTCCTGTCACTATACAAGGGAAGTCTCTCCTCAGAGAAATGTCCTTCGAAAAACAGGAATGGGACACCCCACTACCTCCAGAAAAACGGAAAGAGTGGGAAACGTGGAAACACTCCTTGAAGGCCCTCGAGCAACTTCAAATCCCACGCCCCTATTCACCTATATCTCTCACCGCCGCACACAGCAAAGAGCTTTGCGTGTTCTCAAATGCCTCCACCAAAGCTATAGCAGCGGTGGCCTACCTAAAACCACGGACGTGGATGGAAGTTGCCACATCAGGTTCATCCTTGGCAAAGCTAAGCTGGCACCACAACCCGACCATACTATACCCAGACTAGAGCTGTGTGGTGCAGTGTTAGCAGTAGAACTGGCGGAGCTTATCGAGAATGAGATGGACAGCAAACCAGATGCCGTCAAACTCTACACAGATAGCAAGGTGGTACTGGGATACATATACAACAAGAAAAGGAGATTCTACGTATACGTAGCTAACCGTGTAGAAAGAATCAGGAAATCAACTCAACCAGAACAATGGCACCACGTGCCCACAGATCAAAATTCCGCAGATCACGCCACCAGATCAGTACCCGCATCTCAACTGCAGAATACGTCGTGGCTCACAGGACCAACGTTTCTTGCGCAGCCTGCGGAAACGCTACCAACCCCAGTTGGCGATTTTGAACTCGTGGATCCCGAAAAGGATACGGAGATAAGGCCCCCACAAGTATCCGTGGTACTCACCAATGTATCGCACAAAAACGCATTCGGATCACATCGATTCCAACGCTTCTCAAAGTGGACGGCCCTTCTGCGAACAGTAGCCCATCTCGGGCATATAGCCTCCTCCTTCCGCCAGACACCAGATGGTAAAACGACCGGCTGCCACGGCTGGCACATCTGCAAAGAGCTGCGCACCGTAGAGGAAATTACAAAGGCTAAGGAAACTGTTCTCAGTCATGTTCAAAGAGAAACATATGCAGAAGAGATCAATTGCATTCGTGGAAAGAAGAGTGTTAACAAAAACAGTCCACTTTGGAAGTTGAATCCCTTCATCGACAACGACGGCCTCATGAGAGTAGGAGGCCGCCTCAATAAGACCCATTCCAGAGACTATCCTTCTAATGCCCAAATCGGACTGTGATGGGGAAAAACTGGTTACCAGTGCCGTGGACTTTTAAGAGACATTGTGGTGCATCAAGCTAACCAAGAGCTACGCACCCACCTGGCTTCCCTTACTGGAAGGCCTGGCCAAAGGACTTTGATGCCAGTGGTACCAGCCGGTATCACATTGCTATGGAAATATGGACCTTTGCAGTATATTGTTATGTTGTATGTATTGCACATATGTTCCACATAGCTTGCCATATAGTGGTATCTACAGATACCAGACGGGGAGTGTTATGGAACAAGAGCCACATTTCTGACTCACCCCCCTCTCTCCTTTGCAGTTTCTGCCTGTCAGATTTTATTCCCAGCTGCATGGAGTCTGCAGACACATACTGTGCCTGTGTGGCTTGCAACAATGTTGCATTCCTTGCCTGCGAGCATGACATCAGTGAGCTGCTACAGCAGTTTCTGAAATCCTCACCAGAATGGGCTAGTCTGCCCCCCCTCCTGTTTGTTCAGACATCGTCTGCCCCTAGACAATTCCTTTGCCCACACCGCACCTCACTTCCTTTTCAACCCTGGAGACAGTGAGTAAAGAACCTTTCTCTGTTTATACCCCTTGGTGAGGCCATCTCTTTTTACCGGTTCCTAACTAATAATCACCACTACACACCATCCACAAGTATCTGTACCCTGCTACCTTTTCCCAATAAAGTGGAGGAAATATTACAGGACTTGGAGTGATTTAAAAGGGAACTGTGTTAATGCTATCGGGAGCCATTCATACCAACGTGCCCTGGCTTCAGAATAGCGAGATTCCTCCTCCGCGAAGACTTGATTTACCATGAGCTAGTCAAACCTGGTTGATCTGTGCTATGTAGCTTTTTCCTCTCTATATTGGGGCTACAGCTTCTTGAGTACTGGAGCTGCTTCTCCCTCAATCCGTGCTGAGCTGACACTCACCTTGGATAGACTGCCTAAAGCCTTGATTACACACTGCTGTTGATATTCTTAGTTTGTAAGTAGGCCTTTCACTAGAGCCAAGATTGGAGCTGACATTTGTTTCACTTTGTATTTCTCCTGCACTTAGATTTTCTGTGCTTCTGTGTTTTCCCCTCTATGCTCCCCCTGGAATCTGTGAATCTACTACAACACTGAGGGCAGGGCTGCCAACAGAATTGTGGGGCCTGGGACAAACATTTTAAGCAGGGACCCCCCACCCCCGTGTCGGTGGTATTGCCTGCACCCCCCCCCCCCCATTTCACACCTCACGAGCCCCCTCTCTTTCTCCCCCCTTCTCATGTATTTCTCTCCCTTCTGTCTCACCCCATCTCACTCTCCCGCCTCACATGTATTTCTCTCCTCTGGTTCTCACTAAGGCTGCGGCCCCGCTGGCGCTGAGCGCGCTCATGCTTGGAAAGAGCTCCAAGCATGAGTGCTGGGTGTCCTGGCATTTACGCAAGCGTGCGCGGGGGGCATTGCGGGTACTTGAGCGCGCTAGAAAGTTAGTCTTTTTTGTTTACATAAGGGCCGAGTGCGGATGAACCCGCGTACGAGCACTGCGTGAGTGGGGACTTACATATATCTATATATGTAAGTAACCGCGGTAACCGCCGCCCGCTCAGCGCTAGCGAGGACGCAGCCTTATTCCCGCTTTTCCTCACTCACCCCCTCTCTCCTCTCCCTTTGTCATTTACCCCACGCGCACTCATTCTCTCCCCCCCCCCCCAAGAAATATACGAAAAAACTTCCCACCCTCAAATACATTTTTAAAAAATCCCCACCCCCTCAAATATATACAACCTCCCCGCCCCCAAATGCATACAATAAACCCACCTACCCAATACATATAAAAAAACAACTCTCTCTCTCTGAATGTGTGTGTAATATATACACAGTATACACATACACACACAGTATATATATATACTGTACACACACACACAGTATATATACACACATACACATACACATACACATAGTATATATACACACACACACAGTATATATACACACAGTATATATTGTGGCAGGATGGCCGTGGTAAGTGAGGAGACAACACGACTTTTCTGGTGAAATAGTGCTGGTGGATTTATTTGTCCAAAAAGGGTAACTAAAACAGTGGGTACACTGTCCCTTTAAATTGAAACGTAAACAAAAACCTAACCCCGGTCGGGGCACTGACTAAACAAAAGTGCAGGCTAACTACCTGGCTGGCTAGCTAACCTAGTCCAGCCCAACAATGTTCAACAAAACCAGTTGGCTCCTTACCTGGGAGCTTTATTCCCCCCTTGGTACAGGGTCAATTTGAGCAGCTTGTGTCTGTCTGTCTGTCTGTCTGTCTGTCAACACTCCTCTGTCTTCTCTCTGTGCCTCAGAGAGAGACTGCTGCTCCAGAGGCATTTCCTCTTCCTGTTTTAAAGCAGGTGAACTCGCTTACTTTGAATCACCTGTGGACTGGTTAATAAGCTGGGTTAACCCCTCGTCTACTGGAAAGCATGCATACTGCCATCTCCTACTAACATATACAGAGTCAATGACCCTGTCACAATATACACAGTATATATACACGCAGTATATATACACACACACACACAATATACTGTATATACACACACACAGTATATATATATATATATATATATATATATATATATATATATATATATATATATATATATATATATATATATATATATATATATATATATATATATATATATACACACACAGTATATATACACACACACACACACACATATATATATCAAATAGATTTAAAAAAAACTCCCCATACATATAAAAATTCCCCCAAGCCCCCCCAATACATATAAAAATTCCCCCAAGCCCCCCAATACATATAAAAATTCCCCCAAGCCCCCCAATACATATAAAAAATTCCCCCAAGCCCCCCAATACATATAAAAGTTCCCCCAAGCCCCCCAAATACATATAAAAATTCCCCCAAGCCCCCCAATACATATTTTAAAAAAGTCTTACCTTGTGGATGATCATGCCGGGTCCAGTAGATGCCGGAAGTGGAAGGGGGGGATCCTAGATGATAGTCTGGCTCGCTGTTGAACAAAAAATGATGGAAGAATAAAGTTCATTTTGTGTGTGTGTGTGTGTGTATGTAAATAAGTGTGCTAGTGAGTAAATAAGTATGTGTGTGGGTATGTAAGGGTGCGTGTGGGTAGGCAAGAGTGCTTGTGGGTAAGTATGCATGGGTAATTAAGTGTGTGGGGGGTAAGTATGTGTGTCTAAATGTGTGTAAGTGTTTGTGTGGGTGTGTGTGGTTAAGTGTTTGTGTGGGTGTGTGTGGTTAAGTGTTTGTGTGGGTGTGTGTGGTTAAGTGTGTGTAGGGGTGTGTGTGGTTAAGTGTGTGTAGGGGTGTGTGTGGTTAAGTGTGTGTGTGTGTGTGTGTGTGTGTGTGTGTGTGTGTGTGTGTGTGTGTGTGTGTGTATAGAGGTGGGGTGTGTGTTAGCGAGGTGTGTGTGAGTAGTATGTGTGTGGGTAAGTGTGCATGTTGGTAAGTGTGTGTAAGTAAGTGTGTGTGCATGTATGTATGTGTGAGGGTTAGTAACTGTGTGGTAAGTGTGTATTTGTGGGGGGGGTCAGTGTGTGTGTTGGGGGAGTCAGTCTGTGTGTGTTGGGGGGTCAGTCTGTGTGTGTTGGGGGGGTCAATGTGTGTGTGTGTGTGGGGGGGGTCAGTGTGTGGGGGGGTCAGTGTGTGTGTGTGGGGGGGTCAGTGTGGGGGGGGGGTCAGTGTGGGGGGGGTCAGTGTGTTTGTGGGGGGGTCTGTGTAGGGGGGGTCAGTGTAGGGGGGGTCAGTGTGGGGGGGGGGGTCAGTGTGTGGGGGGGTCAGTGTGTGTGTGGGGGTCAGTGTGTGTGTGGGGGTGTCAGTGTGTGTGTGTGGGGGTGTCAGTGTGTGTGTGGGGGTGTCAGTGTTTGTGTGGGGGGTCAGTGTGTGTGTGTGGGGGTCAGTGTGTGTGTGGGGGGGTCAGTGTGTGTGTGGAGGAGTCAGTATGTGTGTCCTTGGGTGTGTGATTAGCTGGTTGTGTGTCACTGTCTGGGTAATTGTGTGAGTGGCTGGTTAAGTGAGGGGAGGAATAGAGGAGACAGAATGGAGACAGAGGGGGATTGAGGCTGGGGAGAGGGAGAGAGGCTGGGGAGAGGGAGAGAGGCTGGGGAGAGGGAGAGAGGCTGGGGAGAGGGAGAGAGGCTGGGGAAGGGGAAAGAGGATAGGGGAGAGAGAGGATGGTGAGGGGGAGGAAGGAAGGTGAGGATGTGGGGATGGAGAGAGAGGATGTGGGGATGGAGAGAGAGGATGTGGGGATGGAGAGGGAGGATGTGGGGATGGAGAGAGAGGATGTGGGGATGGAGAGGATGTGGGGATGGAGAGAGAGGATGTGGGGATGGAGAGAGAGGGTGTGGGGGTAGAGAGAGGGTGTGGGAGGAGAGAGAGGGTGTGGGGGAGAGAGAGGGTGTGGGGGGAGAGAGAGGGTGTGGGGGGAGAGAGAGGGTGTGGGGGGAGAGAGAGGGTGTGGGGGGAGAGAGAGGGTGTGGGGGGAGAGAGAGGGTGTGGGGGGAGAGAGAGGGTGTGGGGGGAGAGAGAGGGTGTGGGGGGAGAGAGAGGGTGTGGAGGGAGAGAGAGGGTGTGGGGGGAGAGAGAGGGTGTGGGGGGAGAAAGAGGGTGGGGGGGAGAGAGAGGGGGGGAGAGGGAGAGGGTGGGGAAGGGGAGAAAGGAAGGAGAGAGGATGGGGAAGGAGAGGGGATGGGGAAGGAGAGGGGATGGGGGAGAGAGGGGATGGGGAGAGAGGGGATGGGGGGAGAGAGTGGATGGGGGGAGAGAGGGGATGGGGGGGAGGTGATGGGGGGAGAGAGGGGATGGGGGGGCGAGAGGGGATGGGGGAGAGGGGATGGGGGGATAGGAGATGGAGGGAGATGGGATGGGGGGATAGAGGATGGGGGGTGGAGAGAGAGGATGGTGGGTGGAGAGAGAGGATGGGGTGTGGAGAGAGAGGATGGGGTGGAGAGAGAGAGGATGGGGTGGAGAGAGAGGACGGGGTGGAGAGAGAGGATGGGGGGGAGAGAGGATGGAGGGAGAGAGATGGGAAAGGGGAGAAAAAGAGGATGGGGAAAGAGGATGGGGAGAGAGAGGATGGAGAGAGAGAGGATGGTAGGAGAGGAGATGGGAAAGCAGAGAGAGTATTGGGAAGGTGAGAGAGAGGGGAGGGGGAGTGGGAGGTTAAGGGAGAGGGGAGATTGAGGGGGGAGGGATGGGTGGGATTGAGGGAGAAGGGGGAGATTGATGAGGAGGAGAGGATGAGGAGAGAAAGGATGGGTATTGACCAAGAAGAGGGGATGTGAAGAGGATGTAGAGGGGACAGGGATAGGGGACAGGGAGAGAGAAATAAAATCAATAATACAGCATACATGGGGACGCTATTATACAAATACCATTATAATATTTATTTTCAAGTGATGTCATTTGTTTTATAAATATTTTTTTATTATGTCCCGGTTTTTACTTTTGGTCACCCAAATACTGGTGTCAATCTCTTGAAGAATGTAATTCTAAAATGCCTGACACCGCTTGTACTCTCCACAGACTTCATTTTCTTTCAGATAACAAACATTGGGCTTCATGCAGAGAGCATCGTTATTTCAAAACTCGCCATTTTTTGTTCAATTTCGCGCAGAAACCGGCAGAAAATGGCGAGTTCCGAAAAACGCGCCATTTTGTTTTTTCAATTGCTAAAATTCGCCTCGCGGCTGGCGAGAACCTCCATCGCGCCATTTTTAAAACTCTCCGAATGCAGAGAGGTGCGAACGGCAAGTAGCGGCTGTTCGCGCCAAAAAATGGCGCGATTCTCGCATTTTTGCCGCGCCACGAAAATATGGCAAGATGGCGCTCGCCGCCTATAGTAAAGGGGAAAAAAAGGCGCGAATTTGTTTTTACACGTTTCTGAAGCGCGCATCTCGCCAATTTAAACTCACCACACGCATCCATGTTAAACATAGCAGAATTCGCACTTTTCTGCATATGGAGAATAAAACTCTCCAAAAAAGCTACTTTTTATGAAATTCGCCATTTTTAAAATTCTATGCTCTCTGCATGAGGCCCATTGTCTGTGCACTACAACTTGGAGATTTTCTATACATTCCTTGTTTTGCTCACACTATGCAACTCATTTTCTAAACATTGTAGGTCTGTATGATAGATGCTAGATGTCCCTAGGGTTGCCAGTTGTCCAGTATTGAACCGGACTGTCTGTATTTGTACACTGTCCAGTAAAGAAATTAGAGGCAATACTTTACATGTATGTGTATACCAGTATTACCTCTCTGGACATAGTGACCCGACCAGCTTGGTGGGCCGCGGATTTCCATTAGCAGGGAGAGAGCAGGGCTGTTGCTAGTGGGCTGGGCAGCTTCCTCCATTCTGATTGGCTGCATTACTCAGCGGCAGCCAATCAGGAGGCGGTGTCAGGAGCCATATGGTGGGGCCAAGGAGAGGAAGAAACAGCATGGAGCGGGGAGAAGTGAGAGGTGTGGGTGCGTGTGTTTGTGCATGTGTGAGTCTAGCAAGTCACACCTTTCAGCATTGTGTCCAGTATTTTTGGAGAAGCCACCTGGCCCTAGCTGTCGCACATAAAATATCTGGTCAGTTTTGTTCTTCGGCAATAGAATGCTGAAAACTGCAACAGTTGCCATAAAAAAATATAATCTGCCGTGCCGTCAACTGAAGCAAGAGTTTGTAACAAGGTGGAATTCCACCCTCTATGTGTTTCAGCAACTTCAGGAACAGCAACAAGCCTTTACCAGTGCACAGCAGTGTACAGCATGCCATGAGATACAGAAAGGAGAGACTTTTCTTACTTCAGCAGCTCACTGGAAAATCATTGCACTTTTGAGTGAACCACTTAAACCATTTGAAATAGCACTATGGGAGGTGAGTTCAGACAGTGCCAGATCATACCACTCATAAAACCTCTGCAGGCACAGCTGGTGAAGCACAAGGCCAATGCAAAAAAAAATAAAAAAATGACAGTGCTCGTTCTTGATACCGTTGCTTTGTTCATGATCTCATCTGTGCTTAATGTGGACCCAATGGCTTCCACTATATTAAAATCTGAGCAGTATATTTTGGCAATCCTTCTTGACTCTCCGTTTAAGCCAAACCTTCCTTTCACCATGTGCAGATGTAAACACTTGCAAAGAGCTCCTTGTTGCTAAGGTGTCAGCTTAAATGTACGTCACTGTCCTCCAGCTTCTCGTGCTGAAACTGCTGTGTCTCTTACTGTTACTGTACTAGTGCTCGTGTTAAAACGCTGTATTGGTGCCAATTAGCAACAAGCTAGAAAAAGAACTGGAATATAACACTGATGTAAAATATACAGAAGAAGAAGAAAAGTGGAAGATCATTTCAATGATAATAGAGATGTAAACCTCCCTGCCGGGCTCCTAGGAAGTTTATATCAGTCTCTCTTATATTGGCTTACTCTGAAGGCTTTACCTTATTCATGGTGCTGGGTCCATGCAGGCTTGGCACTGGTAAGCAATAATGGGCGCCAGAAACTTTTATGGTACAAACACTCTCCTTTTATTTGACTGCATCCACACTATATACAAAGCAGTGTAATGTTCAATGGGTTTGTATCAACTGTTGCCTCCCTAGGGAAACACCCACACTTAATGACCATAGTGAGGTGCTGCTACTTGTTACTGGGTTCACCTTCTGTACTGGGCTCTCTCCATATAGGGTCTGTGCCTCTGTGAATATCTTGGGTCCCTCTTGGGCTACCCGTACTAAAATATTGCAGGGATCGCCATCCCACTTTACTGACCTGCTTTCCGTGTCTATACCATTCTGGTGCTCAGGTAACAGGGATATCCATTAGCCAATGCTTATACATCCTACCCTCTGGATCCATGCCCAGATACTGTATAGTGGCTCTCTGATACTGATCTCTACTGGAGTCACAGAGCCACGCCTGGGGCAGCCCCTATAGTACACAGGTCCTATAGGCTCTGTGGAACATGCACTCTTCATTTGTTATGTTGTCACATGGACCCTATCTACAAGGGTTACTTCCCTAAGTCAAAAATAATAACCAGAGCCCTGTACAAACTTCAGGGAGTATTACTTGACGGGGAACCTATTTTCACATATGTACACTTTAGGCTCCTCTCCTCTTGTCACCTCCCTGGAACCTGAGGACAGAGGCTCCTCCTCCTCTTTAGATACTCTCTGGTGACCTCACAGGTTAACATGCCTACAAAGGGAGTGGCTAGAATTATACTTAGTATCCTATACCAGGTGCCAGAATAAACACCTTATAGAAGGTGGGCATGGGTAAGCCTCTGCCTAGTCACTTTGCAACCTACTATGGGAGAGGGGTGTAACTGCAAAAACCCATGCTGTTAACACTTTAGGGTCTTTACCCCCTAAATGCACATTGTAATCCGGGGGGGTGGTGGGGAGAGGGAGTTACAGAGATACATAGGAGAGGAGAATTATCTGAAGCTTTTTATTCAAACTGGCTTCAGTTTAATGAAATTGTCCATCCTCCAGATTCTAATCTGAAAGACTGTTTAGCAACATTATCATCATGCTAGCTACCACTAGGGATTGCCGACATTCTAATTTGCCATGAACATGGCGTTTCTCCGCAGTCGCGGATATTGGTCTTGGGTCTACTGCATGCAATACCACCGGCAGCCACCGCACATTCAATTGTAAATGTTTACATTCCATTCACCCGGAAGCTCCAGGAGCAATCGCCCGAGTTTTTAACTGTCCAAACCACCTACGAATATGTGGCTGAGAATCAAACTTTGTTCAAAAACTTGCGAAGAATTTGAGGCTCCAATTTTGACACATTCTTCCATCTCTAGCTACAACCATGTTCCACCATACTTTGAGACCCAAATTCTGGTTAGATCGCCTAAACCCCTTGCACCACTACTACTATGACAATTAACAACACTTCCTCCATCTATTATACATATAACATACTCTGCTAAATATTTGGATGGCCGGGAGGGCTACCAGAAAACATCCTTAAATACTATTTATCCTGTCTCTCTACCAGTAGCCTTATCACTGTTTAGCCTAGGGGTGGGTAACTCCAGTCCTTAAGGGCCACCAACAGGTCAGGTTTTCAGGATATCCCTGCTTCAGCACAGGTGGCTCAGTCAAACACGAACACTGAGCCACTGTGAGCCAACTGTGCTGAAGCAGGGATATCTTGAAAACCTAACCTGTTGGTGGCCCTTGAGGACTGGAGTTACCCATCCCTGGTTTAGTCATATCCCCCCTCCCTTTAGTATTTGGGGGTTTCTTTCCCTTAAGAAATGTATTGTTTATATTGAATATTGTACTTTTCCTTATAATTAATTACTAATATCTATTAGATTGTGCTTTGAGATAAAGCCAGATAACGGGCAATATATGAAAGCTTTCAACGCTAGTACAATCCATAATATATATTTTTTAATACAGGTACCCTAATTAATGTTAGTACACTGATCAGTATTTAAACTGAATCTTATATCATCATAGCATGGATAAATAAGATTTGTGGGTGAAAAAACCTATATCCAGGAAATACTGTATTAATGATGGTTTATGTTCTCTGAATAATGGCATTTACTGTACTTACTAAAAAATAAAAATAAAAAAAAACATGGTGAACTGGCTCTATCTGGTCTAAAAAGTGTATCACAGACTGGAGCTATGGCTGCTTTAACTGGGATAAATGTTCTGCTTGTAGAAAGGGAATGGCCGTGATTATACTAAAAGCAGCCGGTGGTGTTACGCTGTGTGCCACCGCGCGGCTCAAAAACAAATAGCAACAATAAAATGAAAGTGCACATACCCAGCGCGACGCGCTCGCCGCCTGGAACTTCCGGGGCGGCAGACGGGAGAACAAACTTGAGAATTTGTTCTCGGCAGGCGACGGCAGCGTCACGTGAGTGGTTCAGCCGATGAGGGCGAACCGCTCGCTGCCACGCCTCTCTGTCTCCTCTGGCTGCCTCCTGACTTCAGTTCACATGCCGCATCGCAGCAGTGACGTCACCGGATCGCGCGCACGCCCAGCCGGAGCTTGAATGATCGGAGCCTATATATGAATAGAGATAAATAAACTCTGATTGGTTTTAGCAATAGATCATGAGTTATGACGCTATTTCATTTCCACTTTTGTTGCCCATTTTCATCACCCTCGCACAGCCGCACAAAACCAGAAATGTTTACAATCCTGCAGAAGTTTAAAGAGAACAAGATCCTTTAATGTCCACTAAATGGCAGTGTGGTCACAATGGCAAATTGAATAAAAGTCCTTACAAATCAGGCCAAAGTTTAGGTACAATAAAAGTCTTATAGACTTGTACTTATAGACATGGCCTCTTCTTATGGCTTATAACAGAAGTGAAGGATTCCCGTTATGGCCGAGAATGGGATATTCTTTCCTCAATTCCTTACAGAGATGAGGAGAATGTTACACTACTTTATCATTATACTCTTGCAAATATTGTAAAACTGGAATCATTTTAGGGTACATAGAAAATGTAGAGCAATAGATTATTAAAAATGAATTCTGATCATGCAGAAGAGACTAGCAGCACCATACTTTGGGGGCTATGTATCAAAGTCTGCCGGCTGCTAAAGTGTGGCAAAACTCGAGCACATAAAACAACTGCACCAGATTTATCAAAGCCAAAACAAATCCTATTGCTTCCTATGGGATTTTGTTTTCTTTAATAAATCTGCTTCTGTTTGTTGCTCCACGTCTGCAGCACTTTTGAGCCAAATGACTTTGCTACATAACCCAATTGTCTTGTCTTCCAACATCTTAGTTGACCTTAAAATAGTCTGCTCCCACCACACCTCGATATAGTTTAACACACCAGGAGTTTCAAGCATCTATGTTATTATCCATCTTATAACTATATATAAAAAGATATTTATACATACACACGTCTCTGCTACTTTTGAAGATTTGTACGATTGGGGAACCAGAGGCAGATAACTTGGTGTTCCCTGATGTTGGCTTGTTATGTTCTTGCTGCCCTGGTTGGAGTAGCCAAGGCAAGCTATGGTTTTTAAGAATACTGCGTCATTGGTAAGCACATTATTATACAGAGGCTACAGATACATGTAGCACATCCCTATCCAATATTATCACACACCAACCTTTCTACATGTAGAACACTCATTAAAATTTGAACAACACACATGGGAAATGCTACCCCCGGCCGGTAAAAGATGCACACTGAATTAACAAGTAGCAGTGGGAGAAAAAGTAACTCCTACAGGGGCGGGTGTGATGGTATTATGAGATAACCAGGCAGTGTCCTAACTACTGTAATATTTTAATAATGTAGTAATGCGACATCTATAGGAATAGATAATTATTACACTCAAGTAGAAATGTAGTACATTTTTAAGACTAATTAAATTACAGTAATTCTACGTTCAGTCATTTCACGTCAAGGCACTAAAATACAGGACAATTATGCGTCACGACAGACCTTTCCGGGACAACAGGACAAGTCAATGAAATACAGTAAGGGACAATCCTATATATGGGACGTCTATCAACCCTACCCTAGGCCTGAGTTCCAGTTGCTGCCCTACCTCACAGTTGAGCCAGGCAGTGAAGGTTGAGCACTGCTCTTTACTACACATTCCTGGCAGAACCCGGATTTCTCCTCCGTTGTGAGGTGAGACTCACTGTTACCGTTAACCCAACATCACCCACACGCAGGAGGCTCTGCATACGGTATATTTCAGCTTGCTTAATGTATGTAGACAGATAAATATTCACAGTTATTGTTGAAGTAGCTACAGTACATGGAGTGCTGTCATTCCTAACACTTGCTTAGCTAAGAGACAATAACACAGATGCTGCTTCTCTGCAGTAGATATCCTATAATTGATTGTGTGACTGGCATGTTATTACACAATTAGGGATGATGTTGATATATCTCGAAAGCCCAAGGTAGTTTTCTGAAATCTAATATATAGTGGTAAATCGTAGATTGTTAAGGAAACAACCAAAAAATAAACAAACACAAGAAATTATCCTTTTTTTTTGTTGCTTATAGCTATAATAACCATAGAGTTTGTGAGACCTAAGAAGTCTTTTTGATGTCTTTGAAGAACTCTCATGTTACCTCATTAATGCTGCATTCTCCACAGGCCCCCATTTCTCATTACATATCTGTATGTACAGTACAACAGAGATTCCCACACAGCACTGTGTCACGTACCTCCATTAGTAAACAGACGTTTGGACAGAGAATAGCATTTCATTCTTACTGTCACATTTCTGCCAAAAAGAAATAAGATCACTTATCATATATCCCTTTTGAAAGAGGATATATTTTAAACTTCTGGTGGCTATTACACAAAGGACTTGACATCATAATGTAACACATCTGCACAGAATTAAAAGGCCCTTTGAACTTGTACCGAACAAAATGTATCTATTACCATTAAGTCCAATTTTTGCCCGAGACATCATTTACACTTTCTATCGTCTGTAGTGTTTTTCTTTTTAATACCAGTAATATACCTTATGCAGAAATAAAAGTATTCTGGCAGAAATTACAAGGTCATTGTCATTAACAAGTTAAAAAAAAGTTAGTTGTTTGATAAACTGGACATTCAAAATTCTGCCCCAATTTAATAATTGCCTTTCCATTCCCTGCGTTTGGCAACTTTGGCACTATATATTTTGACAATAATTAATGGATTTTTGAGCAGTAATTCAAAACAATGGCCCATGTAGGCTCTGCCTTCTTACCTATAACTCCCCCTTTTTAATTGAATACCTGTCTTTCTAATATTACTTGGAGTTTTTATAAGATACCCTGCCTCCTCTGTCCTCTTCCCAGATCCCAGGTTGTCAGTATACTTCAACCACGTGTTCTGTCCTTGTTTCCTGTCCCCCTGATTCTGTACTTCCTACTGCATGATGGGACTAACTCCCTTCTGTGTTCTTATTACAAGTATCTAGGAGTGGCCAACTCCAAACCTCAAGGCCCACCAACAAGTCGGCCACTTGTGCTGAAGCAGGGATATCCTTAAAACCTGACCTGTCGGTGGCCCGTGAGGACTGGAGTTGGCCACCCCTGAAATATAGCTTTTATAAGGTACATTTAAAGTAGCAGATGAGAGTATAAAGAGATAGACAACAGGCAGAGGAGAAGAAGCAATTCAACTGAACAGTGAGTAGATAGGACTTCAAGTTACGGAGGACCAGTAGAAAATCACACTTGCTTTATTTGTCACCTTATTGGCTGTGAGTAAAATAATGATCCTTTTATACAACCTCGCCTAAAGGGGTAATAATTGCACAATAAGTCATTTGCTGCTACAGTGAAGGAATATTTTAACTGATCCCGCAACTGCCAACACAGCTAATCCCAAATGTATTCACAGTGACTCATCCTTATGCCTTCAGATTTTGCGTGTTACTAGGGAGAGAATCTCTCCAAGGGCTCTTCACTTTTGTTTGAGACTTACATGGTACATCATTACTGTGGCCATTACAGACGTGCAAATTGTTTGCTGAAGTACGCAAACCAGGGGTAGTTATTTTCTTTCTGGGGAAAATTTGGCACAAAAAAAAGTTGTGAAATTGTTAAACATTTTCGAGCACTGTCCACCGTTATGTTCACAAAAACGCTAAATTTAAGAAAACTTTTTCAAAATATTGTGAGACATTTAAATACATTTGCATATCTCTAATGGCCATAAGTTTAGCACTATGTTTAATTACATCCATATTAAATAAATCCGTGTCGATGCAAATTTATAGCATATGTGCCATATTTACTAAGCATTATTCTGCCATAACACACCTTGTGGTACTGGAGGACATCTCACAGTCCATTCGAGCTAATGGCCTGTAAAATATTTTTTCAGCACCAAAAGGTGTCTTTGGGCAGAAGACTTTAGTAAATATGGGCCCATAAGACCATTGTGAGGTTAATATCCATTTAATCTGACTACGCAGTGTCCATCTAGGAGTCATTTTTCAAAGATGCAGCACAAGTTGGGGAAATATTATAATTTTCATCAAAGCTTCAAAATCTTCAACTCTCCCGATTCGCTAATATTAGGGTGACATTCTGCAGTCGTTTTATCATTATATTATATAGCTATTACTTGTGCAATGTTGAAACTAAAGCCACTAAAGGTTAAGGTTCAAGAATCTGGTTTTCCATTTCCCACAAGTTTATTATTCAATACACTTTTGACGCAAGTTAAAGCAAAGCACTGAATTAAAGCCTTTCCTGTATGATTTCTGGCCATATGATGAGATTGCAAAGACAACGATGAGATATATATATATATATATATATATAGTTATACATATTTATATATATATATATATATACATATATATACACACACACACATATATATGATGTATCGGTACCGTGTTAGCCGAGCTTAATAATCAAAAATGAATAGACGATACCGTTCTGTGGCTAACTAAATGCTTTTATTTGGCGAGCTTTCGAGATACACTGATCTCTTCTTCCGGCGATGTTACAATGAATAAAGCAAGAAAGGTTTTACTTAAACAGCCTAGATTGTTATCTGTGGATGAAACCTATCCCTCCCCCCTGTGCAGTATGCGATTTATGACATTAGGTGTTAATTGGTCCCTGAATGTTTGTGATGTAAGAGTGTGTGTGTGTGTGTGTCTGTGTGTGTGTGTGTGTGTGTATATGCTTATGTGTGTAAATATAAATTTATAAAGCGCCCACACTGTATACAGCACTTTACAAAAGGTGTGTGTAGAGGGGAAGTGTATACCAATGGTGTTGGTGGGTGTTGAAATGTAAGAGGGTGTTGCATTACTATAAATGTCTGTGCATACTCTGTAGTCTCTATTGATATATAGGGATAGAATTACATTGTACATTTGTATGTGTAAAAGACAGGTGTGTGTGCATTAATTTAGTGCAGTATTTATAGACATGGGCTTTAGCACTCATGGGAAGAGAGTTCTCTTGTGTAGTGGCTCATGAAACTGCGGTCTTGGATTATATATACAGTTAGGTCCGGAAATAATTGGACACTGATACAAGTTTTGTTATTTCGGCTGTGTACCAAAATAAATTCAAGTTATAGTTAAATAGTGAATATGGGCTTAAAGTGCAGTCTATCAGCTTTAATTTGAGGGTATTCACATCCAAATTGGAGGAAGGGTTTAGAAATTACATCTCTTTAATATGTAGCCCCTCTTTTTCAAGGGACCAAAAGTAATTGGACAATTGACTCAAAAGCTGTTTCATGGACAGGTGTGGGCTATTCCTTCGTTATTGTATCATCAATTAAGCAGGTAAAAGGTCTGGAGTTGATTCCAGGTGTGGCATTCGCATTTGGAAGCTGTTGCTGTGAACCCACAACATGCGGTCAAAGGAGCTCTCAATGCAAGGGAAACAGGGCATCCTTAGGCTGCAAAAAAAAAGAAAATCCATCAGAGAGATAGCAGGACCATTAGGAGTGG
This sequence comes from Ascaphus truei, assembly GCF_040206685.1. NCBI lineage: Eukaryota > Metazoa > Chordata > Amphibia > Anura > Ascaphidae > Ascaphus > Ascaphus truei. The sequence goes on from NC_134484.1 coordinate 173,022,078, forward strand.
CCAAATCAACAGTTTGTTACATTCTGAGAAAAAAAGAACGCAATGGTGAGCTCTGCAACACAAAAAGGCCTGGACATCCATGGAAGACAGCAGTGGTGGATGATCGTAGGATCCTTTTCATGGTAAAGAAAAACCCCTTCACAACATCCAGTCAAGTGAAGAACACTCTCCAGGAGGTAGGCATATCATTATCCAAGTTTATCATAAAGAGAAGACTTCACAAGAGCAAATACAGAGGGTTCACCACAAGGTGCAAACCATTCATAAGCCTCAAGAATAGAAAGGCCAAATTAGACTTTGCCAAACAATATCTAAAAAAGCCAGCCTAGTTCTGGAACAGCATTTTTGGACAGATGAAACAAAGATCAACCTGTACCAGAATGATGGGAAGAAAAAAGTATGGAGAAGGCTTGGAACGGCTCATGATCCGAAGCCTACCATATCATCTGTAAAACACGGTGGAGGCAGTGTGATGGCATGGGCATGTATGGCTTACAATGGCACTGGATCACTAGTGTTTATTGATTATGTGACAGAAGACAGAAGCAGCCGGATGAATTCTGAAGTGTATAGTGATATATTGTCTGCTCAGATTCAGACAAATTCAACAAAGTTGATTGGACGGCGCTTCACTTTACAGATGGACAATGACCCAAAACATACTGTGAAAGCAACCCAGGAGTTTTTTAAGGCAAAGAAGTGGAATATTCTGCAATGGCCGAGTCAATCACCTGATCTCAACCCGATCGAGCATGCATTTCACTTGCTGAAGACAAAACTTAAGGCAGAAAGACCCACGAACAAACAACAACTGAAGACAGCTGCAGTAAAGGCCTCGTAAAGCATCACAAAGGAGGAAATCCAACGTTTGGTGATGTCCATGCGTTCCAGACTTCAAGCAGTCATTGCCTGCAAAGGATTCTCGACAAAGTATTAGAAATGAATATTTTTTTATGATTGTGTTAATTTGTCCAATTACATTTGAGCCCCTGAAATAAGGGGACTGTGTATGAAAATGGTTGCAATTCCTAAACGTTTCATACGATATTTTTGTTCAACCCCTTGAATTAAAGCTGAAAGTCTGCACTTCTATTGCATCTCGGTTGTTTCATTTCAAATCCATTGTGATGGAGTACAGAGCCAAAATTATGAAACTTGTGTCAGTGTCCAATTATTTCCGGACCTAACTGTATATATATAATATATATATACACACACACACACACACACACACACAGGTACCGTGTTAGCCAAGCTTTAATAATCAAAAAAGAATAGACGATACCGTTCTGTGGCTAACGCAATGCTTTTATTATGCGAGCTTTCGAGATACACTGATCTCTTCTTCCAGCGATGTTACAATGAATGAAGCTAAAAAAAGGGGGGTTTAAACTTAAAAACAATGCATACTGGAATGTAATCTGTGATGGAAGACAATCCCCCGTGCAGTTTTATGGCTAGAGGTGATAAAATGTCCCTGAATATCAGTGATGTGATATATAATCAGGACTGGCCTTGGCCACTTTGGCGCCTTATGTGGGGAAAAAAAATTGGTGCCCCACCCCTTGCTAGGGTGCTCCCTCTCTTTTTTCTAAACACTATAACTCATGCGTACACTTTCTTGCATTTTCCTTATTAAAAATAAGTAAATGTCTCTGGTATCTCTATGCCTTCTCCCAATCCCTTCTCTCTATTCCTCTATTCCATCCCCTCCCCCGTCGCACCTCCATCTCCCTCTCTCCCTATCCCTTTCTCTCTTCCCTTTCTTTCTCTCTCTTTCCCCATCTCTTATCTCCCCCTCCCCATGAATTCTCTCTCTCTCTCTCTCCCGTCTCTCTCTCTGCCCCAATCCCTTCTCTCTCATTTTCTCTCTCCACCCAGTCCCCCCTCTCTCTCTCTCTCTCTCTCTCTCTCCCCCCCCAGTCCCTTTTCTCTCTCCCTCCCCCCAGTCACTTTTCTCTTTCCCCAGAGTCCCTTATCTCTCCCCTTGAGTACCTTCTCTCTCTCCCCTCGTCCATCACTCTTTCCCACCTCTCACTCACCATGCACACAAACAATATTCCCCTTTCCCCACAATACAAATACCCCCCGGCCCATACTACACACACAAAAGCACCCATCCCACAATAGCCTCCCTCTTCCCCATACCTTACCTTGGTGAACACTGGAAAATGCTGCCGGGCCACCGCCTCCTCCACTCCTGGTGCGCGCCGTCTACTCCTCCACTGCTGCATGCCCCCGCTGGAAGGCCCACCACGCAGCAGCGGAGGAGTAGGAGGCGCTCACCCAAGCGGGGAAGGAGTCGACGGCCCGGCAGCAACTTCCAGTGCTCGCTGGACCCCCACAATTAGTCTGACTGCCCTGGGGTAGATCGATTTCAGCGCGCCCCTAATTGCTAGGCACCCTGATTGACCGCGCCTATTGATCTACCCTAAAACCGGCCCTGATTTACATATATTTTTATATATGTTCATGTTCCATTACAACAGAGCAAAATGTAGCAATCTCTGATAAAGCAACACTGTACGCTGAATATTTATACTTATGTAAAGATTTGCTAGGTGGAGCATCCTCGCGGTGGTATCTCACTAACCGCAAATTCCGTTCCCAAGCAGCCTGCCATCTTCGGTGGTTTTCTTGAAAGCAGAAGTTAACCTGGCTGTTGAAACTTCACTTAAAAATGCATATGAGTTATTGCAGCAACGAGGAACTATGCACAAGCTGGAAAGAAGTTGTACCCATTTTTTTAACTAAGACGTGTGCAGCCCTCTTTCCCCCTGACTAAAGGAACTACCAGTACTGCCGTCGCCTATCTGGCTACCAGAAGGCCTGCACCTCCGCCACTGGGAGCCTGGGGTGTCAATTGTCCGCCTTGGTGCAGCGCCTCCACCTGCGAGGGATCCCAACGCAGTGGGATGATCCCCACACAGGAACCAATAGAAACAGTAATCACACCACAAGTATGTAACAGGTTTTACTGAACACAAATACCTTATATCTATACCCCACATTATACAGGCATACCCCGCATTAACGTACGCAATGGGTCCAGAGCATGTATGTAAAGCGAAAATGTACTTAAAGTGAAGCACTACCTTTTTTCCACTTATCGATGCATGTACTGTACTGCAATCGTCATATACGTGCATAACTGATGTAAATAACGCATTTGTAACAAGCTCTATAGTCTCCCTGCTTGCGCGCAGCTTCGGTACAGGTAGGGAGCCGGTATTGCTGATCAGGACGTGCTGACAGGTGAGTGTCCCCACAGTACAAAGGGTACTTGGCACCAATACCCTGATGTCCTTTACCCTGTCAAAGCCCAACCAAAAGTGTGTATGGTAGCGCTACCCGTGAACGGTTGGTGCACTTTAGTTGAGGTACCTGCCGGGTACTCCAGTACACGGTGCGGCTGACTAGCAACAGGGTTCCGCTGATCCAACGACGTCGTCTTTAACATAGGTGGTCCCAGACCACAGGCTGCAATTCACCACACGGTGTCTGCTCCCGACCGGTCCGTCTGCCATTCCGAAGGCACCCGCCCACATCGCTAAACAGCCGCAGCGCTCCCAGTAACTGTGCTGACTCCCCTGCTCCGGCGGCACATGGCGTGCGCTTCGAACCGCAGGCAAGGGGGACAGAGGATGGGGGGGGGGGCACCTGGCTACATGTGGGTTGACAACAGCATATTTATTCTACTCTGAATATGGTTTATAATGGGTTAGCTTGGAATTGTAATCGCCCAATAGGAATCCCATCTAAATGTAATGCTTTATTGTATTATCATGCTTTCTCAGGAGTGTTAACCTACATGTGTTATATATCAGCTTCTTCTACAGTAACTCTTGAAACTGATTTATAATGCTTCACGTCAAGAGAACATGAGTCAGTGTAAAGAGTTAGAAGCAACAAATTTGGCGTCACTGCGCAAAAACAAATATGGCCCATGAAACAGTGTGAAACCCAGTATATAATATGCTTTCCAGAGTAGAAGTACAACCTATTGCTAATCTGTACACGTGGATTAGAAAGGTTAAGGGGAATTAAGGATGAAGTGGCGTAATTTGCCCCACGTAGAAATGCAAAACATTTAGGTGGACTAGGCATTGCCATGCTTAAAAAAAGCAAGATTAACAGGTGAAGGTGATCAAATGAGGTGCATAAAACAAAGAGCGGTCACTATTCTTAAAGTGACTATTAAATACTGTGATAAACTACAAAAAGTACATAATACTAAATATATAATAGTGTAAATACAAATATAAAGTTGTAACTTCCTGCTCAAAACTATCTAATTGGGCGAAACGCGTAGAGTGGGAGTACCCCTTCACATTGTGCCGACAGCACTGCATTGAGCACATAGGAGATGCTCTGCTAAGCCGCCCACACACCACGGATGCCAGATCGGAGGGGACGTCACTACTCCGGGGATGCGACAGAGCGGAGACAGCAGACACCATCAGCTGGTGGAGTACCGACCCCAGAGGGCTTATATCTGTGACTGACTGGAAGTCCCAACAGAGGAGTGGTGGTGAGCGAGTAGGCTCTGGGGCTTCTGCAATACACTGTGTTAAGTGCCCTTTTTATACTGCATTTTTATAAGTGTGTTTCTTTATACCTTTAAATATAAACATTTTTACTTTATTGATCTGTGCTGTGGATTTGTTGTCTCTTACTGCTGAGGTTCGTCTCTGCTGAACTCTCTGGGTGGTGATACAGCTCTACTTGACATACAGACAGCAGACTGCCACAGCTTTTGATATTGCCTGATTACAACTTACATCTTGTGAGTAGGCTGGAAATAGAGCCAAGACAAAAGACCATAATTAACTACACCTGCACTTAGATTGTTTTGTGTTGTTTTCCTTTTAATGTATGCACCCCCTGGACTGTGAGAATATATTGTTAAAAAAAAAAAGCAGTCTATCTGATCATCTGTCTGTTTACTATTACTAACATTATCACTACTACTACAGGTTCTATTAAAGACACGATTCCCACAGCTTTTATTAGTAGTTGTGTATATATTATTGTGATGATTCTTATTGTTAACATTTGTCTGATTCATTTCTGTTATTGTACTGCAATTTGGAAAAATCAATAAAACTATTTGAAAATAAAAGAAAGCAGTCACTGAAAAATATTCAGGCTTGACTGATCGTATTTTATTTTATATTGAAAATATCCATTATTTATTTATTGAATTCTAAATGTCTTTATTGATAAAGAACACTGATGAGCATACTTTATCATTGTCACTTTCTGACTCACCATAACTTACTTGTATATAGGACTTTATCAACTTTACCTAGTAATTTGAAATGGAAACATAATTAAAATCTATATCAGCAAAAACTTTCCACTTATAAATACTTTATTTCATTTTTTTTTTTAAATACCTTTCCATGCTTATCCTTTCACTGTCAATCTGCTAATAACTCTTGCCGATGTCACTGTTCCATTCATGGCCTCATGAAAGAGGTGAGCATCTGCACATTGGATGTAACGTATAGGTGTGCAACTTCAAAAAAAAATCTAATCCTGAAGCTTTTTCAATTTCCAACATTAGGAGGCAGGGCCGTCTGACGTTTGTGACTTGATATCACTTTGCATTCTGGTAATTTTTGCGCTGGGTGTAATCCATATTTTTGAAGTGGAACTTGTTTGCTGGCACCTACAGGTTTTTGATGAGGACAATTTCCTTCGTTGTTATGAAAACACGTGACGGAAGAGACGTCATGACACAGAAACGGCCGCAGGCCTCGGGGCATGCGCAGAAGGATCCTTGTGCCTCCGGCGCAACGCGCATGTGCATAGTTGTCCGGTGTGCATGCGCAAAAGGATCCTCGGGCCTCCGACACATTGCGCATGCACAGATTCCCCGGCGAGCATGCACAGAATGATCCTCGGGCTTCCGCGCATGTGCAGGTCTCAGGCGCGCATGCGCAGAAGGATCCTCGGGTCTCCGGCGCATCGCGCATGCACAAAGGCCTCCGGCGCAGCACGAGAGGAGAGAGACACAGAAACACACACACACACACACACACAAAGAGGAATTCCCAGTTAGTATAGATACAGTATATAAGTGCAAATAGCCAAAACGGGGTGTGTGCCGAGCACGAGCATATTAAGTCAAACTTCTTTGTGCTTTGTCACTAAAATTGTGTTTTAATTAAAAACATCACCATCACAAATACAATTTCTGTGACAAAACTGTGACAAAAGACAAAGAATTTTCACTTAAAATGCGCGTGCTCGGCACATACACCTTTTTTTCTAAGCTATCTTTCATTCTTTTTTTATTATATTCTACAGTATATAAAAAAAACATCAAGGGGCCTATGCAGAGAGCAGCGCTATTTCGAAATTCGCCATTTTTTGGATAAAATCGCGCAGAAAACAGCAGAAAATGGCGAGTTACGAAAAACGCGCCAATTTTTCTTTTCTATTTCTAAAACTCGCCTCGCGGCTGGCGAGAACCTCCATCTCGCCAGTTTTAAAAATATCCTAATGCAGAGAGGCGCGAACGGCATCTAGCGGCTGTTCGCGCCAATAAAATGGCGCGATTGTCTCCTTTTTGCCTCGCCAGAAAAAATTGGCAAGAAGCTGCCGCTCGCGGCCATAGCAAAGGGAAAAAAAAGGCGCGAATTTTTTTTTACACATTTCTGAAGCGCGCATCTCGCCAATTTAAACTCGCCACACGCATTCATGTTAAACATAGCAGAATTCGCACATTTCTGCATATGGAGAATAAAACTCTCCAAAAAAGCTACTTTTTAATAAACTCGCCAATTTTAAAATTCGCTGCTCTCTGCATAGGCCCCCAAGTTTGCTACATAAATTAATAGCACACAGTTTTGCTCTGCAGATTCAACACATATTGTATTATTTTGTGTTCATCACACATTGTAGCTGTCCCCATTCCAAGTTTAAACATGTCTCTCAACACTGCCATTGCTCTTCTGTTTCATCCCGTACTGCAAGACATCAATTAACTGGAAGACTTATATTGCTAGAACGCTGCATTAACTCCAAAGAATTAATATAAACCAATGGAAATGCAGGCCTAATCCTTTAAATATGAGGAGGATTTATACAATCTTTTATTACGTTTCAAATCTAATTGAAATAAATATAGTATTGTATGTAAAATACAAGTATAATGCATTACAATATATAACAAAACAGTTTGTCTCTTTATTTCAGAAGGCGTCTTGCATATGTTGTGTGGCTAGAGGTCACCTTCTAGCTATTTTAAAGTGCAATCCCACACAGCTAACCAAATCCCCTTTTGTAAACAATATAATTGGCTTTCTTAACACATCTAATGCTAAAAGCATGCTTAATAGCAAAGATGCGGCTTCTTTTGTTTCTCTGGTAATAATGACAAATTGCATTTCTTAAGAGCCTCTGAAAGGGGGAGTGTTACCCTTTTCTCATCAGACAGCCAAAAATATCAGGGGAAGTGGAATCTGGCTGCTCAAACACTTGGTGATTTATTTGGCAAAGCTCAACACTTTTGATAAATTTCACCAGGTTCACAAATACCAGCAAAAATGTTGCACATCTCTACTCCAGAGGTATATTGAGACAATAGCTGTAGTCATTGAGGCATATATCTGATTGTCTAATAGTTCAGAATGAACGGATATGATATTGCCTTAGCTTCCTTACTTGCAGTACATGTGCTGTAAAGGATATTGCAACATGAAAATGTCAAAAAAAGCCTGCAGTGGTTAATATCTCTGACAGGGCAAAACCCCCATCTAAAAAGGCTACAATAGAAAGCCTGTATTGGTCTGAAGAATCCAGCAGGGAGCTGGTTAATTGCAGCTACAGACAATTAACCAGTCTCCACCTGGCTCATCAGACAGGTAGAAAAGCCTCCTGCATGAACTGCAGGAGAGATCTCTTGAGCACAGGGGGACTGTGCTGCCTGCAAGATACCCAGAAACCAGGCCCTCTACATCCAGGGTGCAGCTGACCTTAGAATCCACCATAGGGTGACCCCCCCCAACGGACACAACCCAGAGGCTGATATAAAGAGCCCCCTGCTTACAGGTACCCCTTTTCGACTTTGAGGTCAAATGTTGGCAAGAGGCCTATCCTCCCAGCCCTGCAGATAGGGACTGGGAAAGTGAATTAGCCCTTACAAAGGGATAGGCTGTTTGTTTATGTGGTTACTTTCTTAAATATGTATTGGTTGAAGCTATGGGCTGGATAAAAGCCACGGCTCCTTTTCCCCAAATATGTCTCCCTGGTTGTACCTCTGCACGTCTCCTACAATCTCCATGTATGACCTTCCGCTTTTGGGTATAGAACATACGCACACACAAAAAAAACATTTACAGGTGAAAATAAACAAGACCAATAACACATTTTTATATATTACTGGTGGTATTTGTAGATACACACACATTCCCAGCAAGCTCAAACTCCTACACCCACCACATCATGAATATATATTTATGCCAAAATGAGGGCTACTGAGCGTGGCAAATGTATACAACAAAAGATTGATGTGCCCAATGCTACAGCAAATTGACAAAACATATATGGTAATGAGTATAAAGGTATAACGTAAGCCTTGACATTTGGTATGCAGGCTTACGACGCTTTGGCCGAAGGGTTTAACTAAATAACCAAGTAATTACTATTATTATTGAAGTATTTAACCTTTATACTTATTACTATATATGTTTTGTCAATTTGATGTAGCATTGGGCACCCCTGTCTTTTGTGGTATTTGTAGATACACTTTTGCAAGGGAGGGGAGTTGCGTTCATATTTCATGTTGTTTGTAGTCAAAACGTCAGAGCTGTAATTCAATATTAACGCATCATTTATCCCACCTCCTTGATAATTCTTTAGCAACTAAATATATATCTTATCCCTCACATGTTTTGTCCACATGTTGCATGTCTTTATATGCTCACTCGATATTTTCTTTAATTTCATGAACTCCTTTGTCAATTTGACAGAATTATATAATATCTTCATTTTGGTTTCTGGCTCGATGGTTAGCATGATACTGGGGATTTGAGAGTAGGTGTTTTTGGCTTAGTGACAAATGAAAGAGCGGTAGGGGAAGCAGTATTGTAGATCGTTGCTTCTTCCCTATCCTGCATCCTTTTTCTGCAATGTCTTTTAAAAGGTTAACATGGGGTCTTTTTCTTTTTGGTAGATCTCCCCCTGAACCCATTTTTACCTTGGTACGGGGGCATGGCGGACCATACTGTTACTTGGTGGACTATCCTGACGTTTAGTTAATCTAATGTCATGCTCATAGATTAATACCATCTTGGCCAAGATCTGACATTTATTTTTCTCTTTATGGGTATCAAATTTATTTACATCAATTTATTTGAAAACATCTCTAACACGTGTCTATAAGAACCCCCATATATCCACGCACCCTGAATCTGTGGGCGGGATCCTACATTTCTTAGCCTGCACTTGAATAAAATCCATACTTCACATAAAAACCTTTCAAACTATTGCAGCACAGTGTTGCATAATATCAGGTTACTTATGTATACTGAAGTTTGTATAACAGGAATATCTGGAGGAAAATGTGTATACTAGTATGATCCCCCATCAGGTGCCTTAACGTGGACCCCTCCTCAAAAGCTCATGCTTAGAGTTGTGACTATGGAGTGCCTCAGACCAGGTCCTTTTAAGTTCGTTCCATGATCACGTTTTTTTTCTGACTGAAGCTGCTGTTCAAGAAACATCTTGTGTCTACCCCGGTGTTAACTCTCATAGCACAGTATCCAGACCGTAAAGGCTTAAAATGTCTTTGTATAATCACCGGATTCTTCTACTTTAGGTTCTTTGATCGAGAGCATGTGGTAAGGAATCGGGGTCCACGTCCCTTGCGGCGTGACCCCTCCTTACCCTCTACCAGTACTGCAGTGGCTGCTGCCCCTGCCCCCATCGCTACCCATGCCGTCGCCCAGTGCATACCTTGAACTCCGCCTTGGCCGCCATCTTGGATTCTGGTGCTGGTGTTACAGAGCGCTCGCTTCCTTCTAGGATTTATAGCACGCGCATTATGCCTGTCTCCGCCCCCCGCTCAGCGTGGGAATCTTCACCACGTCTCCACCACTCTCAGCTGTGCTCTACTACTTCCTGGTCTCTCAGCAACTCACGAGCAGCTCCTCGACACGCCTCCGCCATGCCCCTGGTCCGGATTGGTCATTGCCGCTTTAAATATCCTGCTTTGCCTTCACTTCCTTGCTCTGCATAGCTCCCTGCTACCGGTGTTGCCTGGAACCTGTGTTGTGCTCTCTTTGTGTTTATTTCCTTCAGCTATCGAACCGGCTCGTCCGACTACCCCCTTCTGGCTCCTGGACTCGGCTTTCCTACTGACTATACTGACTATTCTAACCTCTAGACTCTCGGACTCTGCTTCGGATTTGGACTACGGAACATTCTATATCCTCGGACTCGGCAAGTACTTGACCATTCTTTATCTACATCCAGGCCTGGCCACGCTACTACGCCACATCCCGGACACGCCCCCTCTGCTGTTGGTGCGTATACTCTACATCCCACCTCAGTACAGGGGACTGGTCTGGTCTGCGGGCTGCACAACGTGACACACGTACTCCCAAAAATGATAAATGATGAGAGAATTGAAACTCACCCCTCCAAATGGGGCCCACCTCCAATCCCTCCGTTGTTAGTTATGCGGGTCACAGATGTTGGCTCGACATGAAAATATGAGTGTTCGTTGTTCAAATACCATAAGATCCTTGTGTGAAGATACAGATTCCGACACAGGTTTCTTACAGTCTCAATATATTTATTCTGGAGACATTTTAGAATACTAAGCTTCAGTCCTCACCAGGAATAAGATTACAGGTTATAGGTGGAGAGCAGTCTTTTAGGTTAGCTGTTTCTTTCTGCTCTGAGGTAATTATTTTTAAGCATGTCTTTTTTTCTAACTACAAATGAAAGCTGCAGTTCAAGCTGCTGTTTTTAAAAAAAAACAATTCCCATTCAATATGTGCATCAATACAATCTGCACACTAACAAATGATTAGCTAAGCTGCAGATCGATCTGTTTTCCTGTAATTGATCGCTTGCTTCGGGTTCTTTAATTCAGTTCTTGCACAGCATTCTGGGCAATGTAGTCCTGGAATATGATTGACTGGGCAGTTACTAGATACAATTGGTGCACTGCTAGAGAGGGCGGGGCTCAAGAGTCAGAGCTTATCAGAAGGGGAAATGGGGCTGTCACTTTATTAATGTTTCTAATGTAGGAAGCATTTCCAATGTCTTCAAAACATGTTTTTTTTTTTTTAATGCTACAAGTATTTTCTCATAGTACAGAACTGATTTATTAAAGAAAAACACATGTAGGATATTGCTTGAACTGCTGCTTTAACCTTTTCATTTTAGGCTTGATAGTATGAAGAGGCAAAGCACAAAGCATATATTCATTATTGAAGGTCGTATATCTGCTGTCTGTGTTCCACACCTTCACTATCTAACTCTGGTATGCTCCTACAAGCACCAAGCAGAGTGCAAAGGTTCCAGTCCAGGCTTTGTCTGGAACCCGCCTTACCTGGCTTCTGCGGACATTTTGATTACTGGCATCCTGCTATATTGGCGGCACCTGTTCAAGGGCTTAAATAGCAGCCAGTGACTTCCAGACCCAGCCTGAGCATTGTATATGTTTTCCTGTGTTCCTGGCAACCTTGGTTTCTAGTAGCTGAGCCTTCCTTGTTTGTGAGTCTTTCCTGTTCCTGAGGCTAGCCTGCTGCTGTACGTCGCCTGTTGCTGAGCCTTCCTTGTTCGTGAGCCATCCCTGTTCCAAAGGCTAGCCTGTTCATTTGGAATCACTGTTGCTGACCCGGACTGTGACCCTGACCTCCCTGCCTGCCCTGCCCCTTTGCCTGTTGCCTGGACTTTGCACCACTGCTGCCAGACTTGACTTCCTGTCTGCTTACCAACTATGGATACTCTAAAAGGACTCTGTCCCCTTGGCTGTGGTCTGTTATTGTGCATCCCTACCTCAGCCCTGCAGGTCCGTTTCCTGATCGGAGACGAGCACCGTCACACAGAGATGTTTCATTTTGCACTGTGTGAATCCTTGCCTCAGCATTTTCACAGCATGCAAAATTAACCTTTTAAATGGCTTATTCAGTGAAGCTGACCTTTGAACCCCAAAAATCTATCAACATTGATAAAAATTATGATTTTGATTTATATATTTGTTTAAGGATTTTGACAAATTGTGTACTTTTTTCATATTATCCAGTGTAGCCTCACATAATCCATTTTATTATATTATTATTTAGCAGAACTGTAAAACTTAACCAAAAAACAGAGTACAGTGTTTCGATCCTAAGATGTATTCTGTTTTTATGATCTTTTTTCCACTTTTTTGTGAGACTGGTCATGCTATAGCCCATGTTTTAAGTCAATACTACATAGAGACCACAGAAATCTCTCCTCGGGATTTTTCAGCACAGTAGGTATTCATTCTTGGGGTCGCTTTTATGTCTCTATGTTAAATTCAAATACTACCACTTCTATGATTATTTGCCAAAAGTTTAGAAACAAATGAAATCTAATGTTCTGTACTTTTTGTAGCATGCTAACATTAATAAGAGCAACATGACAAGCAGAATTCTTTACATTTTGAATGCCAATAATAGCTAAAATCCCTGGTGAGCAATTAACCTTTTGTCACTTCTATGCTCCCACAATTTCCCTTCTGCTTACCAGCCCGTTTCGTTAAGGTCGTCTGTCATATGCAACATTAGATTAAATAGCACGGTCTTTATACTATACAAAACAAGCATATACGCAGTATACAATATCCTAATAATTCTATCAGCCTGTCCCTTTTTTTTTTTTTTTTTTTAACACCGATTTTTCTATTTTTGTTCAGAAAGAGCGGAAATGGTAGAAATATAACTTCTACTGGTGATTTTAATGTCAGGGGCCTATTTTACACACATACATACATATATCATAAATTAGATCAAGGAAGATTGTCACCTTTTGGCAAACATCCTGAGGAGTATGTTGAAGACAGATGGATCCATAACTCCTGCTTCATTGATTTATTACCCAGAAGACCTTTTGTGTGCTGGTTCTCTTTGAATCCATCTTTTAAAACCCAATGTCCCTCCCCCGCCCCATCCCCAAGAAAAAAACAATATGCACAGTCTCTTGAATGCTGCATTACTGCGTGACCAAAAACTTCTAAACCCCACAAAATATAATGCACCTACCAGAGATCTGAAGTAACCTGGGCATGCACGAAGACACTTAACTGTGTGAGTTCATTGCAGATAGCGACTCCTTGTTGTAAATATGCTTTTAATTGAATTTTCATGTTATTACATCGGCATGTTAAACATCCTTTTTGTTGGACAGAATAAACATTTCAGTTTTGCGCTAGTTTAGTTTAAACCTTTCCTAGGCTTATTCTCTTGTATTTCTTCATTTGCCTTAGGTACAGTATATTGGCAAGGGTTCTAACCCTAAATTAAAAAAGCAACAGTGACAATGGGCACCCTTGTCTCGTACATGGCGCTTACATGTGTCCTTGCTGCCGACCTTCTCCATTCGAATCCCAGCATCAAATGACGCCGCGTACGTCTCCAACATGACGGTGCACGGTGCTGCGCTGCCATGGTAACGCGGCGGCATTTGATGTTGCACGTCACGTTGCCGTGGCAGCAATGTGATGTCCCATTGGTGACGTCTGCTGTGTCATTTGGATGCTGGGATTCGAATAGATAGAGGGCGGCATCAAGGATGTGGCCACCACATGTTAATGCATGCCCATCAGGCCCAAGTGCGCAGCAAATGTATATGGGGTGGACGTTTTTGCCATCCCAAAATGTTGCCACCCAAGGCCCGGGTCTAATGGGAAATGCGTCACTGCTCATACCCCTATATAGATTACATTCTTGAGCCAACAAACCTGCTGTCATGGAAAGGCTTTGTACATCCTGATGCAACAACAATATACATCTATATTATTATGGCCTAAGTGAATCCTTCCTTGGTTTTTGAAGTGTCCTAATAAAGGTGGCCTTACCTGTTTTCAGGCACTCTTCCTTAACCAGAACCTCTCAAAATGCTTCCTTTACTGGATTTGTTATTTATGAGTCAAGTATTTTATTAAACTCACTAGTGAACCCATCTGGCCCTTGGGTTTGCCATTTTTTAGATGTTTAATATATTGATCATTTTACTTTTTTCTTGAGATATTTTAATCTTCTTTAAAAAGGTGTCTTTAGTTTTATATCCTTTACACTTTTCCGATACAGATTTTGATAAAACTCCTTAAACACAAAATTTATTTATTCATTCACTTTAATCAATATTATTAATTTTTATTAACTCTATTGCTCCTTTCTTGCCCCCTTTCTTGATCCTTCTATTCTATCCTAGTTGATGGTTTTCTACATATGCAGTCCAATGTATGAGTGAATTTCCACAGGTCGTCGACAATATATACACAATATATTAACTCCACAGAATTCTGCAGACAGTATAATGTAAGTGGAACACTTTGCCACAGAGTTGTTACTGTGCAGTTGAGTTACAAATAGTGCAAACTGATGAGACAAAATACCAGCAAGATGGTTACAAGATGTTGCAAAATATTATTCATGCTACTTAGAAGCATATACATGCATAAACCCATAACAAACTCCAATAGTCAATGCCTCAGCAATATATATGTTTGTAGGATTAATTGTCAGTTATCAATACACATAATATCTGTATGCTGGTAGAGACATGGATCACTGGTGTCCCACTATATTAGTTCAAAGAAAATCATGCCTATAACATTAGTGCAGAAGACTATCTCACCCAATACACTTCGTTTAGCAAGTATGTAACTGATGGTTATAGCATATAGTTACTATCACTTTAAAATGTGCATCTTCAGCAAACCGCAAACATTTAGTAGGTACTAGAGATCATAGGATACCTAGTTGGCCTGTTTAAGTAAAGATATAGCCCACAAATCTGTTGACAAGGGGTTTCGGCGAACCCAATGTTAATGAAGGGTAACCGGTATACAAGCCGTGGGTGTGAAGGGACTGCAGCTACTCCGTGACATCACTGCAGCGACGTCCTACTTCGCCGACATATGTTTCGCGTGTCCTCACGCTTTTTCGGGGGGAGGAGTCTGCCATTACCTTCCCTAGGTAAGTATTTATGCTCATTATCAGAGGAGGCTCGTAACTCTTTTAGGCAATATGAACCGAGTATCGATGTTGTGCCCTATCAGGTTGGGTCATACCAGGTGGTGAGTATCACCGACAAATAAGGTGTAAAACAAAAGTCACCATTTCTTTCACTAATGGCAATTGTAACATTAAAACTATATATACAAACATCGTATGGCTGTTCTTTGTGACAATAAAGAATATATACATTTATGAATTGCGTATGACTGGTTCTTTGTAATAACAGAACTTACAGATACTGTTGTATATGGGATCTAAGAGTGATGACGCGTAAAAAGAACATGTAAACTAAAATGCCCCCCATACTAGACAATCTTTCTAGAGGGAATAAGGGGAAATGTTGAAACAAAAAGGTAAAAGGGCTGCTCATTGTGGGATGGCGTTTACGTTAGAATAAAGTATGGTCCAGCCACACAGTTGGATCTTTTTATGTTTGGGGGTGGGGATGTTAGGGGATGTTACATAGTATGGAGTTTGGTCCTGCTGCACAGCTGGTACCAATAAGGTTGGGGGGCAGGTTGATTTTAGGAATGTGCTAGATCGGCTTCCTTAAAAAGGTGAGTTCTCAGGGAGTTTTTTAATCTCTGGAAGCTAAGGGAGAGTCTGATGGTGCATGGTAGGTAATTCTAGAGAGAGCAGGCAGCAAAGGAGAAGTCTTACAGACAGGAGTGAGAGGAGGTAATAAGGCCGGTAGAGAGGTGGATATTGTGGGCAGAGCATAGGGGGCATTTAGGTACACATTTGGGGAGGAGGGTTGAGATTTGAAGGGGGGATGGCAGCATTGTAGAGAGCTTTGTAGGTAAGAACTAGGGTTTTCAATTTAATTATAGAGGATATAGGAAGTCAGTGTTAATGAACAGCAGAACTGAAGTAGTGAGTGAGGTAGATGAGTCTTGTGACAGCACAGGCAGCATGACACAGGGGCAGATGGACACCCACCACAGCTAACTAGGAGGAAAACCCCACCCCCTCCAATAACACACAAGGAGGAGACAAGCTGCACCCAGGAGCAATGGTTTAAACTTGAAGAAAGTAACTGTACTAGAAGAAAGGGGTTCCAGAGCGATGAGGGTTCCAGATCTGAGGAGTCCAGGAGTGAAGAGGGGTCCGAAGGCAGTCACGGTTCCAGGCAGGTGGCAGGCAAATGGGAGGTCAGATCTGCACGGGTACTAAATGGGAAATCCAGCTGAGAGAAGGGTCCAAATAGCAAAGGGGGAAGTTCAGCAAGGAAAACGTGAACAGGCAAGAAGCAACGAACAACAGGAAGTAACCTGTTGCAACTGAAAGGTGGAAAGGCAGTGCAGGGTTTAAATTTGGCCCAACAAGGAAAGGAGTCTGAGGGGCAACAGAGGTTAACCCAGTAAAACCAGAGCTGGTCAAAAGTAATTAATACTGGTAAAATGGATGAGCAGGAGTAATCCAGTGAGGCCCCGAATGCACATGCAGTCAGGACATGACAAGTCTGCCAGCAGCATTTTGAATGGATTAAAGGTGGGACAGGCGGATGAGGGGAATGCTAACTAGGAGAAGGTTGCAGTTGTCAGCGGGACAGGTTAAGTGAATTAGGATTTTATCATAAGCGAGTAAAGAGCGTATATTTCACTAGCAATATTTCCGCATTGGAGGTGGCAGGACTTAGTGAGGGATTGAATGTGAAGAATGACGGAGAGGGCAGAGTGATTAAATAGCTAGGACTTGAAGCAGGAGAGGGCTGCATCACAGAGGCCAATGGAGTGTAGGGTGTGCTGGAAAAGGGGTTGGTAAAAAATGTCAAAGGCAGCAAAGAGATGCAGGAGAATTAGTAAGGAGAAATGGCCCTTGGACTCAGCTTGGAATAGGTCCTTACCTACTTTTGTTAGTGCTGTCTCTTTGGAGTGCAGATGGCAGAAACCAGATTGCAAAGAGTCAAGCAGGAAGTTGGAGGAGAGAAAGCAAGTCAAGTGGTTATATACAAGCCACTCAAGTAACTTGGAGGCAAAGGGGAGAAGAGAGATAAGGCTTCTTTAGAATGGGCAAGATGAGCACATGTTTGAAGGAAGATAGTGTAGCTGGGACCCCCTTCTTACCTCCTGGGGGAGAGAACAGCTCCGTAGTAAGGAGAAGCTGCAGTATTGCGTCGGCCATGTTATGGTTGGCATGGCCAAGGTGTAATGTGGCGGCTATCTTGGGGTTGGGGCAGCCAGAATGAAGAGGCCCAGACACAGGATTTCCTTCGCAGTACAGGGGTGACCTTGTCAGAGCATCTGGAGCAAGGGAGGAGTAAGGTAGTATCCTGAGAGCCTGTTAAGCTCTCGGACTAGGCCCGAAGCCTGCACCTTTGCCCCAGGTAGTTACCCTCACATCAGTTCAGTGTGCAGAGCTGGCCCTATGATTGAGTAGCTCCCTGTAGTTAGTGGACACAGCGGAAACCGATCGGAGAAGAGGGACGTTCCACAGCAGCCCTGTGTCACCAGCAGCTTCCGAACGTAAGGCGTGAGGGGCTTGTTGTTGGAGACCCCGCATCGTGGGACACTGCTGTTATTTTTGTCTTCCCTTGTAAGTGTGGCCTGGTTGGAACTTGACCCAGGATAGTATTGTGCACCAACGCAAGGGAGGGGTAGCGCTGCCCTCACACACTTTGGGTGGGGTCACTTGCTGGACACTGGGTTACAGGTGTCCAAGCACCCTAGGTACTATTAGGGTTAGCTACCCCCGGACGATATTACTGTTATTCCTGTTATTATTGTGCATTGTGTTAAGTATTTGATGCCTGCTGTGGGACCACAATAAAGGAGTTATATTATACCTGGTTGTGAGTGTGTTATTGGGGTATAACAATATGTATACGAGTTCCTATGAGGAGTCATCCTATTACCCAGGATCCTTGTAGGTGGAGGCACTGCACCATAGAGATATAGAGAACACACAGTCACCCCAGGCTCTCTATGAGCAGAGGCCCAGGCCTTCTGTGCGCCTAACAGGTAGCATCAGTACTGTAATTACCGTTGTTTCCCATAGGGATAGGGGAAAGAGTGTCACATTTGGAGGCGCTGATGAGATTCAGACCTGGGGTGCTTGCTCTAAAATAAAGAAACCCAATAAAGTAAGGGATCATGTTTCTACCATCCAAACAGAGGATCAGCGAGTGGGATCTAGAATGTCGGGCACATCCCCGTCACGTGGTCGCCGTTGGGCATGTTCTGTTGTCAACCTCCTTTATATGATGTGTGCTTAACATTGAGTCAGTTCCCAGGGTTCACTGATGCCTGCCTCTTAGACCTAGACTGGGACCCCACGCTCCTATGGACCATGTTCTAGTTAACTGCAACCATGACTTGCAGGAGCAAGATGGCCCACAGGTCCTGCAGTTCACTGGAGCACTGCCCTGCGGATGTCCCCTCATACCCCGAACTGACCATAAAAATGGAGGATTCAAATTGCGACCCTACCCTAGGAAAGTCCCCGGCGATTGTGTCTTTGCTCTACCTAGGAAGCCCTAGTCGGAGAGAGGCCAGTGCCACGTCCGGTGCCAGCCACCGGTCTGGTCGGAGCAGCTGCAGTTCCCGCAGCTCGGCTGGAGAGCAGGTACTCGCGGAAGCAATACAGCAGCTGACAGGGAACCTAAGCCAGTCGTCCCCGGCCCATCACTATCTTAAGTTAAAAGCCTTTTCCAGGGGGTCGCCAATGCCCGTGGGGTAAGAAACGTTTGAGGGGAAGGACTATACCTTACAAGTACTAGACGAGTGGTCCTGCTCCGAAGCTGTCAAGTGGCAGTGGATAGTGGAATGCCTTAGGCCCCCAGCTTCAACGATGGTAAGGATGCATCAGGAGCAGAACGCGGACAGAACGGCACAGATGTTAGTTGACTTTTTAACTCGGACTTATAGTCAGGAGGAAGACGAAAGTGAACTCTGGTCTAAATTCTACGGCCTTTGACAGAATGAAGGGCAAGAACTGTCCACCTTCACCCACCATATACAACTAGCCCTAAAGACTCTAAGTTCCCACAAAATTATTTCAGTCTCCGATGTGGATGAATTTCGCCGCAAACAGTTCCTGAGGTGATTGATCCCTAACCATCATATAGCCATAATGATCCGGTGTGCTCTCCTACAAGGGAATCCCCCTACGTTTGAGGGGCTATTGAGCCAAGTGAAAGGGCATGAGGCTAATGCAAGGCTACAGAGCCCCAAGAAGTCTAAGGATTCGTGCAAAGGAGAGAATAAGGGGACCCCGTCCCAGAAGCCTAACGAGATGGAGTTTCGAAGAAAGTCACCCTCCAGAGACCACTGTCACTGCCTCCAAGTTGCCCTGTGACCCGCTCCGACATCCAGCTCTGGCGCAACCCTGGGTACGCATTGTAATATCTGCCATAAAGGACACATGGCAAGGGACTGTAAGCAATCAGGAAACCCCCCTCATACGGCCCGGACCTTCGTCACGCACATGGCAGAATGGCCAGCCATCTCTACCAAAAGCCCCCTATGGCAAGTCCCGAACGGAAAGCCCACTGGAGGCCTGTAGTAGAGTGGGCCCTACGGCTATAGTATGGGTACTAATTGAGGAAATCTATGCCTCTGCCCTGATGGACAATGGTTCACAAGTAACGATAGTCTACTGGTCCTATGATCTTCACCTCCAGCATCTGCCTCTGCAGTTGGCGGAGAAGATGGTGTTATTGGGCCTCAGTCCCCATAGATGGAGTGATCCGAGTGAGGATGGACATACCGCAACACAATACGAATATCACTCATCTCACGGAAGTGGAAGCGCTGGTGTGTCCTGAAGCAAGGAACATCCGAATTCCCCCATATTAGGAACTAATGCTGATGTGGTGCTGTCCTTGAGCAGGGCATTCCTTAAAGAAGCCTGGGAACTACCCTCGTCTTCTGAGAATTCACCCCACCTTACAAGGAAGTGTGTTACTGGATCTCTGCTCAGGAACGGTTTGGACAGATTTACAACCTTGAGAAGGAAGTGACAGAGATTCCACCAAGGAGAGAAAAACATGTGAGAGCTACGCTCAACTACCCTGCTCATGATGAACTGGTACTTCTCGCTGGAAACTATGCCCGCAGATGACCAGATAAGAGGATGGATGTTGATACCCGAAGTGAAGGAGTGGAAAGCTACGCTCTTGCAGCGATTTATAGTGTCCATCCAAAATAGGTCTCCTCACCCTGTTCATCTGGATGCAAGTTAAATACTGGGCCAAATATACCCTGTCACTCACGTGGAACCTCTGGTTCACGTAAATGCTGCTACTGTGTGGGAAGCCTCATCTGAAGTACTCTCACTTCGAAGAATCATATTTACCACCCGAATGGAAGAAGCGGCTTGGGAACAAATTGACTGAGCGCAAGGAAGTCTTCTCCACCAGTGAAATGGATGTGGGTTGTAGCAAGAGCGTGCAACACCATTAGTCTGAGTGATTCCACCCCTTTCCGCGAAAGATCCAGATGTATACATAGTTACATAGTAGATGAGGTTGAAAAAAGACTTCCGTCCATCAAGTTCAACCTATGCTAAATTTAGACAACAGATTCTTTATCCTATATCTATACTTCCTTATTGATCCAGAGGAAGGCAAACAAAAAACCCCATTAAGGGGAAAAATGAATTCCTTCCTGACTCCAAGAATTGGCAATCGGATTAATCCCTGGATGGATCAACATCCTTCCCATGTATACTTATTTGGTATATTCTTGTATACCTTTCCCATCTAAAAAGATATCCAACCTTTTTTTGAACAAATCTATTGTATCTGCCATCACAGTCTCCATAGGTAATGAATTCCACATTTTAACTGCCCTTACTGTAAAGAACCCTTTCCTTTGTTGCTGGTGAAATTTCCTTTCCTCCAACCTTAAGGGATGGCCCGAGTCCTTTGTACTGCCCGTGGGATGAATAGTTCTTTTGTATATAGTTATCATATCCCCTCTTAGATGCCCCTTTTCTAATCTAAATAAATCTAATTTAGCTAGCCTCTCCTCATAAATTAGATTGCCCATCCCCTTTATTAATTTGGTGGCTCTTCTCTGCACTCTCTCTAGTTCCATAATGCCTTTTCTTAGGATTGGTGCCCAAAATTGTACTCCATATTCAAGGTGTGGTCTTACTAATGCTTTGTAAAGGGTCATATTTATGTTTACTTCCCTTCCATCCATTGCCCGTTTGATGCAAGATAAGATCTTGTTTGCCTTTGCAGCTACTGCATGACATTCGGCACTATTGCTAAGCCTACTGAAGCCTACTGTCTACAAACACTCCTAAATCCTTCTCCATCAAGGATTCCCCCAATATTTCTCCATTTAATTTGTAAGTCGCCTTCTTATTCTTGCATCCCAAATGCATAACCTTACATTTATCTGTATTAAACCTCATTTGCCATTTACCTGCCCACGATTTTAGTCTCTCCAAGTCCTTCTGAAGAGAAATTACATCCTGCTCTGATTCTATTACCTTACACAATTTAGTATCATCAGCAAAGATGGAGACTTTGCTCTCAATCCCAACCTCAAGGTCATTAATAAACAAGTTAAAATGCAGGAGTCCCAGTACCGATCCCTGAGGTACTCCACTCACGACTTTAGCCCAACCTGAAAAAGTTCCATTTATAACAACCCTCTGTTGTCTGTCCTTTAACCAGTTTTCAATCTAGGTGCATATATTATTACTGAGTCCAATTTTCTTTATTTTGTACACCAACCTCTTGTGTGAAACTGTATCAAAAGCCTTTGCAAAATCTAAGTAGACCACATCAACTGCATTACCCTGGTCTAAATTCCTACTTACCTCCTCAAAGAAACAAATAAGGTTAGTTTGGCAAGATCTATCCTTCATAAATCCATGCTGACTATTACTAATAATTTTGTTTTCCATTAGGTATTCCTGAATATTATCCCGTATTAAACCTTCAAGTAGTTTCCCTACTATTGAAGTCAGGCTTACAGGTCTGTAATTCCCCGGGTGTGATCTAGCTCCTTTTTTAAATATAGGCACCACATCTGCTTTACGCCAATCTTGTGGTACTGAGCCTGTGGAAATGGAATCCTTGAATATTAAATATAATGGTTTTGCTATTTCAGAGCTTAACTCCTTGAGAACTCTTGGATGTATGCCATCGGGGCCAGGTGCCTTATTTACTTGATTTTTTTCAAGTCGCTTATGAACTTCTTCCTCAGTTAACCAATTGTTCATTAATATGGAGGTTGTGGCTTCCTCCTGTGGCGCTACTATTGAACTTGATTCTTCCCTGGAAAACACAGAGGCAAAGAATTTGTTTAATACCTCTGCTTTTTCCTTATCTCCAATAATCTGCCTACCCATCTCACACTGAAAGGGTCCTATATTTTCTTTCCTCATTTTTTTGTTATTAAGGTACTTAAAGAACTTTTTAGGGTTGACCTTACTTTCTATTGCAATCCTTTTTTCATTATCCATTTTTGCTAATTTGATTGCCCTTTTGCAATTTTTGTTACATTCCTTATAATTCTGATACGATGTCTCTGTCCCTACTGACTTAAAGAATCTAAACGCCTTCCTCTTCTTGTCCATTTCCTCCCCTACCTGTTTATTTAGCCACATTGGTTTTGACTTATTTCTTTTATACTTATTACCCAAGGGATATACACTGGTAAGTGTGCTTTTCTAACAATGTTTTAAAGACTGCCCATTTATCTTCTACATTTTTCCCTGCAAACACATCATCCCATTGTATTAATACTAGATTAGACCTCAGTTTATTAAAATCTGCCTTTCTAAAGTTTAAAGTCTTTGTTGAACCCAAGTAATCTATTTTTTGATAATTTATTTCAAATGAGACCATGTTATGATCACGGTTACCCAAATGTTACAGGACTTGAATATTTGTTATCACTTCTACATTGTTTGATATGACCAAATCCAGAACTGCCCCTCTCCTGGTTGGTTCCTCAATAATTTGGGTCATATAATTGTCTTTAAGCACCCCCAAAAACCTGTTTCCTTTTGTTGTAACGCTAATCTCATTGCCCCAGTCTATGTCTGGATAATTAAAATCCCCCATTATGCAAACATGACCCAGTTTTGATGCCTTCTCCATTTGAAAAAGTATTTCAGCTTCCTCAATCTCACAGATATTTGGTGGTTTGTAGCATATTCCCACAAACATTTTCTTTATACTTTTACCTCCACTGCTAATTTCTATCCACAAGATCTCTACATTTTCATCATTCCCTTCATAGACATCATCCCTTATAATAGGTTTTAGATCCAGTTTAACATATTAACATAAAAACATACTCCACCTCCCCTTCTATTTGTTTGATCCTTCCGAAAAAGAGAATAACCCTCTAAATTAACTGTCCAGTTATGAGTTTCATCCCACCATGTTTCAGTAATGCCTATGATATCATACTATAGCACCGAAATGTGCCCGATGTTAGGGACAGCCTGAAAGAGATGAGACCACTGGCATTGTGACCGAGTCCCGCAGTCCCTACGTGTCACCCATCATGGAGGATTATCGCACCCTGAACCATCGCACGGTCCCTGACCAATATACATGTAACGGGTGGACCCCCTTGTCTGACCCACCCAATCTCACATTGGCCCGTGTGGTCTAACCGGTCCCCATTACGTGATCGTGTATGGTGGTGCACCTGCAAGTAACAGGACTCCTGAGTCTCCTGCTTGATGGTATTAGGGGATGTCATCAGGACAGGTAGCTGAGGTAGTGGATGCGAGTCCAACTTACTTCATGTGCAGCGCCTCCACCTCATCAGGATCTGTGCTTCCGCAGGGAGATGGTCCTGGTGAGGAACTCCTGCTTGGTGCCATCCACTGTTGAGTAAGCTCACCCTCACACAGTGGGGGTATCTTTAACAAGGGCATCTTTATTTGCATGGTATGGGCAAGCTGCCCCTCACAGATAACAGCTCAGCCACTCATCACTGTGCAGCACTCCATTAGGAAGGTCCCTTCACCCTAATAGATCTGCTTTCCACCTCTACTCTCTTGAGCTGCACTGTCTCTCTCTTGAGCTGCTCTAACTCTGTCAGCTCCTCTAACTCTCTCAATGTCTGCTTACTCACTCACAGCTAGCAGGAGACACCGCAACACTGTTGCAAACCTTCACGTGCCTCTCACTGAACAGAGGCAGCACAACAACAGGAAACTGACTTCTAACTTTAGGCAGTGCTGTGTCTTATATCACCCCCCCAGAGAACAAACCTGCTCTGTACCACTAAGTGTGGGCACAATGCATGTTGTCACTTCCTTTGGGGACATATGACACCTCACCAGGGTTTGAGGGCAAACCTCCATTGATTGTTGCTGGCAATCCTGCATACTTACCAGGTTTACTGCCAGCATGAGAAAGAGATATGTACACCAATCTTACACATGGCTACATACACTACCCCGAATCGAGGAGATCCTCAGTGCCGTGTCGGGCAGTCAGTGGTTCAGTGTACTGGATCTGAGTTCGGGGTACTATCAAGTTCCTATGAGCCCAGATGATCAAGAGAAGACGGCATTCGTCTGTCCGTAAGGATTTTACCAGTTCACGCGGATGCCTCAAGGCATTTGTGGGGCACCTGCCATGTTTCAGCAGTTGATGGAGAAGACCATCGGGGACATGAACCCCAGAGTGTCTGGTCTACATGGGTGACATTATCGTCTTCAGTGGGACTTTGGAGAAACATCAGGAGCGCCTCCTGAAGGTCCTGAACTGATTGCAGAAGGAAGGCCTGACAAGTGCAAATTCTGCCGGACCTCCGTCACCTGTGGGTCAAGTTGTCGCCGCAGACGGAGTGGCAAAGGACCCTACCAAGGTAGACGCAGTGGTGAGCTGACCTCGGCCTGAATGTGATGGAGCTCCGTTCTTTTCTCGGATTCTGCAGATACTATCGGAGATTTATGGAAGGGTACTCCTGCATTGCCAAAGTTCTCAATAATTAATTGAAGCTCTGTCCAGAAGATCCTTGCCAGAAAACTACGACTCCAAGAACCCCATTTGGTGAGAAATGGACTTCTGCCTGTTAGGAGGCCTTGTGGCCCTGACGAAAAGGCTAACCGAAGCCCCTGTGTTGGCCTATGCCGACCCGGACCAACCATACGTGTTGCACGTAGACGCCAGCTTCGATGGACTGGGAGCGGTACTGCATCAGAAGTATCCTGCGGGACTTCGGCCTGTCGCCTACATGAGTCGCAGTCTAACTTTGAGCGAGAAGAATTATCCGGTCCATAAACTGGAGTTTCTATCCTTGAAGTGGACTGTCACACAAGTTACACGATTACCTGTATGGTATACCCTTCGAGGTAAGGACGGACAACAATCCGCTTACCTAGATCCTGACATCCGCCAAATTGGATGTCACTGGTCACAGGTGGTTGGCCGCGCTGTCCAACTACACCTTCATCTTAAAGTACAAGCCGGACCCTCTAAATGGGGGAACAGATGCTCTGTCCAGAAACCCAGACTGAGCCCAGTCCCTGACGACGGAGGGGGGGAAGAGATTCCCGGTCTCAGGATTCGGGCTGTGTTTCAACAGCTGCCGTATTTGAGGGAAACATAGCCTTTTCTGAACTTCAAGCGGCAGATTCTCTGGGATGTCAATCAGGGGCACTCCCCGCTGCATATTGCTGACCTGAGGCCATGTTCGTCACTCAAGACACTATGAGGTGGAAGGAACTCGTCCATGCAGATACGAGACCTAAAGGCTAGTGCCATATGCCAGGTGGGTGGGGTCGCTTGCTGGACACTGGGTTACAGGTGCCCAAGCACCCTAGCTACTATTAGGGTTAGCTACCCCCGAACGATATTACTGTTATTCCTGTACATTATGTTGAGTATTATTTGATGCCTGCTGTGGGACCACAGTAAAGGAGTTATATTATACCTGGTTTTGAGTGTGTTATTGGGGTATACCAATATGTATACGAGTTCCTATGAGGAGTCATCCTATTGCCCAGGATCCTCATAGATGGAGGCACTGCACCATAGAGATATAGAGAACACACAGTCACCCCAGGCTCTCTATGAGCAGAGGCCCAGGCCTTTTGTACGCCTAGCAGGTTGCATCAGTACCGTAATTACCGTTGTTTCCCATAGGGATAGGGGAAAGGGTGTTAATATAGGAATAGAGGTCCTGTGACCTCTTCTCTTTTCTCTGTACACACTCTGTCTAGGTGACCTAATAACATCTTTCGGGTTTAATTATCACCTCTATGCTGATGACACACAAATATACTTTTCAAACACCCGACCTTACACCTGCTGTACAAACCAAAGTTTCTGAATGTCTCTCTGCCGCCTTAAACTCAACATGGCTAAAAAAGAGCTCCTCATACTTCCTCCCAAACCTGGCCCTACTACCTCCTTCCACATTACTGTTGGAACTATGATCATTCACCCAGTAGCCCAAGCACACTGCCAAGGGGTCACACTCTACTCCTCTCTCACATTCGCCCCTCACATTCAAAACATTTCTAAAACCTGTCGCTATTTCCTCCGCAATATAACAAAGATACGCCCTTTCCTCTGTTGCTCGACTGCTAAAACTCTGACTCAGGCTCTCATTCTCTCCCGTCTTGATTACTGTAACCTCCTGCTGTCCGGCCTTCCTGCCTCTCACCTGTCTCCCCTACAATCTATCCTAAACGCTGCTGCCAGAATCACTCTACTCTTTCCTAGATCTGTCTCAGCATGTCCCCTCATGAAATCCCTCTCCTGGCTTCCGATCAAATCCCGCATCTCACACTCCATTCTTCTCCTCAATTTTAAAGCTTTACACTCTTCTGCCCCTCCTTAATCTCAGCCCTAATTTCTCATTATGCACCATCCAGACTCTTGCGTTCTTCTCAAGGATGTCTTCTTTCTACCCCCTTTGTATCTAAAGCCCTCTCCCGCCTTAAACCTTTTTCACTGACTGCCCCACACCTCTGGAATGCCCTTCCCCTCAGTACCCGACTTGCACCCTCTCTATCCACCTTTAAGACCCACCTTAAGACACACTTGCTTAAAGAAGCATATGAATAGCACTGTGGATATTCTGAACACATGATACATAAAGCTTGGCCCCCTGCAGACGCACTCACCAGAACTCCCTCCTACTGTCTCTGTACGTTCTCCCTACCTACCAATTAGACTGTAAGCTCCTCAGGGCAGGGGCTGCTCTTCCTTAATGTTACTTTTATGTCTAAAGCACTTATTCCCCTGATATGTTATTTATACTATCTGTTATTTATTTGATTACCACATGTGTTACTACTGTGAAGCGCTATGTACATTAATGGCGCTATATAAATAAAGACATACAATACAATACAAGATGAGAGGTTAAAAAGGTGAGTTAGGGTGGGGCTTAGTGTGCCGAGAGGGAGTGGAGGAGATGTGAAAGAATGGTATCGAGGGGCAGATTATAGGGTGAGATATGAGGAGTGCAGAGACCTCTTCCCATTCAAGCACAGGGGGAAATGAGCTGAGGGTGGATGTAGGTGTACAAAGGGAGATAGGTACTGCGTGTGGAGCTTGACATAAAGAGATGCATGTCTGATGGAGCTTTCTTGTGATGTAGGTGGTAAGGGCTGTGAGGGAAGGGGGTTAAGAGGCAATTGTGCAGAGAAGGGAGTAAAAGGTTGTAAATACAGTAGGCATTGAGGGTTAGATGACAGTTAATATGTGAGTAGGTTTGCTTGGCAATGAAAAGGGCAGTGTTATAGGAGAGAAGGAATTTATATTGGTGGAAAATGGCTTTAGAGCATGATTTCCTCCAGTAATCTTCAGCAGTGCGTTTGCCGTTTTGGAGGTAGCAGGTAGAGCTTGTGTGCCACAGCTATGACTTAAGTTGTGGGTGATGTGTGGTGGCAAGAACTGTCTTATACAAGGCTGATTAAAGTGTACTGTTGTGTAGAGGGTGCTGTTCTGGGCAGGAAAGGTTACACGGGAGAGAGACGAGAGGTTGTAAAGATGTTGAAAATTGGAGGGGGTTCGGAGCATGTAGGTTACTGTATGTGCTTATGGAAACAGGTGTTGTGGAGGGTGCAAAGGATAGAGTTATCCTAAAGTTTAGGAGGTGATGATCAGAGAGATTGAAGGGAGTTTTAGAGGAATTAGGAGAAAAAGCGAGAGAAAACCAGATCAAGGGAGTGTTCATTACAGTGAGGAGAGGTGGTTCACTGGGAAAGACCATAGGAGGAGGTTAAAGAGAAGATGGGTAGCTGAAGTTGCATTGGGATTATTAATAGTTATGTTAAAGTTTCCCAGGATGACAGTAGGTGTGTCAGGAGTGAGGAATATATTTTCCCCTTCATTTCTCCTCACTCCCAAATCACCACCTCAACGCATTTCATTTGGCATCAGAAGCACGTTGTGATGTCGTAACTGCTGCAATTCCCACGTGTGTGCTTGCTCTGGATTGGGACGTTTTGTGGGGAGAACTGTGGAAGATGCCCCCGACTATTCAATCGTGGTCTTGGATAGATGTCAACTTTGCTTCTGAGTGCAGGACGATGCGGTCACCTGTACCTATTGACATCATTTTAGATGTCAGCTTCTTATTATTACTGTTTATATAAAGATGACTTTTATACTTACATGTTTCTCCGTTGCGCTCCTTTCTTTTTTTTTTTTGTTCTCCAACTTGGATCCCCCGGTATCTTGTAAGACAATAGAACAACTCTGATTGCAGTTAGCATCATATAACCTATAAATATTTCCTTATCTGAATGGTTTAATTGAGATCTCCGTGGATGACAGTGCAGCTACATAAAAGTCTGTATTAGCAGAAAATTCATACAAAGCTTTCAGAGGTGATCCAACTTCAAAGCTTTTTTCCAACAGTATCAGACATTTCTGCAAGCGTGCATGGCATTATCACGCTAGATTTAAATTTTCTGTCTGTAACTTGAGTATGCAAATGAGCAACCCCTCTGAGTTACTTAGATGAAGAGAGTTTATTTTAAGAATAAGCTGATATTTTCCTGGTTAATTAACATGAATGATGTCTTGTTTTGAAGCTATCGCTAAATTTGTTTTGTCTCTACAGATGTGAGATGCAGCCTTTGTTCTTATATGCATTAGTGATTAATAACAACTACAGCAGTTTTTCTCATAGTCCACACATTTGCATTATGTGATTGTAGACTGTGTTAAAGTCCAGAAATTAGCAAAGCTTATTAGGTGTTGAATCCTTCTACAGCCAAACATCAATTTTCACTACATTCATGTTTATGAGGAAATGAAATAATAAAACCTTGGAGCAAGCAGCAGACTCCAGTGAAAGAGACACATCTAGTTTTCCAGGTTAAAGACAAATTAAGGATTGTAGTCTATTGAAAGCACTATACACTGTTAAATGCCTGTGGAACACCCACAAGACCAAGTTTGTGTTGCTCAACTAAGGCCTCGTCCATGGTTGCTGCTTGCTGGCTGAGGCGCGCTCCCGCTCAGCACCGAGCCCCTACAGCCGCAATTAGAGCGGCTTTAGTAGGGGCTCGCCTATGCTTCCGCAAGCGTTCGGAAGCGTAGGTCTTACCAGAATTTTAGATTATCCCGCTTGCCGGCGCGCAGGGCCGGTCACGTGAGCGGTTCTCCCAATGAGGGCGAACCAGCTCCGTGACGTCACTGGCCCGCCCCCTGACGGCGTGCTGACTAAGGCCAGGGAAAGCACCCGCTTTCCCCGAGCCTCAGCGCGTCTCAACACGCCAGCAGGTAACATGGCCGAGGCCTAAAGCTTTTACATTGTCCGTCTCCGTGAACAAATACTGTATATGCACATCTCAAAATCACCACAGAACTTATTACACCAACAATTACTTGTGCAAAATTTTAGTAACTGTATCAGTCCTGAAAATGGTATAGTGGTAGGAACAGAGGTCTTCGTAGAT
This sequence comes from Ascaphus truei, assembly GCF_040206685.1. Lineage (NCBI taxonomy): Eukaryota > Metazoa > Chordata > Amphibia > Anura > Ascaphidae > Ascaphus > Ascaphus truei. The sequence goes on from NC_134484.1 coordinate 173,052,158, forward strand.
GTAATGTGTGCACAGGGCATTTGAAGCCTAACAGGTCTGCTCTTTATGATTCTCAATATGATAATACAGTTAGTCATATGTACCAGGGTGCATAGAAATGTCCCGATTCTGTGTAAGAAAAGCTTTCTTGCAGTAGATGAGAGATTATTCTTTAGCATACAGAGCTGTAAGTGTTCCCTTTGCAAATGTTCAGGCAAGCAAAAGAAATCCACAAATTGCAATTATGAAATATTTGCTTATTTGAACACCTTTGTAAGCCTCGCTAAGAGTGTGGCAAAATGAAATAAAATCTTGGGCAAAAATCTCCAGTCTTGGCAAAAATTCTTATGTTTTTTTTATTTTTTATTATAGGCTAAAGCTGCTAAATTCTGGGCATTACTGAAATCCCTGCTCTCTAATTGGTCAGAATTCCAGGAATTATTCATTCAGTAATGCCTGGAATTTGACAACTCACATCAAATCAGAAATGCAGGGGCTCGCACTGAAAAAAACGGCAAGTTTAAAACTTAACTGCAGCAGCCCTGCTCTCCTCACTGATCACGGCAGCATAAGCAGCCTCTCTCCCCCTCTCTCTCTCTCACAGCTGCTAGGGCTGTCAGAAGCTGTGTCTCCCAACTGGTAACTTTGTTGCTTGCAACAAAGTAATGTTTCTAACCACATCTATTGCCAGTGCTACTGTAAGGTAATTTGTATTTCTTTTTATTTAGTTGTAGTTAATATCACAGTCCCCCCACTTCATCCCACCTCTCCCCACCTCACCTCTCTTCTCCTCCCCCCTCACCCTCACCTCTCTTCTCCCCCCCCCTCACCCTCACCTCTCTTCTCCCCCCCCCTCACCTCTCTTCTCCCCCCCCCCCCTCACCTCTTCCCCCCTCACCCTCACCTCTTTCCCCCCTCCCTCTCCCCCCCTCCACACCTCTCCCCCCCCTCCACACCTCTCCCTCCCCCCCCTCCACACCTCTCCCTCCCACCCCTCCACCCCTCCCTCCCCCCCCTCCACCTCTCCCTCCCCCCCCTCCACCTCTCCCTCCCCCCCCTCCACCTCTCCCTCCCCCCCCCTCCACCTCCCCTCCCCTCCCCCTCCCCTCCCCCCACCTCCCCCTCCCCCCCCCTCCACCTCCCCCTCCCCCCCCCTCCACCTCCCCCTCCCCCCCCCTCCACCTCCCCCTCCCCCTCCCCTCCACCTCTCCCTCCCCACCACCTCTCCCTCCCCACCACCTCTCCCTCCCCACCACCTCTCCCCCCCCACCACCTCCACCTCCCCCCTCCACCTCCACACCCTCATCTTCTACTTTACTACTTTTTCCTACACAGGTATATACACTGATAAAAATCAATGACAACAAAAATGTATCTTTTTATATGAAAAATTAAAAAAAAAGCCTACATTTAGCCTATAATAATAATAATGATAATCCCCTCAGAACAGGGCATTACTGGCCAATAATGCCCTGGTTGGGTTAAAGTCCCTCAGCTTCGCCTCGGGCCTTCAACGCTTCCAGCCAGGGCATTATTGGCCAGTAATGCCCTGTTCTGAGGGGATTATTACTTCATTATTGACCTTTCTATTCAATATGCTATGAAGCAGTCGTCCCTGCTCTGGAGAAGCAGAAAATCACCCTCTGTGTTTCCTACTTGGATTTCGTCCTCCAAATGAAGGGCCAAAGTTACTAGGAATTGACAATCCATAAGTCATCTTCTATGTTGAAAGACACCTTATGGCCTATTCAATAAATACACCATAAAGGATTATATTTACACTTAGATTGTAAGCTCTTTGGGGCAGGGACGTCTTTTCCTATTGTTTTATGTCTGAAGCGCTTATTCCCATTGTATATAATATTATGTCACGTGTATTGTAAAGCGCTATGTACCTGATGGCGCTATATAAACATATAGTCAATATAGCTCTAAGTATCCAAATATTAGCACTTGAGATTAGCAGTTTAATAGCCACCTGCTCTACATGGAACACTCTTTTTTGAACCCTCAACTTTCTTATCCACCAGTCTCTTAAAGACACGACATCTTCTAATGCAATATATGTTTGGTAAACTATTCTTGTACCATTCCGGCCCATATCCACTCAGATACTGTACCTTCCAGCACTGAAAGACACCTTAAAGCTCATTGACTTGAATAGGCTGCACAATGTCCTCTGGCACCAGAAGGTGTCTTATGGCAGAAGTCTGCTTAGTAAGTCTTATCGCAAGTGTCATTTTTTCTTTACTGTAATGCTCCAAAATTGACATCATTGCTATAGTGAGATTGTGTACATGATAGTAAATAATAGTTAAGTGCTATTCCATAAGACACTTTCTGGTGCCGGAGGACAGCTTATGGACCATTTAAGTGTATGGATCACAATGGGTCTTCCAGTACCAGAATGTGTCTTGTGGAATAGTACTGAATAGTAAATATGGCCCTGTATACATAAATGGAAACTTGTTCCTCCCTTAATGTTTTTTCAACAAGGCCATAATAATGCCATAAAAACTCTGGGGCAAGTTTCAAAATAGGTCTAAGTTGGTTTGTTATCATACTGTAACCATAACGTTTTACTGGAATTTTGACCCAACATTGCATTGCAAGCAATTCAAGTTGCCATTCATTATTCTAGTGCTATTTTGTTTTGCAGCCGGGAGACCCACCGAGTGCCTAACTAAAATAAACAAAAAATACCGCTGTGCAATAACCATGAGGTAATATATCTTGAGGATTTAGTTGCAACCTTTTGGTTAAAGTAGCTCTCTCAATAATACAACTTGAATTGCTCAGCACTGAGGGCTGATCCAACGCTGTACTATTAATGCTTCAGAAAATTATACGGTAGGGGTTGGAAGTAGGTAGAAGAAAGGATTAAGGATAGTATCCTGCTATGTTGTGTAGGAAGGAACAATGCAGAATAGCTAGTTAACCTTTTCAGTGCCCTTATAACAAACCAGGTATAACAGTCATAGGCAAATTAGAGTTTTCTTATGGGTGATCGGCTTGACCACTCCAATGGAGCAGCCAGCCCGATGAACATTCCCTCCCCTTCCACTTCTGTCAAGTGACCACTCCAGGAGCAATAACGGTGACTCTCTGCAGTCACCAGTCCCCAACACTGCAAAGGTTAAAAACAGGAGATGTGTTATATTTTTTATTAACTGTAAAATGCAAGAACATGTTTTCGCTATATTGCCTCTTGCAGCGTTTCTTTTAACTAGTTGCTAGGTGATCAAAATGTATTCAACATATTAGGTAGAGAATAGTAATGAATTGTTATTGTTTCTATGATCAGAAGCAAAGCACAAATGTATTAAAATAAATATTACATGTGTCGAATGATCAAAGTATGATAGAAATGATCATGCGAAGAGAACCATTTATTTACATGGCTGCTTTTGTACGTGTCCTGTATCTGGTATCATGCACATCGCAATTCCATGAATCCGAAACTGTGATTCTTTAATCCATTTGAGAGTTGAAGTTATGCAGGCAATGCACATATCCTCCCTGGAGAATAGGCAAAATCTACTAAGAACATTTGTTTCGGAATATGATGTCCACGAGAGTACACAACAGGAGGCTTGTTCTTGAAAATGTTTCACTGCAGACTCCCACTGTAAATAAGACCTAACATTAAGCACAACCTGTGATTTCTGTCTGACCCTGCCTTAAGTACAGTAATAATACCCAGGACGTTTTCTTCCCCACTGCTATGGACTTTCTATGTTCATTTATGATCCACAGAGTTAATCAACTGTAACGAACTGGAGGACCCAGTAAAAAAATTTTTTATGTCTTTGTCCTAGAAAGAAAAGCATTTAAAGGTGCAATCCCACATAGCCAGCCAGAACACCTTTTTGTAAATAATTTAACAGTCTGATTGACTTTTCTAAAGAAATCATACCATGCTCATAGCAAGGATTTGGCTGCTTTTGTTGGTTGGGAAATGAATTACAAGTTCAATATTTCAGCAGCCTCTGAATGGAGAAGTGTTTGTCAACCAAGTGTTTTCTTTACTCTTACTAGGGGGCAGAGCCACAGACAAATTTCCCGGGGCCCAGGACTAGAGTTATGTCTGCCCCCCGGCCAATACACAATTAAAAGCCCCCCACTCCCCCAATACACATGAAAAATACCTCCACTCCCCCAGTACATATTTAAAAAAAAAAAAACAATACATATTATAAAAATACTTATCTTGCTGATGGTCAGGTCAGGTCCGGTGAGGGGGTTGCCGGTAGGGCCTGGGGAGGGGAACTAAGAATCCAGAGGCCTAGGGTGGCTTTGAGGGAGGGAAGACACGTGGGGGGTCCTGCAGGCCCCTACTGGGCGGCAGCAAACAGCTGCGGTGGGGGAGGGGGGACGAGAAGGTGGGGGGGGACACGAGAAGGTGGGGGGGGGGACACGAGAAGGTGGGGGGGGGACACGAGAAGGTGGGGGGGGGACACGAGAAGGTGGGGGGGGGACACGAGAAGGTGGGGGGGGGACACGAGAAGGTGGGGGGGGGACACGAGAAGGTGGGGGGGGGACACGAGAAGGTGGGGGGGGGACACGAGAAGGTGGGGGGGGACACGAGAAGGTGGGGGGGGACACGAGAAGGTGGGGGGGGACACGAGAAGGTGGGGGGGACACGAGAAGGTGGGGGGGACACGAGAAGGTGGGGGGGACACGAGAAGGTGGGGGGGACACGAGAAGGTGGAGGGGGACACGAGAAGGTGGGGGGGGACACGAGAAGGTGGGGGGGGACACGAGAAGGTGGGGGGGGACACGAGAAGGTGGGGGGGGACACGAGAAGGTGGGGGGGGGACACGAGAAGGTGGGGGGGGACACGAGAAGGTGGGGGGGGACACGAGAAGGTGGGGGGGGACACGAGAAGGTGGGGGGGGACACGAGAAGGTGGAGGGGGACACGAGAAGGTGGAGGGGGACACGAGAAGGTGGAGGGGGACACGAGAAGGTGGAGGGGGACACGAGAAGGTGGAGGGGGACACGAGAAGGTGGAGGGGGACACGAGAAGGTGGAGGGGGACACGAGAAGGTGGAGGGGGACACGAGAAGGTGGAGGGGGACACGAGAAGGTGGAGGGGGACACGAGAAGGTGGAGGGGGACACGAGAAGGTGGAGGGGGACACGAGAAGGTGGAGGGGGACACGAGAAGGTGGAGGGGGACACGAGAAGGTGGAGGGGGACACGAGAAGGTGGAGGGGGACACGAGAAGGTGGAGGGGGACACGAGAAGGTGGAGGGGGACACGAGAAGGTGGAGGGGGACACGAGAAGGTGGAGGGGGACACGAGAAGGTGGAGGGGGACACGAGAAGGTGGAGGGGGACACGAGAAGGTGGAGGGGGACACGAGAAGGTGGAGGGGGACACGAGAAGGTGGAGGGGGACACGAGAAGGTGGAGGGGGACACGAGAAGGTGGAGGGGGACACGAGAAGGTGGAGGGGGACACGAGAAGGTGGAGGGGGACACGAGAAGGTGGAGGGGGACACGAGAAGGTGGAGGGGGACACGAGAAGGTGGAGGGGGACACGAGAAGGTGGAGGGGGACACGAGAAGGTGGAGGGGGACACGAGAAGGTGGAGGGGGGACACGAGAAGGTGGAGGGGGACACGAGAAGGTGGAGGGGGGACACGAGAAGGTGGAGGGGGACACGAGAAGGTGGAGGGGGACACGAGAAGGTGGAGGGGGACACGAGAAGGTGGAGGGGGGACACGAGAAGGTGGAGGGGGGACACGAGAAGGTGGAGGGGGACACGAGAAGGTGGAGGGGGGACACGAGAAGGTGGAGGGGGACACGAGAAGGTGGAGGGGGACACGAGAAGGTGGAGGGGGGACACGAGAAGGTGGAGGGGGGACACGAGAAGGTGGAGGGGGGACACGAGAAGGTGGAGGGGGGACACGAGAAGGTGGAGGGGGACACGAGAAGGTGGAGGGGGACACGAGAAGGTGGAGGGGGACACGAGAAGGTGGAGGGGGACACGAGAAGGTGGAGGGGGACACGAGAAGGTGGAGGGGGACACGAGAAGGTGGAGGGGGACACGAGAAGGTGGAGGGGGACACGAGAAGGTGGAGGGGGGACACGAGAAGGTGGAGGGGGACACGAGAAGGTGGAGGGGGACACGAGAAGGTGGAGGGGGACACGAGAAGGTGGAGGGGGACACGAGAAGGTGGAGGGGGACACGAGAAGGTGGAGGGGGACACGAGAAGGTGGAGGGGGGACACGAGAAGGTGGAGGGGGACACGAGAAGGTGGAGGGGGACACGAGAAGGTGGAGGGGGACACGAGAAGGTGGAGGGGGACACGAGAAGGTGGAGGGGGGACACGAGAAGGTGGAGGGGGACACGAGAAGGTGGAGGGGGACACGAGAAGGTGGAGGGGGGACACGAGAAGGTGGAGGGGGGACACGAGAAGGTGGAGGGGGGACACGAGAAGGTGGAGGGGGACACGAGAAGGTGGAGGGGGACACGAGAAGGTGGAGGGGGGACACGAGAAGGTGGAGGGGGACACGAGAAGGTGGAGGGGGACACGAGAAGGTGGAGGGGGGACACGAGAAGGTGGAGGGGGACACGAGAAGGTGGAGGGGTGGACACGAGAAGGTGGAGGGGGACACGAGAAGGTGGAGGGGGGACACGAGAAGGTGTGGGAAGGGGGGGGGGGACACGAGAAGGTGGAGGGGGGACACGAGAAGGTGGAGGGGGACACGAGAAGGTGGAGGGGGACACGAGAAGGTGGAGGGGGACACGAGAAGGTGGAGGGGGGCACGAGAAGGTGGAGGGGGGCACGAGAAGGTGGAGGGGGGCACGAGAAGGTGGAGGGGGGCACGAGAAGGTGGAGGGGGGCACGAGAAGGTGGAGGGGGGCACGAGAAGGTGGAGGGGGGCACGAGAAGGTGGAGGGGGGCACGAGAAGGTGGAGGGGGGCACGAGAAGGTGGAGGGGGGCACGAGAAGGTGGAGGGGGGCACGAGAAGGTGGAGGGGGGCACGAGAAGGTGGAGGGGGGCACGAGAAGGTGGAGGGGGGCACGAGAAGGTGGAGGGGGGCACGAGAAGGTGGAGGGGGGCACGAGAAGGTGGAGGGGGGCACGAGAAGGTGGAGGGGGCACGAGAAGGTGGAGGGGGACACGAGAAGGTGGAGGGGGACACGAGAAGGTGGAGGGGGACACGAGAAGGTGGAGGGGACACGAGAAGGTGGAGGGGGACACGAGAAGGTGGAGGGGGACACGAGAAGGTGGAGGGGGACACGAGAAGGTGGAGGGGGACACGAGAAGGTGGAGGGGGACACGAGAAGGTGGAGGGGGACACGAGAAGGTGGAGGGGGACACGAGAAGGTGGAGGGGGACACGAGAAGGTGGAGGGGGACACGAGAAGGTGGAGGGGACACGAGAAGGTGGAGGGGGACACGAGAAGGTGGAGGGGGGACGAGAAGGTGGAGGGGGGGACGAGAAGGTGGAGGGGGGGACGAGAAGGTGGAGGGGGGGACGAGAAGGTGGGGGGGCGAGAAGGTGGGGGGCGAGAAGGTGGGGGGGGCGAGAAGGTGGGGGGGGCGAGAAGGTGGGGGGGGCGAGAAGGTGGGGGGGGCGAGAAGGTGGGGGGGGCGAGAAGGGGGGGGGCGAGAAGGGGGGGGGGCGAGAAGGGGGGGGGCGAGAAGGTGGGGGGGGGCGAGAAGGTGGGGGGGCGAGAAGGTGGGGGGGCGAGAAGGTGGGGGGGCGAGAAGGTGGGGGGGCGAGAGGTGGGGGGGGCGAGAAGGTGGGGGGGCGAGAAGTGGGGGGGAGGAAGGTAGGGGGGGAGGAAGGTAGGGGGGAGGAAGGTAGGGGGGAGGAAAATAGGGTGGGAGGAAAGTAGGGTGGGAGGAAAGTAGGGGGGAGGAAAGTAGGGGGGGAGGAAAGTAGGGGGGGAGGAAAGTAGGGGGGGAGGAAAGTAGGGGGGAGGAAGGTAGGGGGGGAGGAAAATAGGGGGGAGGAAAATAGGGGGAGGAGGAAGGTAGGGGGGAGGAGGAAGGTAGGGGGGAGGAGGAAGGTAGGGGGGAGGTCCCCCTCTCACCGGCACTGTTAGGGGATGGAGTCTTGCTGTATGTAGAGAGATGAAGCCCTCCCTAATTGCAGCTCACTATGGGTAGATCCTCAGAAGTGCACTAAATGAGGGGAAATAACATCACGTTACCTTTTCCTTCATCATTGTGACATTATTTTTTCCTTCATTTACCAGGAATCATCAAAACTAATATGCATAAAGTCTGATGGCAAAACCACCATCCCTACATTAGCTGCATTTTCCAATACATTGCACATGCGCATTGGTCAAACTTTAAGGCTTGTTACTAAGGTAGCGTTATGAACTGAGATTTTCAAAACAAAATCTTGCTATTGTAACAGGTGTTCCCCCACCCTCTGGGAGATTTCATTGTTACCTGTTGTTGTTGTGCTGCTCACCTGCTAGGCTTACAGGATACCGACTGTCTGTCGATGTTAGTAGTCCCTATTAGACATGGCTGTGTCCAGCAGGCTTGCTTGTGGCAATCTTCTGTCTGGGGGGAGCAGCGCCTCCGGTGTACTTCCTGGTTTGGGACAACCTCTCTACTTCCTGCTCAGGTCTAGCACCTTATACAGCTACCTGACAGCTGCCTTAATTCAGCTCTGATTGCCAGGTAGCTCTGACTGGTTTAACCCTCTAACTGACTAATCTCTATTCACAGATATGTTTGCCAGGCATAATGATCAGCACATGACTTCACCCTGTCACAACATTTATTAACGTTTTCACTTAATTATATGGTGTATAATGGAATAATGACTCAAAAATGTATGAGTGTGCAATAATATATATCCATACATACTTCAACAAATATTAATTAATATTTTATTTATATTAATCATGTACAATTAAAATAAATGAAGGATGTCCATTACCTAATTACCTTAGGTAACATAACATATTTGCCCTCATGTATAGCCATGCATACATCAAGGTATTGTTGAGGTATGTATGGATGTACATTATTGTACACACATGCTCATACACCATGTAACAGTGCACCTCAATTAGGCCCCTACTCAATATGTTGTAAAGACATCAAGGGCCATAGTTACTAAGCAGTGCTTTTCCAGCTCAAAAAGCCACCTTACAGGTCATTGAAGTGACACTTGGGTGACCGGGTCATAATGATTCCTAGTGACATTTTCCAGGTGTACTGTAAGTGCAACATTTTAATGAAAAACAAGCTTTCCAAGGTCTTCTTAAAATAAACAAACTAGGTTTTCTTTTTTTTCCATTGCTGTGCATTATCTAACAATCCTGTAGCTTTAGTAGTGATGCAGTATTCTTTCTTCATTCCGCTACTGCATCTGCACTGTACAGTTTATTAAGTATGAATCTAGCTGCATCATCACTGTGTGATGGTGAATTAAGGTTCATTAGCTACGCATGTAAAGGTTTGTTCATTAAGGTTTAGCAACATTACTCATTTCGACAAAGTGTTGGATTATATTGTTTAACTTCCATTGTTAGCATTGAGGCATTCTCCTCTTTAACCCATTCATTGTTTTATAACGTGTTACTCGCCTCTCTAGCAGTGACGGAGTTAGTCATAACCACAAAAATCTAAAAAAGACAGGCTTTTTTTTTTAATGAGCTGTTTTCTTAAGAACATATGCGGATGTTGCTGCTGTCAGGAAACTAGTTGAAAGACACATCCCTCCTCAGGCAGTTGTTGAGCACTTGGCTCAGAAGCTGCTCCTGCTGAGTTCTAGACAAGATGCAGTGTCTAGAGGAAGAGTGTGCTCTCCATGAGGAAGAAGCTGATGATGTTTTCTGTGAAGGTAAAAATGTCCTCTTAAAAGAGAACTAGGGCATATAAGGTAACCAGAGGAGGGGAATATATATATATTTTGCATATTCTGGTTCATTTCATTGACAACATAGAAATTAGACGTGGTTGTATATGCTACTTTTGTCTTAACGGTTTATTTTTATATTTTAAAAGCAGCTAAGCAGAACTTCTTATATATTATCTTTGTATAAGAAAATGAATAAAAACTCTTCTCTATAAAGTTACAAAAATAATTAACCAGCATAGAGGAGCATACCCCAAGTTTTTTAATATCTAGTAAACTTGGATATCCAAGGCTCCTATGTAATAAAACAGACGAGGCTCCACCCCAAGGATGCCTCCACCTCACCCCATAATCTCACGTGAGAGCTAAAAGCTAAGCTTTACATTTGTTGGTTTATCAATATGTACCATGATCTATGAACAAACCACTCTCCAGCCCCTATGCAACATAATAATAAGCAAAGTAATGCACACTTAACAATCTAGTAAGATTCATGCATCCCCCATAAAGGGAACAACACCACAGCCCAGTATGTGATTGAAGGCAGCCCCAGGTTGGAGTTTCACCTGTTTTATCACCTAGGAATTAACTCTTTTTTTAAAAAACTTTGTGGAATACTATTTTGCACTTCTGGCTTGTGACAACCTAAAGGCTTTCTATCCAATGAGTACATTGGCTCTGGACGCTTACATTTTTTCATTCATTTGTATGGAGATTATTGCATCATTAATTGTGTCTTACCACCCACTCACTAAACTGAATAGGGACCAATGGGTTAAACTGTGTTATTATTTGTGGAATTTTTGTGGTGTATGCTATATAAGTACCTAACTAATGTATGTTATATAAGTGCCTAATTTACATATGTTACTTTACATTACAGCAGTATTTAACTAATATATGTTATATTAGTATCTACCTTATGTATGTTATACTAGTGCCTAATATATTGTGTTACTTTATATTTGTATCTCGCTAAAGTATGTTATATTAGTACCTACCTTATGTATGTTATACTAGTGCCTAACTCATGTTATATTCGTACCTAACTTATTTGTCTAACTCATATGTTATATTAGTTAGAAAGATCATTCAGAGCTCTGTTACTTATTTGGGTGTGGTCTACACTAACAAGTTTCTGTTCAGAAACTGTTAGAAACCACAGCAGATTTGTTATTGATGTTTATTGCAAAGGAAAAAAACCAGTGAAATGTTTGTGCTATTTTTTTGTTGATACACAAATGCAACAGGTGTGACAGCATTTGTTTCCTTTGCTGTGAAAGGACAATTTCCATCCGCTGTATCTATAGTTACTGTTTTATTTTGTACAAAATATGTTTGCTAACTAATCCCAATAGAGAAGCAAATTATAGCCTCACTAATGTTCAACGCATCGGAAGCTGCAGCTGAATTAATGGGGGAACATGAATTGAGGCAATTTGGGAGGAGAGGGGGAACTGAACTAAACTGAAGAATTATCATAAAACTCCTGCTCAAATGCTCAAATGCTACAAATGCTCAAATGTTTCCCCATGTGCACTACTTTACAATTTGGGGAGTGGCAAAAGAAGGAGTTCCCTGACATATAGTGGGAAATACCCAAATGTGTGTTACGCATGATGCAGCCAAGAACAAGAAATAGAGCAGTGAGCCAAAATACAGTTTATGATCTGGATTTCCTATCCATTATGGCACAGATTTTCTAAAACGTATTAAACAAAATGACTTATTTAAAATGCACCAAAACATTAATTTATATAATAGTGCTGGGGACACCAGTTGTGTTCTATTGTTTGTTTTGGCGGTTACTAGGGGTCCCTCCACAGTTCCCGTGCACCTATTCTTACAATAGGACTTTCATTTATTACATGGGAAGTACTGCCTATAACTACATACTTTTTATTATTTTGTTGTCATGTCAGATAGTGAAACACCAAAGTGTACAATTTGGTATTGTTCTTTCAACGTGGCTTCTAACAAAGCAAATTTTCCTTCCATTTCTTTTCTATAATTCCCCTTCCAAATAACACCCCTTTCCAACTGGCTTACATGTTATACCTATTTCTCTCTCACACACCATTATTTTGCTACTTGACGGGGAGATTCACTATGGTCCATTGCGGGGTAACGCACCCTGTCAAGCGTTCACTGTCACTGACGTGAATGACATTTGACAACAACCCCCTCCCCCTATATGATATGCCCTTCTTCGCATATAAATACAGTTGCCATAATCTTGACTAAAATGACCACACTACAGCATAACTTCCTTCTAATATGACACTCTGCTTTCACACAAACGTGACACAGAGTGTTGTACATCTTAGTGACATATGTAAGAAGGCAGAATCGGAAGTATTTACCAGTGGTGCTTTACCACAAGGCACCTTGCAGTGCAGGAAAGCACCTTCCCGCCCATTCACTTGAATGAACTGTAAGGTGTTTTTCGGTGCCGGGAGGTGTCCTAAGGCAAAGCACTATTTAGAAAATGGGGATAGAATAAAAGTTTAGCATTTATGCTGATTTTGAATTTTTGGGGGGTTAGGAAATCGCCTATATGTAAACATAGGAATAAGGGACTTTCCCTTAAAAAGTCCCAAATAATCTAAGAGGAACAATGCATTCCTAGCACTCCTCCTACGTGATGAATAAAAGCGAATGTGTTAATGACCTTATTTATCTTGAACTTATAGTTTTGAGCCACAAGGTGTCCCTTCTTCTGGCCCGTTTCCAGGAGGGCTTGAGGTACTTCCCTTGTACAGGAATATATCAAAGGCTGAAAAAAAAAAACAGATATTCTTTCACAGAGTAATTATTTTTAAATGAATTCCAGTAACGTCGTAGTCCACAAGTGAAGAGCATTTTGCGTGCTGGCGAGTCTTACCTGCGGCGGCTCCCGGCATTTTCCTGCTTCTCCTCTGCAACTTGCAAGTGTCTCCCTGCAGCACCCGTGAAAATGGCTGCGCGGCGTCAAATGATGCCGTGTTGCCATGACAACCGGACGCTACGTAGCATCAAGTTGCCATGAAAACTTGACATCGCCTGACGAAACGTGCCGTCCGTTGTTATGGCAACGCTGCATCATTTGACGCCGCGCAGCCATTTTCAAGGGAGACAGTCGCAAGTTGCAGAGGAGAAGCAGGAAAATGCCGGGAACCATCGCAGGTAAGACTCGTGAGGGGGGGGGTGAGTTTTTCTGCGGGGGGTGAGTGACTTTTTTTGTTTCGGACAAGTGGGTTTTTTAGAATTTGTCGAGCTGTGTGTGTGTGTGTACATACATACATACTAGTGTATGTGAGCAGGGGGTCTCTGGAGTAGAACCACGTTGATTTCAGGTCCGGGGAACCCCTGCTTCCTGAGATACTGGCCCCGGTATGGGGTGCCCATTTAAGCTGATGCATCGCCGTTCGCACAGCGTGGGACTAGCAAAGAAAGTACAAACGGCGATGCTGTGTGAATGGCGATGCATCAGCTTAAATGGGCTCCATGTGACTGGATATTCCAGGCAAAAGGTGACACGTGTGCTCATTTGCATGTCATTTCCCAGAATCCCTTTCTGCAGCGGGAGCACTGTATGCTTGGTGATAATGGTTGAAAGGCAGGGGTGCAGACATGTCTAAGACATGTGAATGTGCTCACAAGTGATTCTTTATTGGAGATATATATATATATATATATATATCTCAGTGGCTGGTCCAGCAAGCTCTCTACCTACCCTGTCATGTAAGTTCTATTAAGACAGTGACATGCTGTCTTATGAGGTTTTCCCCCTCATGCTGACTTTCTGAGTGACGGGAGTGGTGGTGCATGTGCTGGGCCCTCCCTCTTCGAGCTATAGGAAGGTAGTGTCTAAACCTTATCAACTAAAGCATTCGCTGTAGCAACACCGCAGCGGCTGCTGTAATAAATATCATCCTCATTTATACTTCTGGCTCCGCAGCAGTCTGTGTGGTGGGAGTATTGTTGGTAAGGACTGTCATAGCGGGGACCACCTTTTTAGCCTTGCTGAAGCCCCCTATGTCTGGAGGCGCTGTCCCCAAGAAGAAGAACCAGAGGAATCCCTAAAAGTCTGCCTGTATTACCCCATACCATCGCGGGTACCTCAGCTCTCCTGTGCCAACCAGGTAACTAGCACTACACCAAGCAATAGCCATGACTAAATCTCCCAAAGGGGGAGGGGGATGGGGAACATGTGCTACATTTATATAGTAACGTATTAAAGTTACAATACCGTATGCAAACTCCTTTTTTAAGGTTAAGGTGTTGATATCTGTGAAATAAATCTGCACATTGACCAGCAGCTAGCAACATTTCATATGCATATCTTTTAGCTGTCATCGGTTAAATATACATTAAATAGCACTGCTAATGTATGGACCAGTGTTTTTAAACCAGGGTTCCTAGGAACCTTTGAGTTCCCCGGGCATACCTACTGTAAAGGGTTTCATGCAATTTTTAGTTCATTCGAAAATTGTGACAAATAGAGAAGAATTTACAATGCATCTGATCTCAGACACGCTATTAGAGAGGGTTGGGGTTCCGCAGAATTTCACAATATAATTATACGGTTCCTTAACCAAAAAAAGGTTAGAAACCACTGGTATGGACCTTTTGTATTTCATACCATTGGTAACCTAGAAATTACAAAGCTTCAATCAATATTTTCCAAATAGAAATATGTTCTTCTTCCTGACCACTTGTTGGTCGTTTATCTTTGGCTAGTGTGCCCCAAGAATTCCACTTCCTCCCTCTCCACATGGTCTATTCTGAGGGACAGTGTGACGCATAATATTTATAAGGGGGTGTAACCCTGGTTAATGATGTACATTTGATTTACCACTAGTACAGTACCTCTTCCAAATACTTTAGCTTTATTGGAGATTGTGAGACCAACATGTTGTTCACAGATATAAAAATGTGAACGGGATATCTTTACTGTATGTGCAATGAGATACTAGCAAAAAATGAGTTTCTTATACTATATGATGCACTCAAAGACCTCCACAAGTGGAATTACATTGGACTAAATTAAAATATAACTTTTAATAGTGATAGGCTAAAACAAACTTAGAGGGAATAACTTATAAAATCTTAAAACCTGATGGAGCAGCGACTGTGTGACTGACTTACAGTATTAGAATCCTCAGTATAAGGGCAAAGTGGGGCAGCATGATGTCCTAATTTGCCCTTGTACTGAGGATTCTATACTGTAAGTCAATCACACAGTCGCTGCTCCATCAGGTTTTATATGTTATTCACTCTAGGTTTGTTTTATCCTATCACTATTAAAAGTTATATTCCAGGAGGAGACTTCCGGTGACGTCACCGTGAATGGAAGGGTAGGAAAAGAGCTCCCGACACCCTCCCCATAAAGATATCAAAATAGCACCCCAGACGGCGCAATTTTCCCCCAAAAAGTGCCCAGCACCCCTCTTAAAGTATCCAGGCATGGCGGGGAAGCAACAAAAAAAACCGCAGAACCCCGTTTCAAAATTTTTCCAGCCGACCCAGCGCCTGATGGAGCCAGCCTCGGAATCACAAGATGGCGCCGAGGAGCACGAGCACGCCGCGGAGGCCGCGATGTTCACTCAAACAACCCCAGCCCAGCAGGAGCTCAACCCAGCATTTTTTGAGGCTCTTCTCCTCAAAATGCAGAGGGGATTCATGGAAGACCTTGAGAAGGTCCTACGGGACATAAGATCCGACATCAGCACACTAACCGCGCGAACAGAAGCAGTGGAGGTGCAAATCTCCACCATCGCGGACACGCACTCTAACCTCGAGGACGACATGTCCAGAACGGGGCACGAGATTGCTGCCCTCAAAAACACTATAGAGGACCACGAGAACAGGGATCGCAGGCAGAACCTGCATTTCAGGGGGATCCCAGAGGCAGTCCCAACCGAATCCATCCAGACATACCTCAGAAAGATGTTCCTGCAACTTGACCCCGACCTCACCGAACATGAACTACAGCTGGATAGGGCACACAGGGCCCTCGGTCCCAAATCGCCCGACCCTAACCGCCCCAGAGACGTGATAGTGAAATACCACGTGTACACAGCAAAAGAAAAAATCTCCGCGGCTGCGAGGAAAGCGGGGGATGTCAAAATGGACGACTGCACGATCCAGATATTCAGTGACTTATCCAGATCAACAGTCCTGAAACGATTAGGGATGAAGCCCCTCACAGCCCTCCTCAGGGACCGCGGAATCTCTTACCGCTGGGGCTTCCCCTTCAAACTTATTGTCCCGAGGAACGGTTGATTCTACACCATCTCCGACCCGGAGGATATCAATGACTTCCTCAAAACTATCGGCATCACCCCCCCAAGAGAGGAAGAAAGAGAGGAGCACGCCCTCCGAGCAGCACGACCTGCACCTGCTGAGACGCCCAGAGCCTCAGAAAGACTCGCCAGCCAAAAGACCCACTGAGCCGCAGGTCCTGCAGCGCGCCTCCCGGCCGGCCCGGATGCCTGGATGTTCCTATCATGCTCCATCCCTGCCTGACACCCGCCCCACCCACACTATCTCTGCCTAATAGCATCCCCTAACCCGCTCAAACGAAGGCCCACAAGGGGTGTCCTCCCCCTCCCCCCCCCCCTGATCCTTGTCTCCCCCCACCCCCCTCTCCCCCCCCGCCTCCCACCCCCTCCCTCCTCCCACCCCTCTTCTTACCTCTCTCCTTCCGTTCACCTCCACACCGACATCCGTCTCGAACCAGCAGACCTCCATCACAGACCAGAGGTCCCTGTGGAACGACGACCGGAAGACAGCTCCAAAGATCCCTCCGTCTGCGGGACCCATACAAGATGACCCGAGGGCCGCCGCCCGATACGTCGCTACCACCGACGGTCCTGCCTCCCCGGCGAAGAGGGGGGCCTTAAAGGGCCAATACCGCGGAGCTGTCCCAATGAGGAACGACCCCCCCCTCCCTGACCTCATGACCCCCCCCTCCCCGACCTCGCGACCCCCAACGAGGAGGACTCAGCAGCTCCAGGATTTCTACAAAGGCAGAGACACAAGCCCAACAAACTTTCCGCGGACGTTTGCCCCCCCCCCTGGTGCAAGACGCGGAACTCAGGTCGTATAACTACAGCTGTACTCCCCCCCCCCCTTTCCCCTCCACACTACCCCCCTGATAGAGATGTAGAGCCCCCCCACCCATCCCCCCCGCACCCAAGCCCAAACTCACTACAAGTGATCCATACATACTCACCACATCAGCCCCAAAGATATATCCAAGGGATCTCCAGAACATTAAAAACTATCAGCACCTAACCAAGGGCCCCTACTTCAGCTGCAGCAGTCCTGGCCACTGGCAGCCCAAGTTAGAGATGACCCAGATATTACAGGCATAAACATAGCCGACAAACACTATAAAATATCCCTTTTCGCGGACGACGTCATTCTGACCTTAGCTGACCCACATATCTCCCTCCCCAACTTGCAAAAATTGCTAGATCAATTTAGTCAGGCTTCAGATTATAAGATAAATATGGACAAATCCGAAGCACTGAATATATCCCTCCCCGAGCCCACATGGAGACTTCTCCAATCAAACTACAAATATAAATGGAACTCCACCCACATAAAATATCTAGGGATAAAAATTACTAGAATGTATTCCTCGCTGTACAAAACTAACTACCCCCCTCTATTTAGCCAAATTAAGAGAGACCTAGAAGCTTGGAACACATACCAGATTTCCTGGTTTGGCAGAATCGTCTCTGCTAAAATGAATATCCTTCCCCGCCTGTTGTATTACTTCCAAACCCACCCAGTTCCAATCCCCCTAGCCGAACTAAGAAATATACAAACGCAAATTCTGCGTTTCATATGGAAACAATGAAAACCTAGAGTCCCGAGGTCAGTGCTCATGGCAGCAAAGACAAGAGGCGGACTGGGGGTGCCTGACGTGATCAGATACTACCACGCGGCCCAACTCAGGCAGGCAGTGGTTTGGAACAACCCTCCGAGCTCGGCCTGCTGGCTGGAAATAGAGACTCGTCACGCGTCCCCTGTCCCTCTCCCAGTACTACTATGGTCCCCAGAGCACAAGGAAAAACTTCCTCAGAAACTTGAACTCGGAGCAATGAAATGCACGTTGTCTATTTGGTCCAAAAATAGAGGGAAATACGGCCTAACTTCACCCCCTCCCAACTCACCCCCATACTTGGGAACCCTGAATTCCCTCCTGGGTGCTCCCAAGCTCAGATCGGTCAATTCCAGGACCTAAACATTAGCATGGTTGCGGATCTGCTAGAGAATGACGAAGCTCTGTCCTTCCAGGAGCTCAAAAATAAACTATCAGCCCCCCATCTCCCCATATTCGCATTTCTACAGATAAGGCATTTCCTTAGCTCTATCCCCGACCTCAAAATTCCCCCCCCTGACCAAATTTGAGTCCCTCTGTCAAGTAAGAGAGTATCAGAAAGGGCTAATCACAGCAATCTACAGCATAATAGAGAACTCTCTTCCCTCACCCACCCATACTTATATGCAAAAATGGTGCATAGACCTCGGCATACCACTAGATCTTGAGGACTGGGAGGACATCTGGGACACAGCCCCTAAAACTTCAATTTGCTCTGTTACAAAAGAAAACATATACAAAATACTATTTCAATGGTACCTGACCCCGAGAAGATTGAGCCAGATCTTCCCCGGCGCAACTGACCTGTGCTGGAGAGGATGTGGACAAAAGGGCGACATGGCTCACATTTGGTGGACATGTCCTGAGATCCAGCAGTTCTGGACCAGAGTTCAAAAACTCCTGGATGAAACCCTGGACCTGGAAGTTCCCCTGGACCCCCTGACATACGTGCTGGGCAAACCAAGAGAGTATCTCCCAGCCCCCGCGGCCAGGCTGACTTCTGCTATACTTACGGCGGCAAGGTGCTCGGTGGCGGCGGCCTGGAAGCAACTAAAAGCGCCCTCAATGGCCATGTTAAAACAAAAAATGCCACAATTCTATAACACATGGGAGCAATGGATTAGCTCCGGAACCCTTCCCCCCGATTAGGTCCTAACAAATAGCCTACCAACTAAAGAGGCGGAGAGAGAGGAGTACTAACCCACTACCCCCCGCCCCCACCTCTTCCCCCTCTTCTGTCATCCCCACCTATCGCCCCTCCCTGAGTCCCCCCTGCTTTTCTTACCAAAAAAACGAGAAAACGATTTATTGAGACCCCAGACTCGCCTCACAATCAAGTTCCGCTATCCTCAAATCTAAATGTACCATATTGATTGTAACCTCTGTCTGTAATTTTTATATGTGTCTCCAATAAAGGAAAAAAGATTTAAAAAAAAAAAAAAAGTTATATTCCAATTTTAATTCCACTTGTGGAGGTCTTTAAGTGTTTCCTACTGCAGCGGTGCGCAAACTGGGGGGCGCGGGGTTTACAGAGGCCCCGCGCGCTTCCCGAAGGCACTTAAATTAAGTGCAGGGGGAGCTGCAGGGCCTCTGTAAACCTTCACTTACCTAGGCTCCGGCGCTTCCTTCCTGCGTCGCCATGGCAACGCGGCGTCAAAATGGCAACGTGACGTCATGGCGCTGGAGCGCAGGTGAGTGGGGGTTAGGGGGGGCGCGGGAATGAGGGGACCGCCGGTAGGGGGGCGCAGGGAAAAAAGTTTGCGTCCCCCTGTCCTACTGTATAAGGAACTACTTTTTTGCTAGGATCTCATTGTTCCAATAGTTCCAAGATAGCACCGCTCCAGTACGTACTTACCTATTAGCTGAACAGGCACTTTCTTAATTGTGTACTTACTGAATGTGCACACACTATTATTACAGCCATGAAGAACTCTTTTGTCACTGGAATTTTGCACTAAACAAGCGGTGATCCCTATATCCCCCGTCCTTGAAGGATCTAAGTTGCAATCACAAGTCAGCTGGTCCCTTGTGATTACACTAAACATGCTTTTTACTTGACTACAGTATAAAGAATACTGTATATATGTAATTTCCCAGAACTTCCCCCTCTGCGTATACTCTATATTCTGCACTTACCAAGCTTTATGGAAAACTTAACATTTTGGAAATTCAAAAAAAGGTGTTTTTTTTTTTTTTTTCTCTAACTAGTTACATGAAGCAAAATGTGTGGTAAAGGGCAAAGAGTAATGTTATATAAATGTAAAATAGTACTTCCATGTTAGAAATCATAATACCAATCGCAACAATAACAAACTGTGGTGGGGTTTCAGAATTCTGTCTCACTGGACCCCTGTCAACTCTGTGTCCTTTTTCATCACCTTTAGTGAGTCCTAAAAATGCTATCAATGCAGAACTCACAAGGTAGGGATTGCACAAAACTAACGCACTTATCTGATTTAGAGCCACAGAATATCGAATGAATTTCACATAATGCATTGCTAAAGAGACAGCAAAACACTAAACCAATATGTATTAGGTGTAGCACTGTTTCTCCAACCCCCCCCCCCCCAAAGTGGGAGATGCACAGCCTAGGCAACCTATTGTGTGCTGCAATACCTGTTATGGCCAGGAGAGCTTAGTTGGATCTGCGATGTAATGGAGATTTGAATAGGCTTAGGTTCGTTCTCTTGGTGTTCAGCGCCTCCAGCCATAGAGGATTCCACGGTATCCAGAAGTCCGTCCCCACTAATGCATTCTCTCCCTTCTTCCCAAGGACTGATACTTAGACAGGAGTGTCATAACAAGAGTCTTTATTGTATGTCAGGCATCCACTGCTTGTCTCCTTACAGTGATGCAGAGTCTCAGAGGTCCCAGACCTCTGAATGGTGAGGGACCCTGATCTTACAGGGCTTCTGTGGCTGAATCTGATGTTCCCTCAGTCTAAAGACTGAGGCCGCGGGCATGGTCAGCGCTTAGGTGCTGACCCGCGCTCACACTTGGCAGTGAGCCCCTGCAGCCACAATGAGAGCGGCTTTAGCATGGGCTCATGCCGACACATTTTTTTTAGTTTGAGCGCTCACCGGAGCGCAGGGCCAGACACGCACCCGGATGCCGCGCAAACTAAGGCCAGCGAAAGCACCCGCTTTCCCTCAGCCTCCGCGCGCCTCTATGGACTCAGCCTGAGGGTGAGCACGCTCATCCTGCCATAGGAGAGACTGGCAGCTCTCTGCCTCCTCTCTCTTCCAGAGCAGGAGCAGGACTAAACTAAATTGGCCACTCCTTCCTAAGAGGAACAAGAAGGGGCGGGCTCATGGTCTATATCTATACCACATAGGCTTATACAGGCCATGAGTCACCACCTTACTTCTATCACTCATAGGAGGAGTATGATGTGGGTCAAAAGCCCACAGATTTAACCTGTTACTGCCTGCAGCTAGCAGGACTTGCATAACAGGCAGAAAGAGACATACCCTGTTATATAGGTATTCACATACTGCTAAATGTTTGGATGGTTAACAAATGATGTTGAAGTCTTCCCTTTGCACGAGTTACCGTAACTTGCATTCGATGGCTATGGTCATTAACCTATTTATTTCAAGGATAAACAGTAATGCTCAATGTAATATTATGTATAAAACTGCAGGAATAGAACATTTATTTTCAATGTATAGCTAATTTCAGTGCAAACACCGAAAACAAAGGCTAGCCATGATTTGAATAAATTGCCATTTCTATGCCGATGGGAAAAGGTTTTAGCTGTCCGTAATCCCCCCTCTGCTAACCCTCCATCCTTCCCTTTCATGCATATTGTACATTTTGTACTAGTTTGCAGTACATGTTGTGCAGTCATTTGCATTGTGCACCACTGGCTTTATCTAGCCCTTTCAGCTGCTATCATTGGGATGCGGGTGACATTCTCAGCTGTGGTGCGAAAACTGGAAATGGGAAGTCGTTTATCACCAGGGTAACAGTCTTTTCATGCTCAGTATGGGTTTGACATATTCTCTGCTAGTGGAAACAGTGTATAAGATGAAGAAGGGAAAATTAATGTAATGTTTTCTAAACAACCTGGCTTATGGTGCCAGAGATTCTGGAAATATTTGTCCATTCATTAAACGAGTTGCTTTGTCTATGGAGGCAGATGATCAATTGATGTAATATTATCTATTAGTCGTTTTCTACAATGTATATTTTAATTTAGTCTAATATGGTAATGTTGAGTGCAAAGAATGGAAATCTCAATATAAGGATCATCACAACCATCACTATGATAACTTTATTGCATATAGCACTTTCTCCCAATGGGACTCAATTCGCTTCCTAATTACATTATAGTGGCAGGAAGCAGCATTGTACATAGGATTTTTCCAGACAGTCAGGGCCACCTACAGGGGGGCGAGAGCCGGGACAAGTGTCATGGGCCCGGTGGCTGCAGGGGGCCCGGTGACTAGATAAAGGAGTTGGGCTCGACCTTTGGCTGAGCTCAACGTCTTCTCATTGTGGCTGGGCCCTAGCTCTCCCCAACTGTGGGCTTCCCTCGCTGACACTGTCCCACGCCGAGTCTCTGATGTCGCTGCACACCGGGCCTGAGAGAGCGACCTGGTGCACACCAGCATCAGAGGCTCGGCGTGGGACAGTGTTAGTGTCATTGAGGGAGGCCCGCAGCTGGGGAGAGTTGGGACCCAGTGGCAACAAGAGTACTAGCAGCCGGGCAAAGAAGTTGGGTCGGGCCCAATTGCTTTGTCTTGCCACTGGGCCCCGGCTCGTCCCTGCTGAGGGGCTCATTTCCTGTCCCACGCAGGGCCTCTCTCCGAGTCCCACACAGCTGGGGAGAGCCGGTGATCAGAGGCCTGAGACCACCCCCAAGGTAAGTCTGTAGGTATTTTTGTGTATGTATTTGGAAGTGGAGGGTGTAAGTATTTGGGGGTGAGATTTTCTTTAAATGTATTTGAGGATGGAGTTTTTTGTATATATTTGGGGGTGGGGGGTTTGTATTTGTGGAGGTGGTAGGGTTTTGTTTGTATTTCGGAGGGTTATATGTATTTGGGGGGGGGGCAATTATTGTTGCTGGGTTTGTGTGTCAGTGTAGCTGGGGGGGTGTGAATGAGTGGGAGGAAGTAGGATTGAGTGAGAGTGGGGTAATTTATGGATGGGGGGGAGAGTGAGGGGAAAGGGGGTGTAAGAAGGTGTGAGGGAGGGGGTGAGTGAGGAACAGAGGGGGTAAGAGCAATATGTGGGAAGAGGGGGGGAAGGGAGAAGGGGGCTCGCAAGGTGTGAAATGGAAGGGCTCGCAAGATTGCCAACACAGGGTGGGGAGGGGGGAGCCATGGTTGTATCTCTAGTCCTGGGTCACGGGAAATTTGTCGGCAGCCCTGGATACAGTCCCTTCCAGTACAGCTTACAATCTATGTGCTTTTGGTGCCTGAAGCACAGGGAGGTAAAGTGACTTGCCCAGAGTCACAAAGAGACGAAATTGATTTGAATGAGGCCCCCCTGCTTCAAAATCAGTGTCTTTACTCATTGGGCCACTCCTTCAGCCATGATCTCACTCTTCTGCTGGTAACACATTGGATAGGCACATGTTAGTAAATATAAATATATATCAATGAAAATATGCAAACTGGGTGAGACTGCAAATGCTTTCAAATAAAAAGGCAAATTTATATTTCACGTGTATTGTCAAGTGTTTATAAAGTACAGGGTCCAGAATAGTTTACATTAGAAATAGTGCATTATTAAAAGTTTATGCTACAATTTCCTGCTTGACCTTAAACATATGTAATCATTCCACTGTCTGTCAACCTTCTGTATATCAAGCTTGTCATCTTTTTAATGTAACCTTTAAAAAATGTAACTGTACATTTTGGGAAACATTTGAGAAATGAAGCAGATAATATTGCCTGTCACAGATTCAAAAGTCCAAAAAAGGGGATTACACTCTAATAAAATGAATTTACATTGATGATATTTTTTATGTTTATATCATTCATTTGGGATCATCAACTAGGTATACTACCAAAGTCATCATCCATACATATAGTATCTATGTCACACAATCAAAAACCTTCAAATCATAGGTCAATCTTTAACACATAGAGCTGGAATTAGTACACAGGATACTGACCACCCTATGTCCAGGGCTAGAATGCTCCCTACATTTCCTTCCCCCCCCCCCCCCATCAGCAAGACCAACAAGCATGTGCCTTCGCACAAGTGCCTCGCTCAGATGTCAAGCATGCAAGAGATGCGGCGCTTAACCACACATAAGCAACTTTAAGAAACTTATTATATCCCCATAATGTTTTTCCCACATAGTAGATGCTCACTATTGGCACTATGACCATGTCCATCTGACCCTGCCTTTGCTGAATCAGAATTAGCCGTTGGATTCCAATGATATGATTACCATGGCATGGCTGACTGGGATCAGTGGGAGTAGAGAAGTGACACTTTTTTTTTTTTTTTTTTAATCCCTCACTGTTGGGTCCACCTTACTTTTTCTTATAAACTAAATGCTGGATTATCAATAGAAAACTCTCTACTCTACCGTGTGTATGTTCCACTTTCTGTAGCCCCTCAATGCCAAAAGAATACATTGATATGGTGAAAATATAAATAAGTAAAACCAGTCTCAAGCACTTCAGAATATCAGATCTGACACACAGTGGCGATTTATCCACGTCTCCTGGCTACCATGCTAGGGCAAAACATGTCCTCTGGACTATTAAAGAAATTAGCACTAGAAAATATTGGTACCGTTGCCTCTGGTGAACTGGCTCTGTGTTGTGCCACCGTTTTGCAGCCGAGAGACTTTGATAAATAACTCCTGTAGTCTCTGTCACATAATGTATTATATACGATCACACTGCTCGAGTCCAGAACCTTTTATCTCATAGTGTTACATAATCTTCCCTGATGAAAGGTAATGCTATCAAAGTCTACTGGCTGCCTAACTGGAGCAAAACGCGGTGAAAAAATAGCCTGAGATTTATACCAATTGTTTTTATA
Organism: Ascaphus truei; assembly: GCF_040206685.1. Taxonomy (NCBI): domain Eukaryota; kingdom Metazoa; phylum Chordata; class Amphibia; order Anura; family Ascaphidae; genus Ascaphus; species Ascaphus truei. The sequence continues at coordinate 173,076,860 of NC_134484.1, forward strand.
AAGCAGGTTGTGTTTTTTTTTTTTTTTGTCCCACTTTTGCAGCTAGGAGATTAATACATAACTTTTTTTTATAGCAAATTGCATCCTTTTCATCAGATCATCTGGACATAGGATGTACTGTATGGTGCAATAAGGAGTTAATTAACGAGGTACTAGACCTCAACCACACGAAATGTGATTAGATATTCCTTACATTTGACATTTATAGTAATGTATTGCACATGCTTCAGACATATTCACCTCCATTCATAAGTAAATGAAATTAAATGCATTTTGTTGTTAGGGTGAAAACATACAATAGTTTCATAGACTCCCTAAACAGCATGTTTACAGAAGAACACAAGTTGTTATTTTTACTCATAATAGAAATATCACTGACTGGATCATTTTACATTTCCCTTCATCTTATATTACTATTTAAACACATGCAGATATACAGATATATTACATTGTTATTGTATATTATAAATATGGTGAATTTCATTTTCCAAATTCTGGTGATGTCTTTTCTTAACGCTTACTGTATCTCTCTTTCAAAAAAAAAGTCTTCATCTTGTATACCTTTGATTAATCTGCATAATTAGTCACACACGTGTTGTTGATTGCTGGTACTAATAATTCTTGGTTATTGAGAGCAATTAAGGGAAGGAAGAAGCTCCCCTTTACAAACCAGAAAAAACTGTAACTAATTTGAGAACTGATTGACAGACTAAGCTAACTGCAAACATTTCAGACGCTGCTGAAATCTTGTAATTTATTGCAGGTTATTAAAGTATTTTATATATAGTTACATAGTAGACGAGATTGAAAAAAGACATATGTTCATCGAGCACAACCTATGTAAAATTGAGACCACCGATACTTTTTATATATTTGTATTTACAGTATTTTGATCCAGAAGAAGGCAAACAAAAACAAAACATGAAATAGTATCCAATGATGTCTCATAAGGAGAAAAACTAATTAATTCCTGACTTCAATAATGGTAATCAGATCTATCCCTGGATCAACATCCTTCCAAAGGTTACTTACAGTATTTGGTATATCCCTGCATAACTTTTTTTTTTTTTTCCTAAAAGATGTCCAACTTTTTTATTTTTTAAAGATATCTATTGTATCTGCCATCACAGTCTCCCTGGATAATGAATTCCACATTTTTAACTGCCCTTACTGTTAAACCCCTGTCCTTTGTTGCTGGTGAAATCTCCTTTCCTCCACCCTAACTAATGACCCTGTGTCAATTGTTCCGCCCTTGGAATGAATAGTTATTTTGAAAGCTCCTTGTATTGACCCCGAATATATTTGTATATAGTCATCATATGTCATATTAGACTCCTCTTTTCTAATGTAAACAAATCTAATTTAGCTAGCCTCTCCTCCTAAATAAGATTTTTCCACCCCTTTATTCATTTCGTGTCTCTACTCTGCACTCTTTCTAGTTCTATTAGTTCTATTATGTTTTTTTATGGAGTTGTGCCCAAAACTGTACTCCATATTCAAGGTGTGGTCTTAATAATGCTTTATACAGTGGCATAATTATGCTTATTCTTCCCTTCCATCTATTCTCCAATTACTGCAAGATAAGATATTATTAACCTTTGCAACTACTGCCTGACATTGGGCACTATTACTAAACCTGTTGTCTACAAGCACTCGTAAAGCCGTCTCCATCAAGGATTTACCTAATTTTGCTCCATTTCATTTGTAAGTCGCCTGTTTATTCTTATTTCGCAAATGTAAACCCGTACTGTATTAATATTAATCTGTATTAAACCTTATGTACCATTTACCGTCCCAAGTTTCCAGTTTACAGTATCTAAGTCTCTTTGGAGAGAAATTACATCCTGCTCTGATTACCTTACACAATTTTGTGTCATCAGCAAAGATGGAGAATTTGCTCTTTATGCCAACCTCAAGGTCATTTAAAAAAACAAGTTAAAAATCAGGGGTTCCAGTACCAATCTTTGACATACTCCACAAATTTAGCCCAACATAAAAAAAAGTTCCATTAAAGCTGCAGGGCAAGCAATATCCTACATGTGTGTTTTGTTTTTTTGTTTTTTTAAATCAGTTCTGTACTATGAGAAAATACATGTGCATTTTTTTTACACATTTTTTTTTACACATTTTTTTTTACACATTTTTTTTTACACATTTTTTTTTACACATTTTTTTTACACATTTTTTTTATGTATTCTAATGTAACAAGCATTTTTGTTTCTATAGCAACCATTTACAAAGTCACATCCCCTTCCTCTTCTGAGACCGGCTCTGGCAGTGCACCAATTGTATTCTTGTGCCTGCCTGGTCACATGATCTTCCACACAGAACTTTGCATCTTCGGTACTCTTCTGCAGCACTGACAATGATTTAGTGAACCCACGAGCCAAATCTTTGCTGATCGATCACATGAGAACGGATCGATCGGCAACTTGGCTAATCACTTGTTGGTGTGCATATTGTATTGCTGCACATATTGAAAGGACATTTTTTTTAAACGGCAGCTTGCAGTCCTGCTTTAACGACAAAACTCTGTTTATCCTTCAACCAGTTTAAAAAATTTTACTGAGACCAATTTTCTTTTTATTTTTTACGCTAACCTCGTGTGGCACCATATCAAAAGCCTGCAAAATCTAAGTAGACCACATCAACTGGTCTTAATTCCTACTTACCTCCTCAAATAAACTAATAAGGTTAGTTTGGCACGACTTATCTTACTATATATTTCTGAAAGCGTCATATGTTTCCGTGTCTGTATGTGTCTCCCTGTGTCCCTCCCTGTGTCCCTAGCGGCAATCCCATTGGACCTTGGGCCAGGCCAATGAGATTGCTCCCTTGGCCCGCCCGCCCCCGCACACCTCTCATTGGCCTGAGGCGGAGTGACGGGCCAAAGGAGAGACGGAGAGAGACACACACACACACACACACCACCCCCCCTCCCTCCCCCACGCTCTCTGCGGCTCTCCCCTCACATAGGCCGCTCCCCCAGCTGACCATCCCCGAGAGTGCTCCCCACGGCTCTCACCACCCATAGGCCACTCCATCACCCGGCGCTCTCCCTCACCCCCCACCCGCTCTTCCCCCCCCCCCACTCCCCCTGCTCTCCCCCCTCCCCCCCGCTCACCCCCCCCCCACTCACCCCCCCCCGTTTACCCCCCGCCCCGCTTATCCACCCCCCCCACACACACAGAGCACGCTCTCCCCTCACAGAGGCTGCTCCTCCGGCTGTCTCCGCCTCTCCCCGCGAGAGGCACAGCACCTCCTCACCGGAGCGTCTCAGCCTCTCCGCTGAGGAGCCCAAGGTGGAGGAGGACGGCGGCCGGTACCCGGACGAACAGGAGCACGGCCATGTGCAAGGTGACTAAATGCAGGGGAATGGGTTATTTACTGCGTCCCTGACTCCCCCTGCCCTTTGCCCCCCCCACCCTCCCTGCCCCCCCCTACCCTCCCTGCCCTTTGCCCCCTGCCCTCCCTGCCCTTTGCCCCCTGCCCTCCTTCCCCCTGCCCTTTTCCCCCTGCCCTCCCTCCCCCTGCCCTTTGCCCCCGCCCTCCCTCCCCCGGCCTTTTCCCCCGCCCTCCCTCCCCCTGGCCTTTTCCCCCTGCCCTCCTGCCCATTGCCCCCTGCCCTCCCTCCCCCTGCCCTTTGTCCCCTGCCACCCTCCACCTGCTAACCCCCGCCCTTTGCCCACTGCCCCCCGCGCCCCTTGCCCCTCCCTGCCCTTTGCACCCCTGCCCTTTGCCCTCCCCACCCTTCTACGCCCCTTGGCCCCCCCGCCCTTCGACGCCCCTCCCCCCCCGCCCTTCGATGCCCCTCCCCCTGCCATTCCACTCCATGCCCCCTGCCCTTCCACGCCCGGGCAACACCGGGTATATCAGCTAGTCCTTCATAAAACCATGTTTACTACTACTAATAATTTGGTTATCTATTAGGTAATCCTGAATATTATCCCGTACTAAATCATCAAGTAGCCTCCCCACTATTGACGTCAGTGCATCTTGTCATAAATATATATATATATATATATATATATATATATATATATATATATATATATATATATATATATTATGCCAGATCGCATTCTGCACTCCATAGGATAACAGACCCCAATCTTCACCGGGAAACATCCAGTAAAAGGCCATGACCTTGGCAATGTCATGGGGCCCCCGGAGTTCCAGACCTCATGATGTAGTGGCTACGTTAACGGGCATCCAAAGGGATATACTATATATGGAATATAGGGAAATAGATGGAAAACAAAAATTACCCAGAATTCTGCCATTACCCAGAATTCTCATGTGTATTTTAATTTCCGATATGAATGCAAGCAACTGATTGTACATGATTGCTCATTTATACATAGGGGGTTATGTATCAAGGCAAAAATGGAGTAATACCAGGGCAAAAACTTCTATTGCTTTCAATTAGATTGTTTCCTTTGATACATATTGCAAGTTTTTCTGCACCAAAATTACCCCAGTCTTGCCTTGATACATAAACCCCAAACCCCATGCAGGGAGAATCACTAAGCACCAATACACGGCATCAAACTGCGATCCGGTGTTAACTGGCATGTATGTATGTATGTATGTATGTATGTCTTTATTTGTATAGCGCCATAAAATGTACATAGCGCTTCACAGTAGTAATACATATCATATAAATAACAAATATAAATAACAGATCATGGGAATAAGTGCTTCAGACATACTGTAAAAGTAACATTAAGGAAGGAGTCCCTGCTCCGAGGAGCTTACAATCTAATTGGTAGGTAGGGAGAACGTACAGAGACAGTAGGAGGGAATACTAGTAAGTGCGTCTGCAGGGGGCCAAGCTTTGTGTCATGTGTCCATGATTATCCAGTGCTACTCATATGCTTCTTTAAGCAGATGTGTCTTAAGGTGGGTCTTAAAGGTGGATAGCGAGGGGGCTAGTCAGTTATTAGGGGAAGGGCATTCCAGAGGTGTGGGGCAGAAAGTGAGAAAGGTTTAAGGCGGGAGAGAGCTTTAGATACAAAGGGGGTAGAAAGAAGACATCCTTGAGAAGAACGCAAGAGTCGTGATGGTGCATAGCGAGAAATTAGGGCTGAGATGTAATGAGGGGCAGAAGAATGTAAAGCTTTAAAAGTGAGCAGTAGAATTGAGTGTGAGATACGCGATTTAATCGGAAGCCAGGAGAGGGATTTCAGCAGGGGAGACGCTGAGACAGATTTAGGAAAGAGTAGAGTGATTCTGGCAGCAGTGTTTAGGATAGATTGTAGGGGAGACAGGTGAGAGGTAGGAAGGCCGGAAAGCAGGAGGTTGCAGTAATCGAGACGTGAGAGAATGAGGGCCTGAGTCAGAGTTTTGGCAGTTGAGTAACAGAGGAAAGGGCGTATCTTTGTGATATTGCGGAGGAAAAAGCGACAAGTTTTAGAAACGTTTTGAATATGAGAGGAGAATGAGAGAGAGGAATCAAGTGTGACCCCTAGGCAGCGTGCTTGGGCTACTGGGTGAAGGATCGTATTTCCAATAGCAATGTGGAAGGAGGTAGTAGGGCCACGTTTGGGAGGTAGTATAAGGAGCTCTGTTTTTGCCATGTTAAGTTTCAGTCGGCGGATGGCCATCCAGGATGATATTCCAGAGAGGCATTCAGAAACTTTGGTCTGTATAGCAGGTGTAAGGTCAGGGGTTGAAAGGTAAATTTGTGTGTCGTCAGCATAGAGGTGATATTTAAACCCAAAAGATGTGATTAGGTCACCTAGAGAGAGTGTGTAGAGAGAAAAGAGAAGGGGTCCCAGGACAGAGCCCTGGGGTACCCCCACAGAGAGATCAATAGAGGATGAGGAGGTGTTAGCAAAAGAGACACTGAAGGTACGATGGGAGAGGTAAGAGGAGATCCAGGATAAAGCTTTGTTCTGAATACCAAGAGTATGGAGAATGTGAAGGAGAAGAGGGTGGTCCACGGTGTCGAATGCTGCAGAGAGGTCGAGTAATATGAGCAGAGTGTAATGACCTCTGTCTTTGGCAGCGTGGAGGTCGTCAGTTATTTTAGTGAGGGCTGTTTCAGTAGAGTGAGCAGTGCGGAAGCCAGATTGTAGAGGGTCTAGTACAGAATAGGTGTTGAGAAAGTGTAGCAATCGAGAGAATACAAGACGTTCAAGGAGTTTGGAGGCAAAAGGCAGGAGGGAGACAGGTCGATAGTTAGAAGGACAGGTAGGGTCAAGCTTGCTGTTTTTGAGTAATGGTATAACGGTTGCATGCTTGAAGGATGAAGGAAAGGTACCAGAGTAGAGGGAAGAGTTAAAGATCTGTGTGAGCATAGGGATTATAGAAGGAGCAAGAGGTTTTAGGAGATGGGAGGGAATGGGATCAAGAGGGCAAGTGGTAGAGGGAGAAGCGGAGATCAGCAGTGATACATCCTCCTCCGAGATAGCAGAAAAAGAGTCAAGAAAGACAGGAGGAGAGTTGGGAAGCATTGTGGGATGGGAGGAGGCAACAGATGGGATGTTCTGCCGTATGGACTGCACCTTTTTCTTAAAAAAGTCAGCAAAGTCCTGAGGTGAGATGGAGGAAGAAGAGGAGGCAGCTGAGGGTGGTCTGAGTAGAGAGTCAAAGACAGAAAAGAGACGGCGTGGGTTAGACTTGTGTGTGTTGATTAGTGATGAAAAGTAGGTTTGTTTAGCCTGAAAGAGGGCAGAGTTGAAACAGGATAGCATAAATTTGTAGTGAATGAAGTCTGCGAGCGTATGAGATTTCCTCCAGAGGCGTTCAGAGGAACGAGTGGAGGAACGCAGCATGCATGTGTGGGAGTTTAGCCAGGGTCTGGGGTTAGAAGGGCGAGGACGGCAGAGAGAAAGTGGGGCATGAAGATCAAGAGAGGAAGATAAGGCAGAGTTGTAGTTCCTGACCAGGTTGTCAGGGTCTGAAGCAGAACTGAGAGAGGAGAGGGAGGAGCGTAAAGTGGAATCAAGAGCTGGGAGGTTAATAGAGCGCAGCTTTCTGCAAAAACGAGGGCGAGATGGAGAGAAGCGAGAGAGAGAAAATGAGATGAGGTGATGGTCAGAGAGAGGAAAAGGGGAAATGGAGAAATCAGAGAGAGAGAAGTTTTTAGTGAAAACCAGGTCTAAGTAGTGGCCATCCTTGTGGGTGCTGGCTGCAGTCCACTGTTGAAGGCCAAAAGAAGAGGTTAGAGAAAGAAAGCGGGAAGCCCAAGGGAGAGGGGGGTCATCAATGTGGCAGTTGAAGTCCCCAAGGAGAAGAACAGGGGAGTCTGAGGAGAGGAAGAAAGAGAGCCAGGATTCAAAGTGAGAGAGAAAGGCAAAAGGGGGATGAGTAGAGGAAGGTGGGCGATAGATGACCGCCACATGGACCGGGAGAGGAGAGAAGATCTGGACTGTGTGAGCCTCGAAGGAGGGAAAAGCAAGAGAGGGGGGAATAGAAACTGTTCTGTAACGGCAGAGAGAGGAGAGCAGGAGCCCCACGCCTCCACCCCTGCCACCAGGGCGTGGAGTGTGGGACGTGGTGTATGTGGTGCTCAGAATTGAACCGGTAGCTTCATGCACATAATTGTAGATAAGACCAAAAGCTTGGTGGTCTCACGATATAGGAGTGCCCCCTCAATAATGTAATAACAACTGTAGGGTTGAGTGACAAGTGGAGTCAGTTGGGACAACCACCGTGATGTACACTTTGATTCTCCAACCCATGGTACAACAGCTCCCGTCCTACATTAGAGACAGTACTCACTTAATAAATACACTGGATGACTTTAAATGGAAAAGCAATTTACTCTGGGTGACATTAGACGTTACGTCTCTATACACCGTTATATCCCACGAACATGGTCTGACAGCTGTGGATTATTTTTTAAACAAATCTGATTTATCACCAGCACAAAACACTTTTATTTTGGATGCTATTCACTTTTTACTCACTCACAATTTTTTTCTGTTTAATGGGGTTCATTATCTCCAGACACGCGGAACGGCCATGGGGACAAGTTTTGCCCCCTCATACGCCAACCTCTTCATGGGTTGGTGGGAGCTGTTCCACGTGTTTGGAGATCTGAACACTTATAGGGAGCACATTTTATTTTACAAGAGGTACATCGACGATTTGTTGTTTGTTTGGGAAGGTGATGTCACTACTTTGCACAAATTTATTTCAGCACTTAACACCAATAACTTTAATCTAACTTTCACATATTCGTTTCATTTACAACACATTAATTATTTAGATCTCTGTTTGTATGTAGACACTACACTGAACATCCAGACCACACTATATCGGAAACCCAATTCCAGAAATACATTTCTGAGACCTAGTAGCTGCCATCCCCCAAACATGTTCCGTGGAATACCCAAGAGTCAATTCATCAGAGCTCGGAGGAATTGCTCGAGTGAGTCTGACTATAACATTCAGGTGAAGGACCTATATTCTAGGTTTCTTAAACGGGGTTACAAAGAAGCAGATCTGGACAGATCACTAAAGGAAGTGTCAAATTTAGACAGAAGTTTATTACTGAGGAAAGAACAAAGACCAAATAGGGATAACACTAGCCCCTCATTCATTACCCCATACAGTAAACAAGCACCAATAATTAAAAATATCCTAAAAAAACACTGGAATGTGCTGACCCTGGATCCAATATTGAAACCACATATTATCTCGGGTCCAAATGTTGTATACAAACGAGCAAAAACTTTGTCCAATAGCCTTTCTCCTAGTCTCTTTGAATTGAATGAAGGAAAAAAAGCAGCTCTCAATTTACCTTTAGGTACATACTCTTGCACACATTGCAAAGTATGCCCAAAAATGAAAAAAAGCAAACAATTTTGTTCATTCAACTCTGGTTTAAGTTATAACATTAAATCTTTTTTGAACTGCAACTCCACATTTGTTATTTACCTCCTGCAGTGTGGATGTGGCCGACAATATGTCGGGAGAACAACCAGAGTTTTGAAAATCAGAATTCTAGAGCATTTACGTCTCATACGAATGGGTGATCAGAACCACCCGGTATCCAATCATTTCCATAACTGTTCACAAGGCAATGTTAATTCTTTTTCATTTCAAGGAATTGAACAAATACCTGTCCTTCCAAGAGGCGGTGACAGGATCAAATATCTAGATAGACGTGAATCCTATTGGATTTTTACCTTAAAAACCAGAATACCCCTGGGGATGAACACAGAATGGGATCTAAGCCATTTTTTATGATTACTGTTGATTAAATTTGTTTATCATCATTACATTATGAATATACCACACATAATTAATTTCAATTTATTCGTTATCATTAGACATTCTCATTCTACAATCATAAATTATCATTATTGATTAACTAATTATTATTATACAAATTGGTCACAGGAAGATCCCTACTGTTCAAAGTTAAAATAGGGACTTTTTGATATTATTGAGCTATTTATGCAATCCCAATCTGTGTTCATTTCTTATATCAAGATATAGAATCCAATATCGGGTATCATATGTCTCCTATCATAGATGTAATACTAATTATATATGTATATTGTATTTCAAGTTTTCCATTTCTATGAATTGTTTTGATCATTATATTATATGATCACATATACATCTATTCTGCAAGCTTCCATGAACTAGCAAGGTTCTGTTTTTGTCCCAGGTATGGTTATATTATACTGATTATATCTTGATTCATTATAAATCCTGATAATGTACTGCATATTGTATGTATGAATGAATATATACTATGTTCTTTTACATAGATATATATACCTATACTGGGAATCTATGATTTATTGACTTAATAAGTTTCTTGCCTAGATCCGATTTATGGAATTGTTTATTAAGCCTCCTTTGGCGTTTTTATATTTTTTATACTCTATGTTTATATTCTATGTGTCACTAATAAAGTTGTATATTGTGAAAAAACTACAGAGATCACGTGACGTATCGTAACCAATTGAGATGGACGTTGCGTCAGCGCGACTGGCCTACGTGCCGCACGCTGATGGCGTCACCCCTTTGGCACGACGTAGGTCACGTGGCAGCTCCAGCGTACTACCTGATGCACTCTGTTCCTTGGGAGTGGGCGTCACTCAGCCGCAACTGCTTGCAGCTGTCGACGGATGACGCCGCAACCCATTGGACTAGAAGTGCCTAAGGTGGGTATAAATGGATTGTTATTGCACTCTTGCTTCACCTTGATAAAGTACTATTGTACGAAACGCGTAGGTGCGTTCCACTTGTCCTATTTTTGTTCCCTGTATGTGTTTTCTGGCTTAATACATTTTTTTGATACTACACGGAGTGGCCTGGTTTTGTTTTTCCCTGCTTCACATTGCAGGGCGTCTGAAGCTGTGCTCCATCTACACCACCTACTTTCGTGGAGTGTGGGAGAAGGAAAGGCCACCATAGGAGAGGGCAGCTTCCAGAGCAGAGTCAGACTGAGTGAGCCAGGTCTCAGTTATAGCAAAGAGAAGCAGGGAGTGAGAGAGAAAGAAGTCATGCACAGAGAGGAACTTGTTAGAGAGGGAGCGAGCATTCCAAAGGGCACAGGAGAAAGGGAGAGAGGAGGGAGGGTGGCAGGGGATGGGTATGAGGTTGGAGGGGTTTACACCAGAAGGAGTAGAAGTTGCATGTGGAAGGCGAGGACGAGAGCAAGTAGAAATAAGGCAGGGACCAGGATTGGGAGAGATATCCCCAGAAGCAAGGAGGAGAAGCATGGATAGAAAGAGGATGTGTGAGGATGATTTGTAGCGGTGTGTTTTAGTGCAGGCGGCATAACTGTGTGGTGACAGAGGGCGCAGGTAAGAGAGGAGTTCATGTGAACTGAGAAGTGGTGAAGTAAGGAGAGATGGCGAAATATGAATAGAGTTAGAGACATGATGAGGCTGGTGGAAGGAAGTGCATAATTTGAAAATAAGTGAGGTTACAGTAAATATAAAAAGTAAAGGTGGCATCACAGCAATAGCAATGTGTTGAGATGTGCAGTGTGGGATGATAACCTCCTTTCCAGCGTAGTTCAAATGCAGGAATCAGAAGCAGTAGATTGTGTCCACTTTTTCCACTTCTTTTTGAACTTCCATACTACTTGAAAGATTTCTACTTAAAAGCATTTCTGCTTAAGAGCAAAGGCTGCAAGCAGCAATGGCTGTTGTAAGTTTACTTATATACATTTAGAAAGTCACCTGGTTGGTACAACAAACTTAATTAGCACATGTGAGGGATGTTAAACCAAATTGTTTTTCAAAGGTGGGTGTTGTCTTGCACAAGTGTGAAAGATGAATTAAATTAAGGCAATAGGGGGATGATTTCCACACAGACAATTTGAGATGTTTTTACCTAAATTGCATCCATGTCAATAGCAGTTAACACCAGATTGGGGTGCGATTCTCCGCATCAGCACTTAGTGAAGTCTCCATGATGCAAAACTGGGGGAAAACGGGTGATGAGGATGCTGAAAAACCATAGGGGGTTATGTATTAAAGTCTCAATATTATTTAAAGAAAGCATCATGTTGAAAGCAATGAAGCTTCTCTCGGTGATAAATCGGGTGCTATTTTATTGCCCGCAGTTTTGTAACCGGGAGACTGAGACATAACCCCCTTAGTTCTTAAAAAGTCAATAAACTGCATTTGTTTCTACGCCATTGTGCACAAACGTGAAATCCATTCCCTTTTACATACAGTACAGTAGGTGCTTTCCCTACTCGGACCAAATATCAAGCAATACTTGTAACCAGCACCTTTTTTAAAGAAATCAAACGGCATGAAATGTTTTTAAATAAATATAATTCTTGTAAGTTAGTTTGTAAACATGTGGAGGAAGCACGGGAAGGGTTTGACTTCCTCTTGCCTTTCCCTTTTCTGTAATGTCACTGTGGTGGTTATTGACTACAACCTCCCAGCTGCAAACTGGGGACCAATTCATTGTAACGAGAACCAAAAAACAGCACCATATTTATCAAAGACTATGATTATCATTGGATGCAATTGGAGTTTTATCTTGGGCAGGGTAAAATACATACATATATACATACTAGATATTTCCATCATTACATACATATTAGATACATGAACTACATACACACATACCTATACACCAGATACTGTAAATGCATCATACACACACAACAGATACATGCACTGTTAAGCCCAGCCATTGCCCTTACCTGTCTGGATGGATATCCCAGTTTCAGCAGAGGTATCCGCCTTATTGTGGCTCATCTGGCCCAAAACTGTATGGTACTATGTATTTGTAAATCTTTGCTCTGTGTAATGTTGGGATGCATGTATTTCTGTGGTTCTTTGATGTGTGAGGCTGGTAATACACTTACCCAGCCTGCACACCATGGAAGCTGGGCTTTGTTAATCGAGGAGGGGGGGTGCGGTGCTGGGGCCATTGTGAGGGTGGAGATGGGCGCCACTCAGGTCTGGGAAGTGTTGGTTCGAAGAACGGTGCCTTTGTCCTTCCCAAACATTGAGCCGCCTATCTGTGAGAGATATCCAGTCAGCTATGGGAACCATTGCTTGATGGAAGCCCCTTTGCTGGTTTGAAATCCTTGCTATCCATAATGCCGCACCTGGGGTCTGTCCTAACCGCATCATCACTGCCCCTGGCCATCACACACGAGCCCTTGCTCTGTGATTGGCCCACACTCAGCATCCGTGCTGTGATTGTTGACAGCTCCCCTCTATAGACTGAGATAGAGACCAAGGTTTATGTAAAGGGCTGCAGATCTCAGTTCCACAGTCGTCCCTGGAGTTACCGTGTGCTCTGAGACTTTACCGGAGACACACTAGAACAGGGTTTGGTGATTTAAATTTGCACTTCTCCAAATAGCATCCCCGAGGTCTTGAGAGACCGTAACCCCTGCGGATATGGAAATACTCTTGGGTAAGCTTACCGAAGCGGCGCTCAGCACCTTGCTAGCTAGAATTCCAACCATAACCCTTGTTTTGGTGAATGTGGGCTTGTTTTTGTGACTGTGTTGTGTCTGTTGGCTCAGGACTAAATAAATACACTTTATTGAACGCCTTTGTCGTGTCTGGTGCCTTGACACCAGTGAATTGTCCTGGTCTTCGGTGTAATGCACCATAGATACAGGCATCATACACACATGCCAGATTCATGCACCACACACTCACCAGATACAGGTGTAGCTTAGTCCACCTACCCGGCCTGCGGTTCGTGGGAGCTGCTCAGTGGTTGGCCGGAGCTGCATGTGATTGGGAGTGTGGGGGTGGCCATTTTGTTAGTTGCGCATGCGCAGTGCAGCGAGGTGCAAATGCACAGTGGAGGAGGTGGCGGCCATCTTAGGATAGCTTCGCATATGCAGCCGCTGGACTACAAGTCCCAGAATCTCTAGAGGAAGGGACTGCCCCAGCAGTGGATTGGAGCAGTGAGAGGAACAGGATATTCTCCGCGGAAGAAGGTAATGTCCAGGGAGCAGTGCTTCCTGGGCTAGGCCTAGACTTTGCCCCTAGGCCCTAGTTAGGCCCTGAGACACCAGAAGCGGAGTGTTGCAGGGATGCCCCATATAGGGACTCTTCCGCTTATTGTCATTTCTGCCCCGGTGACCAGATGACCAGGCACCAGGTCACAGGATCAGAGACAGTGTGTGAGACCCTCCGGCTGGAGCTCACACTGCGAGGCAGATCAGGACCCTTAGGAGAGAGGGGATTTGTGTTGGAGGCCCTGCTATGTGGTATCCGCTCCAACACACAACGCCAAGTAGCACCTGGGTACTGGTGTACCCAGGCAGGTACCCAACGTGCACCTACATCTACAGGGGGTAGCACTACCTCACATTTGGATGGGATTGCTGGGACAGGACACCAGGGGTTATTGGTGCCACAGAACCCTAAGTACTTTGGGGGAACCACCACGTGTTGGGGCACTGGGTTCATACTGTGGATACCGGTTATCTGTGTTAGTATGTGTGTACAGTAAAGCTTAGTTATATACATTTTGTGGTTTATTACTGTGTATTGGTTCCTGTAAGGAGTTAACCCGCAAACGCTGGGATCCCTCATAGGTGGAGGCGCTGCACACAAGGAGAAAGAGCTCACCCCAGGCTCCCAGAGGTGGAGGGTTAGGCCTCCTGTGAGCAACAGGTACAGTAGCACGCGTAGTTGCCGTGTAGTTCCCTTAGGCATAGGGATAGGGAGCTACACAGGCATCATACACACACGCGCCAGAGGCATGCACCACAGATGCATGTATCTGGTGTGTGTATGATGCATGTATCTTTGGTGCATGTCTCTGGCATGGGTGTATATGATGCATGTATCATATACACACATGCCAGAGGCATGCACCACAGATGCATGCATCATGCAAACATACATGCACATACACATTCTTTACAAAAAGTTGCTTTTTTTTATTGCAAACTAAGTGGAACTGCCACTTTAACAGTGCTATAGTTAAAGTTTGAATATGGGAAAACCTATTTTCTTAAGTTGTTAGGACAATCTATGGCTCTGCTTGTTTGTTTTCATTCAACAAAGCAATTCCCTCAATACCAGAGCAGCTGAAACTGCATACATTCCCCAAGGAGTTTCAGTAAACATTCTTGATATATCAGTCCCAAGTTTTAATACTGTACATAGAAGCTTCTAGTAAATGGCTTCCAAAAATTAATTCTGTTTTACAATTCTTTACCAATGTATTGCCACTAGCCCACACGTACTGTATTGTCACTAGCCCACACGGATTGCCACAGCTATAATTCTCTTCTCGGAGGAAATAATCCAAATACACAGGTATAACCTAAAGATAATCAGTGTTGACTGCTAACTACAATAGAAAATGACAATAATAACTGTTGTTGTTATTATTATGTATAATTTCAGGAAGAGACCAGTTGTAATGCAATGTAAGAAGAATAACATTAATAGCCTATGGAGGAAGATAGCATGCTAGCCCATTAAAGAAAAACTGTTCATAATAATTATTATATTTAACATTACTATTATTATTATTTCTATTATTTATTTGTATGTAGCACTGGAGCAGTACTTGTCAATTGACAAAATAAGATTGTTAAACAAAGAAATATGTCATAACAAAGGTGAGTTCTATAGACATACAGTATGAAGGGAAAACATAGGAGGAAGTTCCTGCTTCAGAGACCCAACTTACCTGCTACTTGCATAATATTTCATTAATGAAATGTACTTGCTTGTATGTGCTACCAACCGTTTCCGTTATTTTTATTTCGATGTGCATTAGGATACATTAAGATTAGCTGTTTAGGGTATAGAAATGATTGATACTAACTCAGAATGACATTGAAACTTAAGAAGATGAAACAAAGTCTAATGTAATTCAAGAATCCTTTGAGGGTACAGCTATATGTCAGGCTTGTCCTGAGCAGTGACCTCTTTAACTGGACTCAGCTGTGTGTGTTTGTAGAGTATACACAAGTGACCAGTAAGTACCTTGAATGTCGTTCACATTTCACAAGGCCGTGGAGTGGGGGCATTAAAAATAAATAGGCAGCGAGTTGGGCACTTGTTTTTGTAATATGAGACTTCTATGTATGATGTAATTCTCCATTTCACTACAGAAGGGTTAAAACAATTTAGTAACGGCACTTGTGTAATGCTTGCATGTGCGTGAAGATAATAATACTACTGTCTGTATGTAATATAAAGTGAAAAATAACCTAACGCAGAATTCCATGTGTGCTTATTCATGGGGGATCCCTTAGCTTGCTCTGGTTGCTAGGCACCAATTTCCAATCTATAGCTTACACAGGCTCCGAAGAGAGAACTGAATACACAGAGAATTTGTAAGAAAGATCCCTACCCACAAGGCACAGCATGTATTTTGACATGCAAATGTGTTTATTGCTCCGGCACACACTATAAGGGAATCGCATTGGTATTTTATCCGTTTTTATTGCATGGTGCCTGTCATGTTGAATTCACAACAATTTAATCACTGCACTTGTTCTCAGCATTTCCGTTAAGTATGGTTGCAATGCAAAGATGGCATATCCAAACATGTATAGGACACTTATTGAATGTAATCATTGCTACTTATTAACTGTCCCAGCTGCATATTTTGAAGTGTGTCCTCAAATGACCAATCACATGAGCCTAGGATTCAGAATTAGAATCTATCTTGGTATAAGCACCACTGTTTGCTGGTGTCAAATCAACAACAGCGTTAACCTGTTCTGTGCCAAGGGAGCTTGTAGCACAGTTCCCTGTGTACTGATGGGTTTAAAGCCAGGGTGGACAACCTTTTTTTTTTTTCAGGTGTGCCAATAAATCAGCACAATTTTGTTTGCGGGCTTATATCCCCCCCATGTCTCACAATCAGCCCCCCTCCTCATATCACTAAATTGCCCCCTCTCCACCTAAGAATTTTACCTTGGGGGCGTGGGAGGCCTTTGGTTCCGTGGCAGAGGGGAGCTGGGGCCGGATGCGGAAGTTGGACCCAACTTCAGAGCGGTCCCAACTACCGCTGCCTGCCGGGATCACCGACATGGGGGGGCTGGCGGATGGGAGACGGATGCCGGTCAATTCAAATTCCATCGCATGCCACAGATTTTCCAGCCCTGCTTTAGAGGGAACCAAATGGAGCAATCGCTCTTAATATTATAACAATACATGATTGTAGTCAGATTTGTTCTGTGATAGTGTGTTCAAGACACGGTACCATGCTAGCTACAGCATTACTAACATTGTAGTCATGAAAAAAGTTTATAATAAAACTACTTCTTCTCCTCTCATTTTCTACTAATCTTCAACGTAAACGTGCAGTTACTATAACTGCTGGATAAGTGTGCGAAAAGTAACAAGTAGTTGGCTAAATAAAATACTTTAATTATGTAGCTAATGTTTTTTAATGCTGGGGTTCATCCTAGCTTGCTAAAAAAAAAAAATAACCCTTATTGGTGCAGTAGCCTTTTAGTGGTACTTGGCGCACAAACATAATTATTGTACCAAACAATGCAAATGGATTCCTTAAACAAACGTATGCGTCATCTGTAAAGCAAAATGTAACTTTTTTTTTTTTGTTTCTAAGAAAATGTAAAAAGCTTTTTTTTTTTTTAATGGGTGCCCTGAAACGTAGTGTTCATACCAATCCGATGTTTCATTCACCGTTGTCCCTTATAGACAGCAAACCTATTAGGCCGCGTCCATGGTGAGCGCTACGGTGTGGGTGGTGCGAAGAAAATGCTGTGCCTCTATGAGACAAGCTGTAGAGCACCGGCGCTCGCAATGCGCAAGAAACCAGATACATTTGTTTCTGTTGCGCCACGGCCGGGTCACGTGAGAGCGAACCAACAGCGTGATGTCATGGCTATGCCTCTGACATGCCCCCGACACACCTCCCCATCGTATCTACGCCATGGCCACAAATGTCTCCTGCTACAGGCGTGCCTGACGCCATATGAATGCGCATGCGTGCACGACCCATGGACGCGGCCTTAGAAGAATAGGGCAGAACTAAACATACTTTGGAGGAATGAATACTTTATGGGCCACCGCTGTCCATTCCTCACGTATTTGTATTGAAAAGTATTGCACTTACCAGGTACAATACTACATATAATCATATATGTATTTTTCTTGGACTAATGGTATTTTCTGCTGTTTGATGTTATACCTGCCGTTGGAAGGTACTATTATTAGAACGCCTTGTAATATCTTATTGGAACAAGGAAGAAAAAACATTTTATCATTCTTACATGTGGCCATGCAAACTTTAAATCAATGCAAATAACATTTTGCATGCAGAGTACTTCATAAAGGTAATTCTTCTCTGAAAACTCCACGGACGTGGGATGTGATATTGCTTTGAGTTTTGCGCTTGCTGCATCATTTGTGCCCGGCTTGACAACTCCACAGCAGATTGCACTTCAATAGAGTGAATAATTTATAGGTAGCACTATCACAATAACAGTACAATGGCAGCTTTTATGCCTGTCTAATTATGGAATGAACGAGGGAGCATTATCTGGCATTTTCCACTGAATTAGCAAAACAAGACACACAGGGCAAAAAACAGAGCCTTTCAATACCAGACATGATCTCAGTATAATTTAATCTGGCCGAAGATCTGGGGGAAAAGTGGACAGGATCTTTTGTTTAAAACTATTGAAAGTGTTTAATGGCTTTAGTAATACATTAGTGTGGAGAGAGCTTGATGCTTTTGCTGTCACAATAAGATATAGACAGCATGCGTACAAAGTGACACAGTCCCATCCCACTAATTCTACAATGAGTCAAAGTATTCATTATCAGTCCAGAAAAGCAAAGGCCTCTCTGTTACAACAGCCCTGCTAGCTAAACTTCCAATGATGTCATGGACATTAAGGAAGAACTATACATGAGTTTAATCTGCATTCACACATAACCATTTGCAGTAAATTGCAACATAGTGGTAGACGTAACCAATATACCAATGCATCGGTTTTTGAATGCTTGTTTCATAACTTGATATATTTGTTAGATAGTATTTAGGACTTAGAAGAAGACTTTAATCTAGTCCGGAAGCCATGCTGACAAAACATATTTATTTTTGTGCACATAATGTGAAATCATGGTTTTTTTTGTTTTTT
Organism: Ascaphus truei; assembly: GCF_040206685.1. Taxonomy (NCBI): domain Eukaryota; kingdom Metazoa; phylum Chordata; class Amphibia; order Anura; family Ascaphidae; genus Ascaphus; species Ascaphus truei. The sequence continues at coordinate 173,095,410 of NC_134484.1, forward strand.
TAGAATGGGTGATTTGTTAGAAAACAGAAAAAGAGGATGTGAAATTGTGGTTGGAATCTCTGATTCACAATTTTGATTAGCTATCTGTTAACAAATCTGCTAATTGTGATTAGCTATTTTTTTTACGTAATGTTATTTACAATAAAATTCCAATCTTTGTCATTCTATTCATACCTCATGTTACTGATACTCAAAACATAACCTAGTACTTCTATATAAAGGAACATCTGCAGCCAATGACCTCATCATAAAACTATGGTTTCCACTTAATGGCCAAAGCTTTTTGCCACCTTCATGGTTATCCATCATTATTTAATTCAATAATGCACACAAGAGATGGCCACCATCAACTTATGACCCTAGCGGGCTGTGGTAGTGACCTATGATAATATAACATTTTGGAAACCTAAGACCTGCCAGTTGCTACTCTCATGGTTATATTAAACAACCTAAAAGATTGGTCCAGGCCTCTCTGAAAATGTGGGCTAAATGCGCCCTACACATGTCTTTATAGAAAAAGAATTTAATTAAAATGCTGATCAGTACTGGGTTCAATTACAACCCATATGTTATCATATGTATTACATTTCAAGAGAGGAATTCTTGCTAAAGACCTTTGTACATTTTTATTTTGAGTGATCTAATCTCCATATACTGTCTATCTTTTCTGCAATTGAATCTTATAGATAAATGCTGAAACTTGTAGAATGTGTTGTATGGTTAAATGATTTGCTAATTTCAGGCAAATCCTACATATACTAAAGGAAAACAAATCCATCATAATATTGTCCTATTTTAAAATAGTGGGGAAATGTGGGGGGATCAAATCAATATTAAATGCATGTACAATTATTTCTATCAAGGTGATGAATTATGTAAGTTTGAGGATCCGCAAATTACAAGGAAAAACACACATGGGTATTTTATTCTTGCAATTCTCATTAAAAATCATGCAATAAATATGTTGATGCATAGAAATGAAGAGAACCCACAGCAGCATACAAGTTTGCGTAGGGGGTTTCTAACCAACACAAACATGTATTTTTAAATTGTAGGGAACTACTGTACAACATTTAAATGGCCAGAAACAGCTGCTTGGAACTTAGGTTCTCAAACTTCACAGGAATCAGGCAAAGATCCAACCCCTTTCCTCCCCCTTCTTTCCTCCCTTTTTCTCTCTCTCTCCCTGCCTATTTAACATACAGTAGCTGCTGCTGCTGCTGCTGCTGCTGCTACTGCTGCTGCTACTGCTGCTAGCAGTGTGAGTTATAGCAGCCAGCAACTGAGGACAAGCTGCTGACTGATCTATTTTTTTGGCACTGAAGCAACAACTAAGCCTGGTCAGCCTGGGCATGTTGGAGGTATAATCAGATACAATGGCTCTAGCCTGGTTGGAATGAAGCTTTGTTGATAAGTAGAAAACTACAAAGCTAAACAGGGATACTTACCATCCACCAGCACTTTGAAGGTAAGAGGATACCCACTGAGATGGGCAAATCTGATTTAATTGTGATAACTTGTGAAGCATTGTGATTTAGCTTTTTTTGTTGATGTTAGAATCGAGCATATGTGGTAGATGATGTTAGTGAGATGGCATTTTTAACGTGAGAGTGAAGCAGATAAGAAAAATGCAGTGGAAAAAATGATTTCTGTATGCACAACAGGGATATATTTCCAGGTGAATAAATGTGTGTAAAGTATGGCGTAAGATGCATCAGTAGTGTCTTTATGGGTTATGTCATAAAGTGACTACTAACAAACATTGCTGTGTGATGATCAGTGGTTACAGTAGAGGTCCATGTGGTTGAACACAGAAACATACAATCCTTGGGTACTGTGGTGTTATTTGGACACACGGCTATTAGTCAATTTTTGGCATAATAAAAAACATTATTTTCAAAAGATACATCAATTGTTGAATAGATAAGTGTTACATAAAAAGTACCTGCTCTCTACAGCCATACTTCAATCATTGGTAATAGTACTTTTGAGCTGTTTATGTAACTTTAGGTGCGTATCGGCTAAATAGTGATCATTTAATACATATCCCTTAATAATGTATGGTATATTATTCTTTGAGGGGTTGTTTGCTAGAACATTTTCCTTCTCTTTTTGGAGTTGATATCCCGTTTTATTGAAGCTAATTGGAAATGTGATTTCTAACATGAACTGTAGTACAGTTTGATAGCTTTAAAGTGCAATTCTATTCGCATGGATATTTATTTTTAAATAATTTGGTAAAGGAGACCCCCGGAATAGCAAGGTGCTATCCTTTATCAAAAATAGAGTTTACTCTTGATTCCATTGATTCTTGAGGACACTGGTAACCAGGCATAGAAACCAAATGGCTACTAGCTTACTCTGATCCAGAATGGGAATGCATACGCTATTATCAATGGATGGATGTTTTTCTACATGGATGAAGAAGGAAGTAGACTGGTGGCCAATTTTTATTTTGTATTTTGGAAACAGAGATGTTTTCAATGGAAAACCTGGGGACTTATATTGGTATATTTAGCAGATAAAAAAAATCCTGTGTGGCTGGGATATGTACATTTAAAGCATATTCGTGTAACATAAAAGGTTCAGAAATATACTGTATCAAATAAAAACTGTATACTGAATAATCCACATACAACAGCAAAACAAAGCAACAGAGGGCAATAGAATGATCAAACAAAAATGGAAAGATGATTATTCTTTCTATGTTGAAGGCATGGGTTTATGAATAAAGCCTTTTCTTGTTAAGTAGGACACTCGGGACAACACTGGAAGCATTAGCTCTGTCACACAATGAGTGAGTCACTTTATCTCTCCGTGTTTCAAGTAGCAACGTTACACCTGCATTGTAACATCAGGCACAGCACAAAGTATAATGGCATTATTGTATATAGAAATTAGGAACATTATCATAACTGAGCAAGACTTCAATTATTGTCAAATAGATTTATTTAATGTGCATAGCCCAAGATCTCTGAATATACAGGACTTTTTTCAAGAACCAAAACATTGGACTATGAACTGTGAATGTATTGTGTTTATTTTGAATTTTTTCTCTTGTTTGTCCACGCTAAGGGACACAAGCGTCCCTCCATCCCAGGGATTCAACTTTGTCTTCACCTCCTACATTTTTGCAACCAATGAAAGATAACATGTAGTTATGATTGCTCATTTATATTTGTGTTGTCTCATGCTGTCGTATGCCAGTTATAATACACAATAACTGCTAGCAGATTGTCAGTCAAGACTATTTGCATGAGGGCCCTTGGTTTTACCCTCACACTGGGATAGAAGAAGCAGACACATTTGTAGCGGCTTACTTGTAAATCTTTGTTGACTGGTTAGGCAATTAATTGCTAGTGGCTGTTAAGTACACATGCCTGAAACAGTGACGCTGAGGCTTCTGAATATAATGTACAGGTAATTGGGTGAACCATTCCAGTAGTATAAACCCCATACAGACATTATAATAGACCAACTCACTAGACATACTGTATCAACTATGAAAATATTTGGGGGATACGGTTGGAGTATCTCTCTCATTAAGGACAGACACAAAATATGTTGTGTTGTGTAGAAACGTGACAAAAACCATCCCCCATACCGTGCACAGCAAATACAAATACCATGTGTGGGCACATTCATGCGTCTCAGATCGGTCTGCTACTCTGCCTTTCCCCATTATCTCTTAGTACACAGTGCTTCCACTGCAGCCAGGGATTCTGGGTAATAACATGCAAATGAGTAGTGTCACCTTTTTTGCTTCTTTTCAATTTTAACATGGACCGCTATAGGTTTATGTCTGCTCTATTAAAGGAATAATCCAAGTCGGTTTTTATTTCCCCCATCATTTTTTTAATACAGGATTGAAGCAGGGTGTCCCCGGAGCGGAACCCCGTTTAATTTATGCTCCGTGGGCCCCCTGATCCAGAGGTACTTACCTCCTTACCTGCAGTTTTCAGCTTCCTCGTCACATGGGCCAATAGGAAAACGCCCCTGATGATGTCCCGGCTTCCTATTGGCCCACATGGCCCAGGAGCTTTGAAAAACAGATATACAGTGAACCCTGAAGTGGCTACCGGTGCACCCAATTGAGGGAAGTACCTCCGGAAGCAGGGGATCCCTGGAGCTGAAATGAATGGGGTTCCTCTCCGGACACCCCCAGCTTTAATTCTGTATATTAAAAAAAAACATGGCTTGGATTATCTTTTAAAGGACAAGATTTTCTGAGCACCAGTGAGTCATTTATTGGATTGAATATGAGTGACCAATGTAGGGACCAGGTATTAGGGATTCATTGGGTAAATACTTAGTGGCGATTATTCCCACTGCATAGTAAGTTGGTTGTAATGTTTACCACCTGTCTTAGGCAGTCAGTAAGTACTATTTTAGTATAACCCGTTCACATACAGGACTATACATGACTTGGTGGTGTCAGGAAATTTTGGAGCCTATAAGTGGGACAAATTTAAATTTTTGGTGTCAAATTGCAGCACGGAAATCCCAAATGATATTACACTTGTGTGCTCCCATGTACTAATGGATTTTTTTTCTCAGTGTGTGTTTTAAGCATCAATAATGTATGTAGTAATGTATATTGGTGCACACGAGGGAATATAAATGGTATGTAGTACTATCTGTGCACCAAACACAATTGTAGCACACGCATCAAAATCATCCACCGAGTTGAACCTGGCGTAAACCCTAAGAAGTCTCTGTATATTTTGTTAGCGCACAATTGTTGCTATGTACAGTATCAACCAAAAATGTATTTAACACAGCACAGATGTTTTTGATCAAACTTACCCCCATTAACAAGTTTTAACACTAACAGATTTGAAAATAAATGAAAAAGTGGGTGCCATAAACCTGGCCTGGCTTTTCAGGTGTGGTCTTGTTGTCTGTTCATACTGTATATGTGTGTGAATGCAGAATTCAGCCACATCAATGCAGCCTACAGCAATGTTTTCCCATTTGACTTCTGAAGGGTATTACTTGTTTGTTGATTTCCCACTAAGGCTTCATTGTTTTCTAACTTTTATAAGACCCAGTTTTTTTATTTGCAATAACAAACATGCCCATTTAATGAAAAGATGTCGGCATGATTACACTAATGGTGAAAGTATGTCGTTATTTAAGCGTCGGACTCGTGGCTTGAGGTTTTTTTAGTTAAACGGATTGAAAAGTATAAGCAGTGACATTAAGTGACTGCATAGATTTGTGTAAAATGAAAAGTAAAAATAGAAATTCATATAAAGAGAAATGAAGTTGCCATACATTTGACAATGACTCGGAAACAAAGCTTTTAGGTAAAGCAGCATTTTATTACAATATTCCTGTGCTTATGACCTAACCCACAATTGGACAGAGCTGAAGATGATCATTTTAGTGTCTGTACGGTACTCACGGAACGTTTATAAAACCTAACCTAGACATAAGGGCATCTAGATTTCATCTTGCGTAGTGGTACATTCAAAGAACTTCCTCTTGTTGCCTTTGGAACTGCCTTTCAATTGCGCTCTCCTGGAAGTTTGAGAACCTTGGTTAGAAATATTTGGCTAGTACAGTATATTAGGAAGGCCAAGGTGAAACAACTGGGTTTTCAAGATCTTGTTTTCCCTTTCATTAAAGAAGGCAATACTTGGAAATGTAAGGATCTACATTAAATTAAACAAATTAGCTTTTTTGGTCCTTGACGAGTCTTCTGTATGTTGTCTTCAAGTGTCTTGAAGAAGAAGCCTACAAGGTTTTGAATGCTCTGTACACTATAACTTCATATATGGTACACTCTGAAGTTGGACCACTAAAGGTACCCCAACTAATATGGGATCTGCATTCTATTAACCAATAATTATTCTAGTGTATTAAGAAATTCACTCAGTCAATAAACATGGCATTTTCAAACTGTATTACTGGCTCTTCTGCATGGAGAATCCATTTCCTAATGTAGCTCTATATCTTGAATGCACTTGGATTGTATTACAGGCTCCTATTATATTTTGTTTAGAATTTTATAGGTTAAAATATACTGTACATGTATAAATATGTTTATAAAACCAAAAACCGTAGGGCTGGTTACAGAACGTTTGATGAATTCTGTTTTGATGGTACAACATTTAATTTGATTTGCTTATGTAACGGCATTTCCCCCACCCTCTGGGAGATTCCCCTGTTACCACGTGTATGGTGCATGCTACCTGTTGGCTCACAGAATGCTGAGTTGTCCACCAATGGTTGTGGGAATTGCAGGACAGGCTTCTGGGGTATATACCCAACATTTACTCCATGGTACACAGCGCCTCCATCTGCCGTAAGCTCCAGATGTATGGAGGCGATCTCCTACGGTGGAAACACTTACCTCCCCCCCAGTAAGATCACACACTAGGCAGGAGGTATATTCAACTGAAACGGATTTATTCCTGTACAATCACAGCACACGGCAGTCCTCTGCCCAATACAGTCTCTTCACTGGTCTCTAAACTTAGGATGGTCCCTGGACCTTTACTACCGGTCAATGGCCCCCGCAGCAGTCCCGGCTCTTCCCCAGCCCTCTAGCAGGACCAGGGAAAAGGTAATCACTCACTCAAATGTAGAGACACTACTGAATTTGGGGTTGCACCTCCCTCAAGTACAGTAGGGAGAAGGTACTAGGTCTGGACCCAGGATTGGGCATAACACAGACCTAGTCACACATCCTCCCCTGTCACTCAAGGGAAGCTGCCTGTGTGGGGAAAACCCATGATTGGTACTGGCACTGCTTGCTCTTACAAGGACTTGCATGCCAGTGAGGGCAGAATGATATCCAGAAACCAGCCATGGCTACACTTACTATTATTTTATTTTTAAGATTTTATCCGGGCAGGCTGTTTTTTTCAAAGATGTTTGTGTTAATTACCTTGAAGCAGCTACCGCAGGCCAGTTGGCTACTGTATCAGCAAGGCGTACTGTTAGCATTAATTAAGAGGATGCAAAAATAATGCATGACTGAGCTTGTAACCATGCAACATAGATATAAATTCACTGATAGACATGCATCACTACTGTATGTAATCATTGCCTCCATCCCTATAAAGAACCAAAGGACTATACAAAGCATCTGCATATAATGCATCACCTTCATCTCATGCGTCACAGGACTCTTAGAATTTGGCATGTTGAGCAGAATTGCTTTCTCTTCCTGAGCGTAGGCAATGGCCTATTATAACTAGCAGTTGCATAAGCACATAATTGTATAAAAGCTGTACACTTGCTAGTCAAGGAAAGCTCGGATGTATAGCTTTGTGGAAATAAGATATGTTCAACAATATGACTACATTAGGTAAAACAGTTTCAATCGGAATGCATTTGCACTTAAAGATAATATATACCACTGTGTTTTTAAGCTTAAATATTTCTATAATGAGAATCCAGCAATCACATATGTTGAATTACAGGTTGTTTACCTCTGTGTTGTTTGCATTGCTCATGGGTCATATTTAAACAAAATAATACAGTAATAGTGGTGAAATAATGCATGTAAAATGTACCGTAGATATTCATAATAATAATAATCCCAACTGGACAGGGCATTGCATGGCATGTAATGCCCTAACCAATCAATGGTCTGAATAAGCATTGGCCTGCAAAGGATCAACTGCAAAATATTCCCTTGTTAATTAAGGGTTTTTATCAAAAGGTTCAAATTGCTATATTAGGATGGGCGACTCCTTCTTCTGCTATACTGCAGGATATGCCTACAGTATATACAATCTTAAAAGTGTTAAGGTACTTCAAGTTTACCTTATAGGGGGGCACATGGTTGCCTTCCATTAAGCCTTAAAGATATGGGGACTATTCATTAAACTGTGACAATTTAGTTTGAATAATTCTGCCCATATGTGTTTTCTACTGTGGTTGATCAGAAGTACCCTACAGATATTTTATCCTATTTCCGGGCATCACGGGGTGTTCTGGGTAACGTACAATTCCTTTTTAGTAAGGAAGAGAAACTCTGGGATCAAAGCTAGTCTCCCTTATAGTTATATTTAAAATTGAAATCGTGAGTAGATGGAGGACTTTAATTAAAAAGACAACTTAAAATATTAATTGACTACGCTAGAATACAATGTAAGTGTAACGGTGTTTCCCCCACCCTCTGGGAGATTTCCCTGTTACTAGCTGTTTGGTGCATGATACCTGTAGGCTCACAGAATTGCTGAGTTGTCTGCCGATGTTTTTGGGGACCCAAGACAAGCTGGGGTACATACCCGACAGACCTCTAGTGGTACAGCGCCTCCATCTGCCGCAGGCTCCAGATGTATGGAGGTGATCTCCTACGGTAGAACACAATTCCCTCTCCTTTCCCAGAAAGATTACACATCAGGCAGGAGGTATGAATAACTGGAAAGGATTTATTCTGTTCAGCCGCACAGTCACAGCAGGCTTCTGCCCAATACAGTCTCTGGCTTGTTATCCCGCTGTAGGGTGGTCTCTGGACCTACACTACGGATCAAGGGTCCCGCAGCAGTCCTTGCTCTTCCCTGGCTCTCTAACAGGGTCAGGGGAAAGGTACACACTCCCTCTTCCCTTTTGGGTCAGAGTAACAGGGAAGGCCAATATGCAGGCAACCTGTGTGTGACCTGCCTCTCAAGTGGGGAAAGGCGCTAACTAAATTTGGGTTGTAACTCCCATAAGTGCAGTAGGAGGAGGGCACCAGGTCTGACCCAGGATTGGGTAGAACCCAGGCCTAGTAACCCCTCCCCTCCTGTCACTCAAGGGTACTGCTGTGAGTGGGGAAAACCCATGATGGATCATAGCAGGCCTGTTCTCACCAGGACTTACTGCTAGGGAGGGCAGACTGGTAGCCAATAACCAGTCCTGGCTGCATAAGTAATTAATAAATACCTTTTCAATAAAGTAATACTTTCAATTAACTGACTATTGACACATAATAATGCAATTTTATACTGTATGTTTAATTTTTAATATTAAGAAAAATGTGCAGTCCATTTGAAAAAGAACCTCCCAGGCTTTTTATTCATTGTGCTTTGTGGGACAGACCTTTGTATGACACAACTCCTGAAACTGGTGTATTTTACTTTCCTGGACAGAACACGGTGAGAATTTGACCTGCTTCCACCTGATTGAAGAGTACCATGAACCCTCTTACTTCATTCCTTCCTATGATAAATGGCTCTCAATCAGTACAATGTTTGATTAAATCAAGGGGGAAAGAGATTAATACCTCTAGTGAGTCAACATACATTTATGCAAATTGTTATGTCTAATTAATATAGCACGTGCTTTGTTTGATTGCTCCTAACATGTCCTCCCTCTATCCTTCTGAAATCATAGCCCCATCACACATGGGGCAGAAATTACCTTGTTCCATTGATATTACGACATGCCGTGTAAAAATGCCTTTCATTGCGCCATTTTAGAGCCAAAATTGCCTTTGAACCTAGACCCACATAAAGAACATTGGAAGGTGAAGTTACAATATCTAAAGTTGTTGTCATAAATAAATAATAGTGTCTGGAAGTAAATGGAATTCACAACATCAGGAAAGGATCAACTTTTTATTTTACATGTATCACTTTAATATTGGGGATCTCTTTTAACAGCTTAATTATGGTTAATTTAGTTTAAAAAAAAAAAAAAAACAACCCTGTGAGCTTTGCCCTCCTGATACACTTAATAATGTGTTATTTTTGTGAAATTATTTTTCTCCTTTGGCCATTCCAGACCTCCTTTCCTACTATTTCTATTTATCTGAGAAACTCCGTTGACAATGATATGACTTTCTGCTTTCTGCCAGATGAAAGTTCCAGCGCATCTCAATTAAGGATTAAAATGTCTTCCTGATTTCCCTTCCAAATTCTCACATGCTTCAAATTTCTATTTTGTGGTTGTGTCTATGGGAATCTTCCTGCCCCCACGTGAACATAAACAGTAATAATACCCTCCCCTCCAACCCAATCAAGCTCTTTCCCCCCTCTGTTCATTCAGTATTTCTTTCTCTCCAGCCTACCTACAATACAGTTCTTCAAAATCAATCTTACGTCTTTGCACACAAAAGGCTGGCACAAATTGCGCAAACCGCTTCCTTCCTTCTCAGAGGAAGGAACAAATTGAAACTGACAATTTCTTGGAACTGGTACCGAGCTTGAAGTGCACACAGCTATCTGCCAGCCATTTAAAGCCTCAGAAATGCCAGTTCCCAGTGCAGGACCTGGTGTTGATTTTGACTAAGGGAGTCAGGCATCTAATTACTGCTGTCCCATAGCTCTCAGAGTGCAGCAATCTGCTTACACTCCGTTTTTCACAACGCAGTTGCAGCTTCCTAGCGTGGTGCTGAAAACCTGTAACCTTTCAAGGTCCTCAATCTTGCAATCATTTCTACAATGCAGAATAAGCTTGAGAACCAGTCACTTGGCAGCAGTCCCACAGGGCTTTGTCACATGTTATAATCATCTACTTTTTACATTTCCAGAAGGCTGATGTTTCATGATAGAATCTATCTTTGTTTTGTTGAGCACGGCATTAATGCGTCTGTGCATAAAAACGAGGGGATGTGCGTTTCTGGAGGGAGTTCTCTTAAAAAGTAGAAGTACAAAGGAGAAAGGGAGACAGGCAATTTGCCATTATGTTTGGGCAAATGACATTGTAAAACTGTTCTTTTGGAGAAGTGATTTGCAGTGGAGAGCTGTGTGGAGCTAATGAATTTAACTTTAACATGCATTATGAGTTTAAAGGGGAAACAAACTGTGCCCTTTCTAAACATGCTTCATAATGTATGTAACAGTGTTTCCCCCCCCCCCCCCAATCGCAGATAGGGGCCCCATTACGGGGTGTGTGTGGTGCATACCTGCTGGTAACAATAGGGCTGAGTCGTCCGCGATGACTTTGGGACACAGGAACAGGCTTCTGGGGTCCATACCCCACATAATACTTAGCAGTGCAGCGCCTCCATCTGCCGTAGGCTCCAGGGATATGGAGATGATCTCCCACGGTAGAACTTATACCTCTCCCCCCCAGTTAGATCACACACTAGGCTGGAGGTATATTGCAAACAGGAACGGTTTATTACTATACACTTAGCAGTAACTCAACAGCTACTCAGCAGTCTTCTGCCAGATAAAGTCTCTTTAGATCAGCTCTCAATGGAGATGGTCCCTGGACCGTCACTACAGGCCAAGGGCACCCGCAGCCATCCTAGCTCTTCCCCACCTCCCTAGCGGAGGCAGAGGTATAGGTCCACACTCACTTCTCCCCGTAGGGAAGAGAACATGGGTAGGCCCCAATCTCAGGCTCCCAGATGTGTGACCTGCCTTCCTCAGAGGGAAGGAACCCCAAAATGTAGGGCGGTTCTGCCCTTAAGTACAGCCAGAAGATGGGCACCCCATTCTCCCAGCTACAACAGGATGTGCCACCCTCTGCTGTCACTCAAGGGCAGTACCAAAGGTGAAGGGAAAAACTCCATGATAACTACCGGCAACATAAAAGTACCAGGGTTTATTGCCAGCCCATTGGGTAGAATAGCCAGGGGGTACCCCGCTACATGTATTTTTTTTTATTAGTAAGGGGTGGTGGAGCCGACATTCTTGGGTGAGCGACATGACCATGGCCATTTTTACTTCTCATAGTTGTCAGTAAATGTGCTGGAACCAAAGGGAAATATGCTGGATAATGCATAGTCAGACAGCTTAACTAGTTTCCGTTTACAAGCACCACAAGTTCTATAAGTTTACTTCACTTTATTGAAAAGCAGCAGATCACAGATATACTTGTAGATGGTGTAGTGAGAGAGAGTTTGTCTGCAATAATAGTGCTTGATAGTAAGGACAAAAAGTAAAAACGATGCTTCTTACCAGGAACTGAGGGCATAGGTAGTGCCTGCTAGCCTGCTGAGGTGAAAAGAAAGCAAAATGGAGGCTCCTCACAGGAACAGAGCTGGGCTAAGGAAACTGAATACAGGCAGGGGTTAGTGGAACAGTCCACTATGCCAGGGGAATAACAGGGGTAGTCATAGCAACCACTGCAGGAGGCTAGGAGAAAAAGAAACTAATGTATCCAAATCGCCTGCACTGGGAATAATAACTGCAGGGAAAGTACTACAATATAAAGGGCCAGAAGGCAGAGCTGCAAAAAGGGAAAGGGAACAGAACTATGATTCTAGTTCCAGGACAGTAAATACTGGTCCATTGCAGGTGTAACCCTTGTACCCCACACCCTAAGTGAGATTGGGGTCATCTGTTTCTCTGGCAGAAGCCAGAGCATAAGAAGCCAGTGGAGTGTAAGGGGGGTCAATGGCCCATAGATTAACCCATTACTGCCCTGGTCACAGGTACAGCAAAACACCATTTAGGTGTTGTGCTGTAGCTGTGTGTCAACAGAAGGGCCGAGTGCTCCGCGGTGTTGTGGAGAGAAAAGGACAGGTTTACAGATTTCCTTAGTTGTGGGTGCAGCGAGGTTACCTTACTTGTGGGTGCAGCTCCTCCAGTCAGCATGGGTCCTTTGGATGGAAGGTGAATCCATACTGACACCTTGTTCTTGATTCTCAGACATTGAAGCCCACTGGTGATGGCACAACTGTGTTTATTGGCAGGTACATATCTCACAGCATGGCATTGCTTTCTTCTTTGGCCTATTCATATTAATGGTTCTCCCCCTAGGCCTCCTAGTGAGACCCAGGGTAGCTGGTACTCACTCCACAGGGGTAGGAAAGAGACACCCCTACTTTTGTGAGTGTCAGTATTTATACCCTTTGGGTGTGACTGTAACTCTGTCTCATAACAAAACAGATCTGGATACTGATAGGCCATCACATCCAGTATGTGGCCCAATCAGTACCCACCCCTCAGGCTGACACTCGCTGGCTGTTGCTAGGCCCGCCCTTGTATACATCTAATGTATCCAAGGCTACAAAAGCACACAGGGCCTTTTTGAAGGAATTAGCCCATCCACTGCCTGCACCCAACAGGGCTTATACTGGTAGGGCCCAGGAAAAGAAGTAGTGGCCAGGGGCTAGGCTACACAAGTTAAAACAGGGATCTCTTGGGTGAAAGAACAATGCTCGGTTGAGTTCTTATTACCTGCACAATACAAACCAAATTACATTGTTTTCAATGTAAGTTCAGTTCAAGTGTACTAACGTTTTTTTTTGTTTTTGTTTTGGCAAAGTTGACTAATAATGATTCTTACCATTTTTTCTAATGTACCAAAAAACACTTAAAACCACAAGCGTCTCTTTAGCATGTGCAGTACATTAGCACACTGCTTCAGCTGTGAGAATTCTGTCCCTTCTAGCAAATGTAGTCATAGCAACAAGATTTTCTCCAAACACAATACAACTCCATGAAATTGTTAGGATTTATTTAGTTGTTTGGGGGTATGTCATTTATTTAGCATCATATGGTGTATGAGATGGCAAGAACGTTCATCCCCCTCTTAGGTAATGCTATGCTTGTTACAAGCAACCGTGAAGATAAAGAAAACAATCGCAATATTTAGGGTTTTACGGCTGCAGTCCCAGGAACAGCTGTTAGAATTGCAACTGAATAAAAGCACCAAACCATGAAACGACTTCTATACTACAGTACCTTTCATCTTTGCTTAACAATTTAAGATGTCATTAATAGGTTTTCAGATTTTGGAGCCTAAGTTAGAGTAGCGTACAGTACAAAATTCCATTTGTCTCTTCATCCTCACTGCCAGAGGGGTGTTGCAATGCAATGGCTATGAAAGAGTTAAATATTCCTTACATATTTATTTTGCTAGAGGCTAATTATGGGATGAGTTATAAAGTGGTTCTTCATTTTTTTTGTATGCTGTGATTCCTTTTATTAGACCAACATGATAAAATAATAGTGTGCAGGTCTCTTTTCAAGTGTAATGTAGCACATGGGAAAGGAAGCATACAGTATATACTCAAAGCACAAATGCAGGGCTGGAAATATACAGTACCCTTTTATTCAGTACCAGAAAGTATTTATTTGTTGTTATTATTTCTCCAAATTATAAAGCTAATTGTGTGGGTTTTTTTCATGATGAATTCTGTTAAGGTTAATAATGGAAAGCCATTTATAAATTTAAATATACATATATATTTTTTTACCAACTGCATCTTCAGTAAACTCCAGCTTCATAGGAACTATTATATAAACAGTGGCATCTGAGACAAATTGGGTATTTTTTGCAGTATGAATGATGCTAATACTTCTGTAATATACATTTTGCATTTTAGGGGGCCGCTCCTCTTAGGACCAAAGTGAACTCATTCCAGTGACATGTTGAAAGGGTCTTAACTTTTATTACCTCAGTGTGACACCTACTGTATACTATATGTATATGTAATGATTTTTGAAGGTTAGACGTGGGAGAGGTTTGATTTCCTCTGGCTGATCTTTCTGTGTGATCAGTAAGTGCTTTAATAGACAGAGTCCAACCTCCCAACCTGCTCACAACTGGTTCTCTGATAAGGACAGGGTGAGATAAGGGTAAAGAAAGCACTTAATTGACAAACCATTCCCCATTCAGAGGCCTCTAAGAAATTCAACAGGTCAACTATGTGGGATTACACATGTAGCACATGTCCCCCCACACCCATCCCCCGACCCCCCTGGGAGATTATGGCTATGCGACTGCTTTGTGTAGTACTGGTTACCTGCGAAGGAACAGGAGAGATGAGTTTCCCACGATGATGTGGGGGTACAGGGCAGGCTTTTAGGGAATCTTTTGGTTCTTTTTTCTTCTTGGTTTCAGCGCCTCCATACATAGGGGGCTTAAGCAAGGCTGAAGGGGGTCCCCACTATGGCAGTCCTTAATATCACTTCCACTCTCCACACAGACTGCAGCGGGGCCAGAAGTCCAAATGAGGATGTTCTTTATTACAGCAGCCACTGCTGTTGTTGTTGTTGCAGCGTATGCTCAAATTGATAGGTTAGATCCCTGGCTTCTGGATGGTACAGGCCTGCGGGTAATGATGAGGCCTAGCTGGATTAGGTAATGTGTTCAGCCCATGAGGGGCTGATCACATGTCTCACCCCCGGCCGGGAGGAGACGTTTCCAATACATCCTACCCCATGCAGGGGCAGGCTGGAACACCCTCAAGGTCTCACCCCAAGGGGCTGAACTTCAATCTCTAATTTTGGCACTTCCTTTCTGAAGCTCAAAGAGGGAGGGCCCAGTATCTGTACCACCATTGGCTATCATAGATCCCTGTGTCAACTCCACTCCTGTCACTCAGGAATTTAGCATGAGGGGGAAAACCCCATATGATAGCCTGTCTACATCTTATTAGAACTTACATGACAGGGTTAAGGTAGAGAGATAGCTGGACCAGCCACCGCTGTACACCCTTTAACCCTTTGGCTTCCCCAAGATATAGCTACTAAGTCATGGGCTCTTGCACCCTGGGCGCCCCATGACTTATTATCTACGTAAACAAATTCACGTTCCGTTTAGGGGAGATTGCCTCAGTGAGCAGGACACGATCTACAGTGATGGCGGACTGGAGGGGGATTACTCCTCCCCTTCCGTACCATCATCAGTGACTGATCGATCACGTGACTGATTCGGAGAGTGGTCACGGGATCGCGAGGGCCAGAGGGGCCGCAACACTTTGGCCCCTCTGGCACTCAAAAGGTTAAAGTACTCTACATCATCCTGTGTCCCAGGGTGGTTTCCTTCATCAAAATGGAGGCTTACCTTGTCCTCCGCAGGACCACAATGTTCCCAGTGCGGATTCATTTCAATAGCCTGATTATGTTCTAAGATGGTCAAAACTGAAATTAGTCTGACAAAATCATGCAGGATTTTACCTCTAAAGAAAAAGATACCTTTAACAAAATAATGATTTCATATTTATAGTATTGAGTTTTTTTGATAAGTATAAAAAGCTTAATTGTTGTACAATGGTGTTTAGTTCCTCAGCCCCCCTCCCACAAGCCTGGCGTCTTCAAGTCTAGCTTGGCCAGGATACCCTTTGTTTAAAGTGTGAAGTACAAAACTTAATATCAAGTACCCATGTCCTGCATTCCTGTGTGCTCGCATACACAAGCAGGGTGGGGGAGTCTTTGATCAGGAGTTTATGATCGACCATTTGTCTCCCATCCTGATCATTTACATAACATATGGGCTCTGAGTTTATATACCAGACCCAAAATACAATTCATACTTTAATACCTTCATATATTAAAATAATCCGTTCTGCTGGGCCCAGTGGGCTGACACTTGCCAATCCCTCATGCCGGAGGGGACTCTCCATGGTGGACAAGGTTCAGCTCTTTGCGACCCCCAGAACCGGAGATACACAAATGCAGTTTAAAACTCTTATTACTTTAATACAGGATTCTCCTCTTAACAATGAATCTCTGCTTTTCACTCTTTTCCCATTGAAATGAACGGGCTCCGCCGCTATGGGCTTTCAATGGAGCAACTCCGCCGTTGAAGTCAATGGGTTCCGCCGCCGTGGACTTTGAATGGGGCAACTCCGCCATTGAAGTCTATGAGGCTTCTCCGCCATAGCCTTTCAATGGAGTAACGCCGCCATTGAAGGCTATGGGGAAAATCACCAATCTTTACAGTTGCCCACACTCCGTCTGGTTGTTCAGAGAGGGCTGGAAATGGCCATGCAGTCATGCTGGAGCAGTGACTACATGCGACCCAAATTCCAGCCCTCTGGTCCTCACAGAACCGGAGATATGGACTTACATATTTCACAGTTTTGGACTTAGCCGTTTTAACGCCACGCGGCTTTCTCCCATTAGAATCAATGGCCGGCGCCGCCATAGGAAATGCATGGGCGAGCGCCGCCATTAGATTCAATGGGACCTCCGCTCCGCCATTAGAGTCAATGGCGCGACCCTCTTGCTGAGCTCGACCCTTTATGGGGGTCCCTCATTCTCGGACCCGGTGGTGGTCGTGTGTGGGGAGGCCTTGGAGCTAGGGGCAAAAATAATTTTATTTCTGGGTGCCCTAGAACCTAAGGTTCCCAAGCCAATTGTAGTTGACCTTGAACTAATAGTGATAAAAGCTCTTTTTAAAGACATTGTATCCGCTTCTGCGGTCTGTGGTTTGGATGGCTGCCAACCCGTTCCTGGAGGTCGGCGTCGAGGAATCCCCATTGAAATGGATGGCTCCATTGACTTACAATGGGGAACCGCCGCTCCTCCTCTCGGGCGCCACCCGCTGGTCTTCTATGGAAACGGGCCCAAACCGCCAGATCCACCATTGGAATGCATGGAGCTGCAATGGCGACCTATGGGAGGCTGCAAAATGGAGCCTGAAAAGGCGGGAAAATGGAACAAAGGGCTATAAACACTGAATTAACCTTAACCCTTTCCCTCCCACATCAATCCCAGTGTATGTGTGGAAGCAAACACTGGAATGGAAACAATACACTTTTACAGGGGAATACACATTTGGATTCTGAAGCAGGGTAAAAACCCATTGCTGGACCGCAGTCCAGTTAACCCCTTGCTTCCCAAGTGAGAGCAGGAGTGGCCAAATGGGGTGTGACCCCTTTAATACCGGGCCAAACCCCCTCTCCCATGACAGTGTCCAGGGAGCAGTGCCTCCTGGACTAGGCCTAGACCTTGCCCCTTAGGCCCCAGCTAGCCCCTGAGCCCACCTATGTTCAGTGTTATAGGGAAGACCCCATATAGGGACTCTCCCCTGGTGTTACGCCAGTGGACGGATGGCCACGTGGCGCTCTGCGACCTGGGACAAGGATGCGTTACCCCAGAACATTCAGATGAGACCCTGCGGCTGGAGCTCACCTCACGAGAAGGATCAGGATCCGTTGGGAGAGAGGGGATTTGTGTTGGTGGCCCTGCTGCGTGGGACCCGCTCCAACTCACTACACCAAACAGCACCTGGGTACTGGAGTACCCAGGCAGGTACCCAATGTGCACCTACATCCACAGTGGATAGCGCTACCTCACACTTGGGTGGGAATTGCTGGGACAGGATGCCAGGGGTATTGGTGCCACGGCACCTCAGTACTTTGGGGGAACCACCACCTGTGGGTCATTGGGTGTACCCTGTGGGTACAGTTATTACCGTTATTGTGTGTTAGTAGGTGTATACAGTAAACCTTAGTTATATACATTGCATGGTGTATTATTCCTTATTACTGTGTTTTGGTTCCTGTGATGGGTTATTCCGCCAATGCTGGGATCCCTCAGAGGTGGAGGCGCTGCACTGCAAGGAGAAGGAGCTCACCTCGGGCTCCCAGAGGC
Organism: Ascaphus truei; assembly: GCF_040206685.1. Lineage (NCBI taxonomy): Eukaryota > Metazoa > Chordata > Amphibia > Anura > Ascaphidae > Ascaphus > Ascaphus truei. The sequence goes on from NC_134484.1 coordinate 173,113,631, forward strand.
AGAGGCTTAGGCCTCCTGTGAGCAAACAGGTGCAGCAGCTCAAGTAGTTGCCGCGTAGTTCCCTTAGGCATAGGGAAAGGGGGCTGCATACCTTTACTATGTCTGTTGTTCCTCTTTCAGCAAAGGGATTGTTTCTAAATCCTTGCTACCAAAGAATCTACTTTTTGAAACCATAAAGCAGAATCTCTCTTATCCTCCCATCTCCACTGCTCATGAATTGACTAGAGGGTGTTGGCAGCTATCTGAACCGCATACATTTATCGAAACCCATACATTTCAGTTGACAGAGAAAGTGTTCCTTTGGGAAGCTTGTATATAATTCATGGAGTAGGGTAGGTCATTGCAGCATAATCTTTTGAGCTCCTCCCACCTGCCTAGGTTCTTGGCATACACTCTTTTTAGCTTAGTATGTCCAAAGAAACAGAACAACTGCAAGTTGGAGGACTCGGCTTTGAGTAACTATGGAAACCGGATGTTAACAGCATTGGGATAAGCACAGGCAATCAAGTGGGAAGGAAGATAAGTAGAAGAGCGTATGAATACGATAAAGAGGGCAGTGAAGGAAAGAGATGAGAACTATAAAAGATACACATTTTACATATGGGATTGTACCGAGACAAGGGGAGAAAATGTGAAAAACAAACAATGTGGTTAAAAAAAATACTATTTTTATTAGGTATTATTTTTAATAGAAATATTAATCAATATTATTTTGCACAAATGAGCCATACGGTAGCAACAGCTACATTGCAATTGAATAACATTTTTGTTTTTAAAAACTACAGAGAAAGGACTGATCACCAACTAAATGTAGGTTAAATTGGTCCTCAAAATTAAATCCACTGTAATTTATGAATATGCAGGAGTGATTATATTATATTACACCAATAATAAACGCCGTCAAATTGAGTTAATTCATGCTCTGATGATTCTAATGTCCCCTAAACTAAAATATTCCAGTGACAACTAATCTTGTGAAGGTTTCAGTATGTACCACGATTTGCTAATCTCAGTAGCTTTTATTCTGTAAATCTGAATATAAATTGAGTTGGCTCTTGCAGGGCCTGATTAATATGGTGTAGCAGTTGCTACCATGGAAACCTTTTCAATTGGCACACAAAAAATCATACAGAAAAAAAGCAATCATTGAAACAAACAACCCTCAGAAGAACACTTTTTTTTTCTTGAAGTTCAATTTTCTTGTCCTTGCAGTTTCTGTACGATGCAATAAATGTGCCCGCGTAACCACTTCACTGCCAAATCAGTGCAGCTTTGAATTTCCGAGATTTTGCTTTATAAGTTGGATATGAACTTGTAACTAATATAGCAAAACAATTATCTTTTGTATATCCCATAATATTTGGTCTTGCATACAAACACTTGAAAGTACATGTTAATATATGATACAGACAGTAAAAATGGAAGAGAGGGTGTTGCATGGCTATGCGCTTTTACTCTATAGCAAATACATGTACTCAGGGGCGGATTGTACTTACTTGCCGGCTTGCGCAACTCCTTGAAGAGCGGCCCTCCTCCTGCAGCATCATGGCGTCATGATGCTGCGGCTTCATGTGATGTCGCGATATCATGACGATTTCGGCACCATGTGACGTTCTGGCGTCATTTGATGTTGGACCACCATGATAATGTGATGCTGCAGGAGGAAGGTCACTCTGGAGAAGGAAATAACCCCCCTCTTACCACTTACCCCACCCCCACCCCCTTTCACGACTCACTCCAACACACACACACACTTACCTTGGGGTGAAGAGCGGTTCTGCTGGTTCGGGGACTCCCCAGCTCCTTCCTTCCAGCTCCCTCCTCTGGTCGGGCAGAAGTTGTATGTCAGCACCAACAGGAGTAGGGAGAGTATCCCAGGTGGCCAGGGAGCTGCTGGCCGCCGCTACAGGGAAACCGCAATACTGGCCCACCGCACACCCACCGGAGCAACCCTGATCGCCCGATAGGGCAATCCACCCATTCATATAGGCCTACTGCAATTGAAGGAGGGGCTACAGTGTTAACTTGTTTGCTGCCAGAGGACAGTGACAAAAAATGGTGCTAAGGAGCTCCTATACAAAGTATTAAATGTGATAATTAAAACAATGATAAATCACTTAGAGCTGTATAATTGTGCACTAATGAAAAAATATATATAAAGTGCAAGTGCAATAAATAAGGTAACAAGGTTGCAGCTCAACCCTATGAAGAAAGGTCCAGATTTTCTTCTGTACCGTTGTGTTCGAAGCTTTGGGGAGCGCAGATATCACCATATATGAAATAAAACAAATATATACTACACAGTGTAATCAGCTTCAAAAAATGTCTCTCGATTCTAGGATTCAGAAAAATGGAATCTCACAATTTTTCAGATAAACCGCATTTCCCACATTAAATGTGGTTCAGGATGTCCACACTTTATCTTCTATGGTAAGTTGGTGAGGGTGGTCACGGTGTGAGGTATCCTCAGTAAGACAGAAATAACGCCATAGTGCAACACTGTATATAATTAAAGTGTGTATTGTACAAAAATTGTATGTATCACACTTACATGAATAAAAAGCAGCATAGGCACATAAAACTAAATTAAAACAGATCGATATCTCCACCGCTCCAACTTGAATCTCTCAATCTGCCGGGCTCCCGGTGAGCGTCACGTCCGGGGGCGGGTCGCGTCCCTTCCGGCGCCTTCAGTATCCTGGAGAGATCAACAGGTGGCAATCCATTATGGGAATGGAAGATATCAAAAGCCTCTGACTGGGGGACTGCAGAAGGTGAAAAGATTTAAAGTGTAAGATTAACAGAAAGGCAGGGGGAAACATTTCATAAAATGTGTAAGAAACCCCATATTAGGATGAAGTACTCCTTCTTTTTTTTTTTTTTTTGCAGTATCAGTTAGAGTTTGGATGTTTTCCATTCGTGAAGCCTTATAAAATTCCTTTGAGGATTTGGATTTTTAAATCATTTATGGAATGATCTGGCTGTGAGAAGTGGTGGTGTCCCACTGGACAGCAGTATCGTCCTAATTCATGGTGTGTGTCTGTGTAGGTTCATTCTGGTTTGAAGTTTTTGCCTGGTTTCACCAATGAAGCATCCTTGATCACATTTGCTGCATTGAATCATTCATACCACGTTTCGAGATATGCAGCAGTATGATCTTTAACATTGAGTGTTCAATGTTTGTGGCTTGCTGTGTGATCTGGCATATATGTTTGCAGGGTACGATGTTTTGGTCTTGTGCCATTCTCAGAGTCCTTGTGTAACCCTCCCTACCTTGCTTCTAGGGAGATTATATTGGTGTGTTATGTATGGCTACTCCACATGGGTTACCTTGATTTGGGGTGCTGGATTCAGGCGGCTGAGTGATGAGGTAGCAAAGTTGTGGAATAATGGGCGCCAAGTGCTTTTGTCATACAGCAGTCTTTATTCAGGTCCCCAGGCATGGGGACTGCACACCACACTTTAAACAACGTTGTAATATTTCTCTATTGTTATTGATGCATTCTGTGAGTGCCTATACTTAACACTCAGATGGAGAACGGACATCTTTTTCTGTTTGGCATACCCCTCTGTATTATCCCGATATGCTAGGCCCATTGGGATGCCTAGCGGGTCCTGTACAAGTGACCCCATTACCTTGTTTCGGTGCAGGAACTACCACTTCCCTGCATCCGGAGAGGACTGTTAATGCAGATCCGCGGTTAGAGGTGATCCGCCGGCACCCAGGAGTTCTCATTACTGAGGCCCTCTGTGGCATGCCGTTTTCATACTTCAAAGATTATATTGGATCCCCTTCATCTTCTGGGATCCTAACTTAACCAGTGTACTGTCCCTAACTACAACATAATAAAGCGTAGGTGGGTCTGGTCTGTACTATTGTTATGAACATCCCTATCGGTCCTCACATCCACCCGGTGCTGCACTGGTGCCTCCACTAGGGTTTTCCATAGCCTTGCACAACAGATCTATTGCCGGTTCCTCCAGCAGCTCCAGCAGGGGATTTCTCCTTTCCTACTGCTCCCTGGTCTTGGCTGTTTGAAAGTTTGCAGTCCTCGCCCAGTACCCGGCTGATACCACTTCTGGTTCCCAGCTCAACCTGCAGGCTTTTACACCTTTTGCGCAGCGACCCGATCACCGGTCTCTCCAGCAGACCGTCAGTGGAAAGAGCCTTCCTTCCTTCCTTCCTTCCTTCCTTCCTTCCTTCCTTCCTTCCTTGCTGCCTGCCTGCCTTGGCGCCAAAACCATGCCTGTACAGGTAAATTACGGGTCCTCACAAGGTTTAGGTGTCTCACACTATCACCCTACGCGTTTCACCAGACACTTGGCTTCGTCAGGGGTTCCTTTTTTCCCATTTAGATACTGTATAAAACCTCCCCGAAAAATTGCCAGCCGTGAACATCTCACATGGTAAGCACCTTTAACCCCAACTTTCACAAAACTTTTGCCAAGTATTTTGTAAAGCTTTACAAAAAGTGGGACACTTTCACCACTTTTATTATAAAAGGTTCTGAAGCGTGGATTTGTTTACCCTGAAAATTGACAACAAGCCTTTGCTTGAATGGTTCACCAATTCACAATTTTCCTAAAAACATGTGAAGGAAACTGAGACAAGTTTTCACATATCTAGTAGTGAGATTGAAAAGGAGACTTTGAAACAGTGTGCCCTCTTGTAGTGAGCTTGAGTATGCAATTGTATCACTCCTGCAATTCTAGTAATTTGCAAGCACTTCAAGAAGAGATCACTGCATACAAATTATTATTGTAGTCTGCTAGAGTATGTTTACAATAATTTATCTGACTGGATTGATAGTATTTGAGGAAGATTTATCATAAACAAAGCAAATTCCACACAGCAATTTTAAATCCAATTTCCCGAAACAGGACGTTAGGGGGAAAAAGCAAAGTAGTCTTATCAGTATTTTATTTTTTAAATGTCACCATTGTGCATCAAAATCATAATTATCAATGGTAATAAATGGCAGCAGTTTTTTTGACACTGCACAAAAAAAAAGACAGGCATATGCTAATATACAGTGTATATGCTGAAGTGTTATGACATCAAAAAGCCAGATCATAATCCCTGTAGGTAGAATTTTTTAACACAAAGTATTAGAGCAGTAGGGAAGTACTGAAGTATTGAAAACGCATTGTGAAATACTTTTTCACAGAAGATGTTGCTCCCTCTCACTTTAGCTGTATAGTATTACTCTTCTACCCTCTCTCTCTTCCCCTTTTAACATACACTCTTCCTCTTTCTCTCATATCAATATCATTTCTCTCTCTCCTCCAAGGCCTCACCCTATTCCTTCAGGGTGTTTATATATCAATGCAATTTTGGCACAAAACTAGGGTACTTCCATCCAGTCTCAAAGTATTTTGCTAAAATCTTAACCCGTCTGCCCCAGTTTGTGCCATGGGGAGTGTCAGTGGGAGGATTTGGGAAGGAGATATATGGTGCACATCCTTCCTATTGTCTCACTTTGTCATACAAGGTATTGTCTCGCTCAAACTTTCCAAAAAGTTTGATTACTCGCAAAACGGTCGCTAAAACTTTTTACCCAAAAAGTAAAATTCAACAAAACACTCTATACAACATGTGGAGAGATACCTGTCAAAACACCTGGGAAATAAACTAATTTAAATATGTTTTGGGAAATATATAAGTCAATGGGAACTCTCTCTTTTTCTCTTTGAGACGCCATATTTCAGCATATTTCATCTACTTTTGCAAACTTAGGTGAAAAGTATTTCCATCTCTAGTTGTTATGTAACTTCCCATCAGAGTATTCCTTTGTTGACTGGTATTAGCACTTGCTGACAGTTATTTTATTAATGATGGTTACATTTGATTTGGTTTGAACATTCATTTCTCTTGCATGAAGAGGCTCATGGGTAAATGATAGAGGTGACAGATGTGGTGATCGCCCAATTCAAGTTTATTAACAAAACAAAACAGAATTATTATTTTTTTTTAAAGAAAGAAAAAGACAGACTTGCACTATTATCCCGGTTATTCTTCAACGTACAAAAACATAATTGACAGTAGAGATTAGTGATGGTCAGGATCCACTGATCCTTTATGGTAATGTAACACATCTCTGGGATTTAGCTGAACTTTGTAATTCTTTTACCCGAGGAATCCAATCTGTGTTTAAGACCAGCTTTGTGCTTTATCTTGCAGATCTCCCTCCCAGGACCCCAGAAATCATGTCTGTTGGCTCGCAGGCATTTCCCCCAGGAGGCCCGAATGGAATTCTTAGAAGTCAGTCATTTGCTGGCTTTAGTGGTATTCCGGAAAGAAGATCTAGGTAAGGATTTACAACTGCTAGGCTTGAGGCAATTTGTGCACTTAACTCCTATTTTATTCAAATAAGTACTGTCTGTGACAAATATGAAGAAGATTCACTCATTTCCTTATTCCCTATTCCATATGTATGTTGTCTGTATAAAACAAGATGTCTATTTGGTCTCCTATAAATAAAGAATAATAATAAAACTTTTCGTACAACAATGGTGACACCAATATTTTGTTGTTGTGCTACTGTACATGCTATATTGTGAGGGAAGCAGGGACTGGTGCTGCTTAATATAGTTGTTCTTTATTGGTTCCAATAATACTGACAGTCAGTGAGTCAAATTAAAGCTTCTATTTGCACTTGCTTTCTTTTCAAGAATTCTGTCCAGTCACAAAAATCTCCCCTCTAATATTTACTAGGCAGGGTATTTTTTCTATTTTTGACAGCTGGTTTTTAGTGTGTTTCAGTCTGATATAGGATTTATTTATGTTGATCATGAAACCACAGAAGACAAAGTGTTGGTTAGCTGTTATCTTCGCTGTTCACATTTCCTACATCTACTTGGTATTGCTGTTTGAGAATATAGTATAAATATACACCAAATTATTTCTGTCATAGCCATGCCTTTTGATCTGTTTATACCACACAGGTAAAAAAAACCAAAATATGCCAAATAAAAACAATTCTATTTGGCCCAGTTTCTGCATTAAGAGCTTAAATACATTTTTAATAAATAATACATGGGGTTTTAGTTCTAGCATTAATACAGTTACAATACTTATACATTTCATATTACAGTACTTGTACGGTTGAGAGTGCTGGTCTTGGTGTACTGTATAGCAGTTTCTCTCTTTGTCATATTTTTTAATAATACATTTTTGTTTTCAACTTAAAATTTGTATTGCGTTTTCATAAATTCGAGCAAACAACAAGGTCTTTGCATCTTCTTAACTCCGGCGCAGCGGACTTTAACCACAAATTAATGTTCAATTCTGTGTTAGCAGGTATATGCCTGACTAAACGTCAAAAAAACTATTTTCAATGATAACTTAAAGCATAGAACATCACATAGGAAGGGTATTTTAATGAAATGATTGCCCAGCAATATGTATCCAAAATACAAAATAAATATTTGATTTCACAAGTAAAGTACAGTATAGGCATTTCAAAGAGGAATGATGGATGATATGAATAAAGGAGCTCACTGGCCTTACATGCAACTTCTCTTTTTGCCTTATGTTTTCATATTTAGTTGATAATAACATTAATAACCATTGGTTTGGGGCATTAAGATTTGGGGTTAGGGAATAACATTAATACCCATTGGTTTGGGGCATTATGATTTGGGGTTAGGGAATAACATTAATACCCATTGGTTTGGGGCATTATGATTTGGGGTTAGGGAATAACATTAATACCCATTGGTTTGGGGCATTATGATTTGGGGTTAGGGAAGAACATTAATACCCATTGATTTGTGGTTAGGGAATACTTTGGGCCATTATTTGTAAAACCATGCCAGATACATCAAGCAGTGGTGAGGAAAACTGGAGGTGTTAGTACTTTGCAAGATGACCAAAAATGAACAAATTTTTGGAGATAACAACTCCAGTTTTCCTCACCAGTGCATCTTGGCCGATGTGTCTTCTTTTTATGATCCTCAGTTAGCCCCTTTAGTACTGAATACATAAAATCAATTAGACCGCAAGTTCGATAACGCCTCCTAAAAGGAACAAGTGTGATTTACTCCACACCAATGAAATTACTTATCAAAGTCTTTTGGCTTGAAAACCAGTTAAAGTAGAGGAGCAAAAAGAAAAACCATACCAGATTTATTGAAGAAAAAAAATCAAATAGATTTATTGATATTTTTAGTCTTTGATCAATCAACCCAATCAACCCTGGGCTTTTGATAAATAAAGCCGCAAAAGTTTAATAAAATAAATATGTTCTGTTTATTTTTTATTTGGCGATGTTTCTTATTTTCACAGATGTAACTCCTTCCTTGGAAACGCGTCGGCACCCAAAAAGCCACAAGCAAAACAAAAGAAAATGCATAATTTAGGTCACAAAAATAACAGTACTTCCAAAGAGCCTCAACCAGAAAGGGTGGAAGAAGTATATGGAGCCTTAAAGAATGGACTTGAGTAAGCATGGCCAATACTACCAGTGTATTAATTTATTGACAATTATATTGTATGTGCACACGTCCACTAAACAGGTATTAACAAGGGCCAAGCCATCAATGTTAGATGAGTGGCCATATAACTTAATATCTAGCCTCCCTTTTGATCACTGAAAAGGAATATTAATAAAGGTGTGAAAATGTCTTTAAATGTGCTTCACAAAAAAAATTGCAAATTTCTCTTACATTTTGCGTTTTACCAACATTTTCACAAAAGTGATAGAGCTGAAAATTCTCAAAAAATGTGCCAATTTTTGCAAGATTTTCTTAAAAACGGGTCTTGTGACCTGAATTCCGGAAAATTACATATAACCTGCCATTTTTATTTTACTGTTTGGCGATTTTTTTATTTTTTCAAATGTTGCCATTTTCGCAAAAAAGGCAAATTTCCCCTGGGTTTGCGAACTTCACCAAAAAACAAAATAACTATTTTACATGAATAAATAAAGCTAATGCTGACACACCACATAGCTTTGAAGATCCTTTGATAACATTAGGTTGTGTTCATGACCTTTCAGCACACATGCACCAGGCGTCTCTTCTCATTCTTTTAGAAAGCTGAAGAGGGTTTGATTATGGTCATCTACTGAGTACTGTAATGATATAGAATCATAACTCTATTGTAACCTTTCTACAGGTAGAATTGAAGCTTTAGTGGTAAAGATAGTGAAGTAGTGACTTTCAAATGGAATAGTCTGGTTTGAAATCCAGTACTAGCTTTGTGTGACCTTGGATACGTCACTCCATTTCCCTGTGCTCAGTGAGCCCCATCATATTATAAAACACATCATACTGGGGCATGTCTGTAAATTCTAATATGTATGTATGTCTTTATATAGCGCCATTAATGTACATTGCGCTTCCCAGCAGTAATACACGTGACAATCATATAAATATAAACAAATTATATAAATAACACAAAGGGGAGAAGTGCTTCTGACATAAAAGTAACATTTGGGAAAAGGAGTCCCTGTTCCGAAGAGCTTACAATCTAATATGTCCAGTGCTGTACTGCTGTCCCTATGTAAGAATAAACTATTTTATTGGTGCCCCTTCCAACAGCAAAGAGGTTAAGCAAAAAAAATGTTTTGAAAGGTTTAAAGACAAGATGCAATAACTTCATGTCAGAGAACCTTATGTTCAGCAAATGCAGTAATATTGTTGAACGTAAAAAAAAACAGGTGCATAGAGCTGATTGAGTACACTGGTACATAGATCACATAGAATTTACTGATTTAATCAGTTCCTGTACTGATGGCACTTAGGGCTGGGACTTCGTGGGCCATATTTACTACGCTGTGGTTAGCTACAAGGCATCTTATGGCCACTCCTAGAACAAGTTCCATAGCGTCTGAGATGTGCCATAACCAATAACACAAGGAGAAGGTTTGGCACGCCCAAATTTTTATCAAATAATTTTAATATTGCAAATTACAACTGACGTTTTCCGTACTAAACTGTGTCTTTAGCAAGGGTTTTGCTCTATTCTTTGCTCTTACTGGTAAGCCAGGTTGTTGACATCCGCTCTTTGTTATTTTTTCATCGCTTTTTGTTTATTTGTATTTGTCTGCGAGTCTGAAAGTATTTTTACGATTACCAATAGGTCACTGTTGTTTGTGTTTGTTCTTTGCTGTGGATCACCTATGGTTTTGCCATGTCTACTCAACGCTGTATTGTATCTGCTTTCAATTTGTAGCGAGTATCTGGAAGTTCACCAAACGGAGCTCGACAAGTTGACTGCCCAGTTAAAAGACATGAGGAGAAACTCAAGACTGGTAAGTAGCTCCGAGTGACTGGAGAATCTAATAAAGATTACTAATCGTGTGTGAATAAACAATGAATGGGCATATATTTATTTCATATAAATACAATATCTTCTTGATTTACATTTCCTATTAATTACGTGTCTTAAAGGAGCTGAGTGATCGGCTCGGTGAGTAAAGACACGGAGTTGATCTTTGTGTGCTGTAACCTAGGGCAGGTCACTTTATCTCCCTGGGACTTAGGCACTAAAGATAGCTTATTGAGTTAGGGTCTGTGCTCAAGATTGTATTTGTGACGTGTTTTGAGTCCCTTTGGGAGAAAGTGCAATATGGGAAAAGAAGTGATTATTATAAGTCATGCTCATTGGTTTTGAGAAACGTCTGCATAATTGCTTTACTTATGGAAGGACTAAGCAACAAGTCCCAGTTACATTTTAAGCTTTTTGGTAAGAAATTCCTTTATCTCAATGTTTTTAATGGAATTATATTGTCCTTTATTATATCTCATTGGGAATGCCTGTAACGTGCTGCATATATTGTTGACTTCACATTAATACATATATTCATACATGCTCCCCTGCTGATATAAGGATTGAAAGCAGACTGTTACGTCAATGATTTGATTTATTTTCATTTTACTTTTTGCAGGGTGTTCTATATGATCTTGACAAGGTAAGTTTATTTTACTAGTTGAAATTTAAATTAATTTGCATGTGTGTTGAAATGGGTTATGATACTGTACCTTTTAATTGGCCAACATAGGATTTCTTTAAAAAAATAAAAAATTTGCTGTGCAAAGCTTTTTTTGACATTTCAGTGCCTCTTCATATGTGTTCTTTACCATAAAGAAAGAACCTTAAAATATATCCCACAAAAATCCTATCCTGGAAATTTCCGGTTTATTGCAATTCTTTATAGGCTGCCCTAGAAATGGCTATCAAGCATCACAATAGCATTCACTTTGGAGCGCCACTCCAAAAATGATGCAAATTGCAGCATTTTGACTCCGCATCATTCATTCATCGATGTATCAAAGTTCTTTGAGTCAGTTATTCTCAACTTGAGTCAGATAACAATTTGTAGAGAGGCCAGATGTACAGTAAGGAGCTCAAATTACAAGCTTCATGTACAGTATATGGAGCAGGAGCTAATTGATATATTTTAAGGTACACATTACTCTTATCTTTTGTACTAATATGATTCAGACTATTGGTCAATACCAAATTTTAGATACCCACCAATTTTGAATATAAATATTTCATACCTTTTCTGAAACAGTACAGTACATGCAAGGAATCTAGAACCTGCAGAATAATCACAAGTGGTGTCAACATTCCAATATACTAGAAGTGGAACTATAGCAGAGAATAATATTATTAAACACAGACACAGAGCACTTTTGTGCCATTTTAAAAAAGGATTGTCATATATTATGCTAAAGAAAGTGTTTATTGTTAAAACAAATTAATCTGTTTAGAATATTAGATGTACATTTGCCAATTTAAATGTAATAGTGGTAGTAAATCACTGTGGAAATATATACATATATATGGTATACAAATAAGCAAAATGGCCGCACAACTCATTAAACATTAGGGCTTTTACATGGTGGCTCCGTGACCGGTAAATACAGAATGGTTACATATGCTCACAAGATCACAGCAGTGACCAACTACCAGCACCGAACTCAGTTTAGTGCAAAAGAAAAACTGTTTATTAAACCATATAATGTCAGTATTTTGTCTTGTGTCTTGTGTGATCTTGTGAACATACATTCTGTATACAATTATGCATTAATTGTTGAAAACTACACACGTACACTTTTTATAACAAAGCATAGCATCATTCTTTTTACTTTCAACACTTCCTTCTTGAACAAGAAATTGTGAAATGAAATCCTTCCCTTTTCTTGTACCCATTTTTGTAATTTGTAGGTTGGGGGAAAAAAATCTGCGTTAGTTGCAACAAATCAAGAATGGTGTAAGAGACAGGTGCAGATGTACACACAAGGAGACAGTTTGGGAAATTAAAACATGGCTTTATTTAGCCTGTCCCTTTCAACAACGCACAGCAAACAAAAATATACAAAAGAAACAAATACCTATCCCTTGTAAGGGCGAACTTACTTCCCCAGTCCCTATCTGCAAGACTGGGAGGAAAAGCCCCTTACCAAGCTACCACCCCAAAGTCTCAAAAGGTACCTCAAAGCAGGAGGCCCTTCAGGTCGGTCTCTGGTCCTGGGTGGGTGTTCGTTGAGGGCCAGCCTTTTGGTCGGGTCCTGGGTATGCTGCATCCTGGAAGAAGGGGTCTGTTTCCCTCGTTTCTTGCAATCAGCACACAGTAATCCTGTGTGCTCAAGAATCTCCTGGTTTGTTCAAAGCAGGAGGCTTTTAAACTGATCTGATTAACCAGGTGGAGACTGGTTACTTGTTTTTAGCTGTAATTAACCAGCTCCTTGCTGGATTCCTCAGACCACCGAGGCTTTCTATTGCAGCCTCATTGAGACAGGGTTGCTTCCCTGTTACAAATTGACATACTGTAGGCTTGTTCTGTGTATTATTTACAAGTTATACTTTGTAGTAGTTTTATCGTCATGATTATTCTCATAAATAGAAGTGTGCAAAATTTTACCACGAGCCACTTAACATGGCATTAACCTAACTTAGCGTCGCGTTATAATACTAACAGTGTATCTTTAAAGGAAATGCATGTTCAATAATATTAAGCCATGTTTTCTCTTGTAAAGAGAATAGTGTTGCAATTGATTGCACATGAGGCATTATACTGTAACATTGTATATACACACACGTCTATTAAAGTTCACGCAGGGACTTAACATTACGTTCCTAAACATGTGTTACTGTTATCCAAACACTGAAATAGGGCTGTGGGTTGGTGCAACACATTAGGCATACTTTAAATAATATTGCGTTATTTTCCTCTTCTCTTTTCTTTCTCTGTCATAACGTCACGGTATTGGAAGATAACGCAATGTTAAGTTATAATTATGTAACCCTCCCTGCCCGGAGTATAGGGAGATTACATCGTTATACAGTGTTGGCTACTAAGCATGGATTACCTTGCCTCAGGGTGCTGGATTCAGACGGCTGGGCAATAAGGTAGCAAGGAGGGAAATAATGGATGCCAGGAACTTTTATAGTACAACATCAGCCTTTTATTCGTGTCTCCAGGTACGGGGACCGCTCACACACACACACACACACACACACACACACACACACACACACACACACACACACACACACACAGTATGACAGCGTTGTATTGTTTTCCCATGGTTATTCATAATTACTGTGTTTCCATAAGTGCCTGCTCCTAACACTCAGAAGGAGGTATATCGGCTTGGTTGCTTTACTGCTATTGGACCCAGCTTCCCTTTCTCGGAGTGACATCTGCAATATCCAGTTTTACACAAGGCCCTTACTGGGATCCTGGCCTATGCAGGTGAAGATGGTACCTTGTTTTCGGTGTGGGAACTGCAACTTTCACACCGGCTGAAACGGATATCTTTACGGATCTGCGGATAGTACTGATCTGCCAAGACCCGGGAGCCCTTTCTCTAGGGACCTCTGTAGCATGTCGTTTTCCCCTCTCTGGGACCTGCTTGATTCCCTTAGCCATCTTCTGGGATCCTAACTTATAACATAATAAATGGGGGCCCAGTCTGTTCTACTACTTTATGGGTTTATCCCTGTCTCCTCTCCCCGAGGTCCTCCTGGGACCTTCCTCCTATACTAAAGACTCTCCCATGACGTCAGAATCCCCATGACAACACAGGGTGGGGCCAGCATACACTAACCTACTAGTAATCCTTTAGATGGGTATTACACACTCACCTAACTAAACCCAATGTTGCCCCCAACATTAAAGAGTCACATATCAACTTCACAATAATACACATGTATTTATCCAGATGTATTCAGTCTGTAATAGAATAAACACATTACATATAAATATACAAATCTTTTGGCAACTTAACCTTATCCAGGTAACTGCGCTATACACGGGCACGAGCAGTTGCTTACTTTTTTTAAATAATGTTGCACTCCATATTTCAAAAGGCGTATGAAATGGCATTAGAAGCACGGTACAGTAGCTCTCCGTTCCCGGAGGCAATGGGTCAGATCATACATAGCTACAGATGGTATGAACAATTGTATAATGACACTGACCCAAACGAGATCAGATATTGGTTAGCTCACAGGTGGATAGTAACCCCCAGTCTACCAATAATGGTCCGGATCGGGCTTCCTAACCATACCCCCCTTACTATCGGGAACTTTTACATAGTGAACCCGTATAGCCCCCTTTTCATCTTTATACTCCACCCGGTCTTTGTAAATGCTCTGTCCAATGTGCCATATCCGTAGCATTTTCTCTACCCTGTCCTGATTTGCCACAAGTAGGGTATGCCCACACTGAGAAATGTGAGCCTTAGCTTTACATTGCAACCAGTGGCCCTTGAACATATCTACTATATCCATAGTAACCCCCTGAACATAGGGGTACTTATAACTCCAGGTATCCTTGACCCTATCCCGGATCATATGATGAGCCCGACTCGGCTGCGTTAGCTTACGGCCCATCGGAGCACCTGATAGAACCCATACTGAAGACTCCACTTTGGGACGCTCAGCCACATCTATGTCCAATTGTACATTGTACTGAAATATAAATGTTCGTCTATTTACTCAGTGCGCCGTATATAGGCCTCATTTTCCTCCTCGGAGTTCATGGGACCCACCATTGTTGAATGGTCAGACACCATGCGGGTCATACCAACTTCTGGGCATCATCCTGCGGCAACTCCGTGTTGGTGTGGAACGCCCTTTTTTGAGTTCGCTCCAGAATCTGGGGCGGCAGGACAAATGGAGCAATCAGGTAACAAGGCAGCCACCGGGCACCTCCCCTTGTTTTTGTTCTTGGAACTACCACTTTCATACAAGGTGAAACTGATACCTATATGGATCTGCGGATTGTGCCGATCCACCAACACATGGGAGACCTTTCTCTAGGGCCTTCTGTGTATGTCGTTTTCTCCTCTCTGGGGCCTGCTGGATTCCGTTAGTCATCATCTGAGATCCTATCTTAAAGGGCACTGCCCCTATGTATAACATAATAAAGAAGGGGGACCTAGTTTTGTTCTACTACTTTCTGGGTTTATCCCTATCTTCTCTAACCATCCTCCTGGGACCTCCCTTCTCGAAACTTTCTCCTATCCTAAATACATTCCCGTGATGTCAGAACCCCCATGGCAACACAGGATGGGGCCCTGTATACTCTAACCTGTGCAAAAAAGATGTAGCTTTTGCTATATAGCCCTGAGGATACCCAGTGGCATAACAAGAGTAAGGAGCCCCCGGGCATTTCCCTTACCTGCCAGCCCTAGTCACGTGATGGTGCATTGTCATGGTAACATGTCGCCATGTGACGTCGCGCCGATATGACACGTCAATGGAGGAGGGTTGTTCTTACAGAGAGCCTGCTCTCTCCCCCGGCAATCCATTTCATTGCGGTGGGGAATAGCATGGAGCCTCTGTAACCGCTTAGGAGGTTCGTCACAAGTCAGGAAGCAGGGGCCCCGGGACGTGTCCGGGCATCCCGGATGGTAGTTACGCCACTGAGGATCACATGTCTAATAGGTTTCTAAAGTTCTACACACTAATATGTCTATGAAGAACTCCTTGTTCATTAAAATAAAACCAACCCCAAACATACACGTTTCAAGGATGAATTTGGCTACTAAAACTCTACAAGGAACTGTGCCCATGTCCCACTGAGGAGACTGTGTATATTTTTGCCGTAAGGGTTCTTTCCACGTTAAAGAAAGGGTGTTTACGCCTGGACCATTTCTTCACCCAAGAATGGAAAGCCTTTGTTTAACCTGTACACACACTCCCTGAACAGAAAACTATACTGTGCTGAAGTAAATGAAGATTTTGGAACATGTATTGCTGATCTAATCAGTCATATAATTGCAATACTTTAATTACCTGCAATGTGGCATTAACTTACATTAACCAAGGTAGAATATCTCACAGAGACTTTAAATTGACATACATTTTTCTAGTGTTAAACAGTTCCGCCATTATGTTTTAGTATCCATTTGTATTTGTTATATTCTGACAAGCTTTAAAGTTATCAATGTAGAAATTATATTTATACATTTGTATTTTAATTTTTTCCCCAGCAAATCAAGACAATTGAAAGGTATATAAGAAGATTGGAGTTTCACATTAGCAAGGTAATTAAATGGCAAATAAAGCTCGAACATAAGTATATTTAAAAAGATGCAATATAACTGCATAGGGCCTATACAGTAGACTGCAGTAATGGCCATTTTCATACAGAAATACAGTACATCTTGTCATATTTGTTAAGCAGTTATCACGCGATTTTGTTTCTGAGTGTGCAATTCGCAATGCATATTTTCTCTTTCTCCTCCCACTTCTGCAAAACCCACAAATACGCCTACTTTGGGGAAGTGAGATTTCTGGCTATCACATTCCAGGCCTTGCTATGGTGACCAGACATCCCGGTTTAACCGGGACAGTCCCGGATTTACTGCACATGTCCCAGTTTCCCGACAATTATTTGAAAATTTTAAAAATGTCCCGGTTGCGGCTGCAGAGGAGGGGGCGGGGCCAGAATCATCAGAGAGCTGGGCCAGTATCAGCAAAAATGGAGCTGCGTTGCTAGAAATATGAAGAGAAACATGCAGCTGCGGTTACAGCCACGAGGGGCGCCTGCATGGCTGCTCCTCATTTATAGAGCTGGTTCATGTAGGACAGTGTGTGTAGGTCAGTCAGTGTTTATGTGATCGTCAGTCTTTGTGTATGGTGTGTGTGAGTGTCTGTGCAGGTCAGTAGCTGTGAATGTTGTACAGGTCAGTGTATGTGAGAGTGTTGTGCAGATCTGTGTGTGTATGTGTGAGAGACTGTTGTGTAGGTCAGGGTGTGTGTTGTGCAGGTCATGGTGTGTGTGTGTGTGTGTTTTTGTTTTAGTGAATGCATTATGTGTGTATGTGGAAAGTGTGTGGTTTATTTGTATGTTGGATCTATCAGGTGTGCTCTTGTGTTTATCGTGCCAACATATAGATATAGCCAACGTTATTGCACCCATTACTATGTGATAACTGGTGCAATAATATTGGCTACAGATGTATGTGTAGGCTACAGATGTATGTGTAGGGGCCTGTGGTCCCCTGATATCAGGTCTGAGGATGCACTTGCCCCCCAAGTAAAAATAGAGAGAGACAGACAGACACGATTAGACAAATATAATTATAATATTTATTTTTTTAGTAATGTATTTTGTTGTATAAATAAAAATTTTGTGTGTCACGGTTTTAAATTTTGAAAATCTGGTAACCCTACTTATTGCACCAAATAGGTACTAATCATGGGAAAAGTGCATGCTCATAAGATAAAAAAACAAACAAGGTAGCGCTAACTTTCTAAGTGTGCAAATTAAATCCAAATGGATATGAATGACCTATTATTCCTAATTAGGAATAAAGGCTGGCTGCCTGTGATATAACTCTGAACCCAAATCAGAGACAACTGATAGAGAAAATATTATATCTGTGGCGCTCCATACATACACAAATGGTGGTAAAAAGGATATATACAACCCGTAATGGTGGCTTCGTCGGGTCCAAAGGTAGGCTCCACACAATAGCAGTGACATGAAAAAAATAGGGAAATCACATAGCATAGTACTGTAAAATGAATATTCACAGCATACAAACTAATGACATGACACACCAACAAATGACATTGGCTGAGAAACACTGGGTGACTGATATACAAATAAGCACATTTAATGTTAGACACAGAATATAAATAAAATACAAATAAAATACACAACATGTGTTAAAATAGAATAAGTCCCACTGGAAATCTCCTGCTGTGGCTGAAATGACCACTTACCAGACGTAAGATGGTCACAGGCAATGGATAATTAGAGAGTATCCCCTCTCGTCTTGGTCAGATCAGCTCCACTGCGTATCTCCTGGCATCAGGGGCGTGGTGGTGCTCCGTAGCCGTTTCCGGATGGGGCGCCCCCTTGTTCGCGTGGAAACAGCTCTCTGCAGCTCAGTCGGTTGGAGCTTGACGATCGCAGCCGCTGATTCGCCGTGCAATACCCGGAACGCTGTGCAGATGGTATCAGCAGATTTGTGGATGCTCCGATCGACAGAAGAAACAAGACAGACGTCAGCAAAAGTCAGCAGAGTGACCAGTGGGACGTACCAACTACGTACCAACTACGAAACCTACGCGTTTCGGAAGTACCAACTTCCTTCTTCAGGGGTAAAATAAAGATAATACAGTTCCTGTGTGTCCACTGATTTATAGTTCCAATTTAAAGAGACAGTGCTCTTGTAATTAGTCCCAGACATGCGCAGTATGAATAGCGTAGCTGCATGTATTCTCAGCAAGAAAACAATGAAAAAACAAATAACAAAAACCACTAACAACATTTATACATAAAACATATAACATAATTCTAACACTGATACAACTGTACTATGACCTACTATATATATGGAGCGCCACTAATCTATCCACAGAAACAATGGGTACATACATGTCATAGATAGCTAATAAAGACAAATTAAGTGAAATTCTATACTATACTAATGTGACCCAATAGCCTATTGTGGGGATATGTGGCACAAATCAAGCAAACATAATGGATATAAAAATAATCTAATATAATGGAACCATATTTGTTATACAAACATCAAAATGCAAAAAGTGTCTAATATAATTAACCCTAGACAAAACAAGTCTCTATGATTATGTCCAGAGATATAGATAAATATAAAATAGAAATGTGAAGGAGTGAGTATTGGTGTGCACTTAATGGGTATTGCATAATACCTCCTCGTCTAAGGGAACTCATGTGTAAGTATAATGTGTGTTTATTAAATATAATGTTGTGCTGTGAATAGGATATATATGGGAATAGGCCCCTTAGGTGTGAATATTAACTAAGAGCTAATGTGTATTTATGACTACCTATATGTGAAAATTAAATGTGAATGAAAAAGTGTAAATGTACCCTACCTAATGTGAATATAATGGTGATCTGTATGTAATATTAGTATTATCCCGTCAAAAAAGATTTGAGATCAAACTCAACTCTTGATAAAGTTCTTTTGAACGAAACGCGTAGAAGGTTGCTGCTGTCCCACATCACTATGAATTTTCAATAAAGGACTTATTTTTTGCAAGACCTGCTCTTTTCATTACTGCTGTGCGCTGCACACCCTGGCTTTGGATACATATTCTACTACAGCTGCACGCTCTGGAAGGGAGACTGGGGAAGGAAGAAGAAAACTACTGTGAGTACAATACCTGGGGCTAACCCAATGAGGAAGGGGGGGGCTGTCTTTGGGCAACCCACCCCAACCTTCAGGGTACCTTATGCCCTCCTAAGGCTCAGTACTACTAATCATTTATTTGTGAATTACCCAGTTCATGCTCCCTTCCTTTAAATACAGTCCCAGCACTTTTTGAGCACCACTCCAAACACACAAACCACGTTGTATGGTAGAAGACTGCTTAGTAAACATGGACCATGGACCTTTAATCCCAACAATGTATAAAGTCACAGTGCAGTAATAAAAAAATATATATACAGTACTGTATATATGTTCTTTGCATTAAAGGTTTTTTAGGGCTTGTTTAATGTATTTACTTCCAGTTATGTGCCAGGTAATATTTCCCAGCTAATCAAATAAAACTCCTAGAAAACAGGAAAATGTCTAACATACAAATGTATATAACCCCCTGTGCCTACAAGCAACACATGATTGCTGTATAACATACACATGTATGTAACCCCCCTGTGCCTACAAGCAACACAGGCTTGCTGTATAACATACAAATGTATGTAACCCACTGTGCCTACAAGCAACACAGACTTGCTGCCCCAATAGGTTCAGGTGACTATAGCCAGCTAGAAGGAAGGCTAGTGAAGGAGGAGGGACTAAGAGAGATAGGAGTTTCTAATAGGGGGCAGCCATGATAGGAGAGTTAATTCCTGGTTGCTGCTGGAGGGAGAGCTGCGCAGCTGGATGAGCGCGTGGAGCATAGTCCAACAGCCCTTGACCAGACCGCAAGCAGAAAGGAGCGAGAGAGACCCTGGAGAGAACAGCCCTGTATTCAAGAGCTGCTACAGACTGATAGCCAGACTCTGAGGAGTACAACTCAGGTAACCACTCAGGGAGCGGAGCTGAAAGCGGGCAAGCAGCCTAACGGACCAGGGGAGTTGTAAGTAAACAAAGAGGGGATCCTCATCATCATACAAGGGTACCGAAGGCTTTGTGAAGAGACAGGCCTGCTACAGTATAAGAGGCAATAGGGGGGCCCCTGCTGCAGCCACAATAGAATAGAATGGTGAGCGGTGCTTAGGGTGTGGATACGGTAGTAAACAGTAGAGAGAGAACCCAGTGTAGCACTCAGGCTCACGCTCTTATGATGAGTGAATGATTTAAAACATAATCTATCTCCCACGTGCATGCGCAGACCAGTGACTGCCTCCGCATTATATTCTCTAACCGCGAGTGTATGCGGTAGTCTGCTCATGCTGAAATATACAGGGTAAAAGTGCCCCGACGGTCATTTTAAGCCTCTATGTGCAGTGTTTAGAAGGGAAGTGCTCAATCGATAGAAGTACTGATTTTTAGTTGCCTGCAGCAACATTCAAGCTGCGCTGCTGTGTACAGCCTTTCACATAGCAGCACAAAGGTTTACTTTCTGTGCCACTACAGCTAGCCCTCTGATATATGATAAGTGATATATTTAATAGCATTAGTGTCTCCTTGACCAAGGCTGATCCACCTACTCCACTGTCTACAGTCAGTTTAACTTACCTCTGACAACAGCCACGTAGGTTACTGCAGGACACCACACTCCTGCAGCACAGCACTTTAAGGTTACCTTAGGTCACCCTGACACCTAGCTAGGCTTACCATCGTTTACAGAGAGGAAGCACAGCTGATTGCACCAACAACCACTGATATACATAATATATTTGCTCCCCTTGTCTATCAGGTACTACGGGTCACATCTACCACCTTATTTAAGGGCTTACACAGACTCTGCCAGCATGTGATATGTAGTCTCAGTACCTATCTGAGCACACCCATCGGCACACACTCACTACACAGGTCCACACTAGGATTTCTGTGTTGTTTTGTCACCAGTGTTTCATATAAGACATACCTGGTACACACGATTCCGTCTGATCCGGAGCCAATACGGCTATTATTATCCAGGATCAACCTACCTCCAGTACGTTGCTCCAACATTTATATTTTAATATATGATGCTATCAATAAAGATTGTTTGAAATCATTCACTCATCATCAGAGCGTGAGCCTGAGTGCTACACTGGGTTCTATCTCTACTGTTTACTACTGCTACAGTATAACACAGATTATAAGCGCTCCAACGTTTGTTCTAGCACCTACACACAAGCCTCTTGAAAAAAGGGGTAGTGGGGACTCTGAGAGACATTTGCACACACGCATTAACAGTATTGTGGATGTATGTATATGATCTGCGCACAGATGATCACTATTATGTTTATATATGACTATGGTTATAGGGGTTAAATATAAATACTTGTGTAATGGTGTTTCGCCCACCCTCTGGGAGATCCCCCTGTTACCAGGTGTATGGTGCATGCTACCTGATGGCTCACAAAATGCTGAGTGGTCCGCCGGTTGTTGTGGGGACTGCAGGACATGCTTATGGAGTATATAACCGAAATTTACTCCATGATACACAGCACCTCCATCTGCTGCAGGCTCCAGATGTATGGAGGAAATCTCCTACGATAGAAACGGTTACCTCTCCACCCTTCCGTAAGATCACACACCAGGCAGGAGGTATATTCAACTGGAACCGGTTTTATTCTTCTGCTCACACACAGTATCAAGGCAGTCCTGCCCAATTCAGTTGCTGGTCTGGTCTCCCAACTTAGGATGGTTCCCTGGGCCTTTCACTATGGGTCAAAGGCTCCCACAGCAGTCTCTGCACTTCCCTAACCCTCTAGCAGGATCAGGGGAAAAGGTAATCACTCGCTCTCCCCTTAGGGAACAGGACCAGGGCCTGCCAGTGCACAGCAGCCCTGCGTGATACCTTGTCTCTCTCAACGGTAGACACTACTGAATTTGGGGTTGCAACTCCCTTAAGTACAGTAGGGGGAAGGTACTAGGTTTGAACCAGGATTGGGCAGAGCAGAGACCTAGCCCCACCTCCTCCCCTGTCACTCAAGGGAAGCTGTCTGTGTGGGGAAAACCCATGATTGGTACTGGCGCTTACCAGGGCTTGCGTGCCAGCAAGGGCAGACTGGTAGCCACACCAGGGATGGCTACACGTGTGTGGTTATCCATAACCAGGTGTTATGTCCAGGTGTCTGACCCTTTGGCCACGTGCTCAGCGAGTGTGAACACACCGGCTATAACGGGGAGTAGAACTCCGGCTCCTGCCTCAGCAGTAAGTATTAGTCTGAGGTGAGCGAAAGAGGGGAAGATGTACACTATAAAATGGTACCAAGTATGTCTGTTTTCTCCGTATGGAGGCTTAATGTTGGAAATTTTAAAACGGCAGTCCATGATTTTTTTTAATCTTACCTGAACCACGGAGCCTGCAGCTCATCGCCCGGTTCCAGCAAGATGAAAAAATGATTCCCGGGACTGCTGCTTTTGGCCGTAAGGTTCCGCATAATATTATAAATGCATTTCATGTTTAAAATAGTAGAAAAACCCATGGGTCATTCTACTCAATGGGGACTTATAGTGAC
This sequence comes from Ascaphus truei, assembly GCF_040206685.1. Lineage (NCBI taxonomy): Eukaryota > Metazoa > Chordata > Amphibia > Anura > Ascaphidae > Ascaphus > Ascaphus truei. The sequence continues at coordinate 173,136,715 of NC_134484.1, forward strand.
TTCGGAAATGTATAAGCTTATCTTCTCTCTACCAGATGCAATAAAATACACGACACACATTTTCCCTGCACTGTGTTTATCTTTTGTGCCAACCCTTTGATTCCATTTAAAAGAGTTGCTATAAATAGCTGCAGAGTAAATAATTACTTCAGTATTAGCTGATGCCTTTTCTATTTAGACTAACAATTGATATTATAAGACAAGCATTCGGGAGTTCTCTTCTCTTCCTCAGGACGGGCTGGACCTAAGGAAGAGAGAGAACTCTCCAATGCTTGTCTTATAATATCAATTGTTAGTCCAAATAAAAAAAGGTATCAGCTAATACTGAAGTAATTATTTGCTCTGCACTATCGGCACTGGACTAGCACGTCTATTTCTATAAATAGCTGTAATTTCCCATGTACGGGTTTGGGTCACAGCTGGCCTATGGCTGTGCATGTTTGTGCGCATAACACATATTTGTGCCACTGTTCTGTATTGCCACCTGTTGCAATACATCCTCTTGTTAAGTCTGCTTCCTGTTGTTGAAAGTGACAAGTAGATATTGTTTTTCCTTGAATGCAATTAGAAGACACAGAACAAAAATCCTGCTTGGGGAAAAAAATTCAAGCTAGGTTTCATTTCCAACAAGTTGGTAAATGGGCTCTGTGAAGGTTTATAAATATAGGAAGCTAAGTATCAGTATAGTAGCTGTAAAGCTAGATATTAATGCATTACAGATTCATCTTGAATATTTGTCTCTTAAAGGCAGGCGTCCCCCCCCCCCCCTTAAAAGATAGCATATTAAAGCATATACTCATACATTAGAGGAGCTATACAGCATTTTAAATAAAATAGAAAGATTTGTAAGTGTCTGTTTTTAATGCCATCTATGACAATAGAAAACTGGGCTGCATTTAGATCAGTTAGTTATCCTTCTGATTTCTGCTTCTCCTGGGGCAGCACGAACCTGTCCACTCATCCTTCTTTTTCAGCTGATGCTTAGGATGACAGCAGCAAGGACAAGAACATGTTTAGGCTGTCTCAGAAATAAAGGGAAAGCCAAAGGGTTTTGTTCTTTCAGTTGCATTTCTGCTTCGTTGATCCTATGTATTAACTGTCCCAACTGCTCAAAACAAAATAGAGGTATAAAATCTCTACAGTTTTGGGGTTGATTTTTTTTTTTTTTGGTTCCGCTTCCAGTCTGGTCGTGTCGTGCAATTTGTGTGAGTCTCACACATCAGGACTGTATCTCTCGGTCTAACACAGCAAGGTCAATCTTATGCTGCCAGGAGGACCTGAGACACATTCCTAACCCCACCCCCTTTTATCATTACCCCACCCCCACAAACATTATTACCTGGCCCCTGGACTCATACACCCCGACCCCCATCCCCAGCAGACGCTCCTTGTCCTCCCTCTCCTTTCATGGAGCACGAGACTCTCTCTGGAACAGAGGCTCCAGGGTCTCATGCTCCAGTGTGGGGAAGCTTTAACAACTCTGAGCATCTGGAGAATACACGTGGATTTTTACACATTGTGAGGCTAAATTTGAAATGGGCTTCGTCTGCCTAAGATGTCTGAATGTAATGTTCTTTGCTATAATTTGGCATCACTTGTAGAAGGTGTTACACGGTACATTGTTCAGTGCAGTAGTTTTGATTCTTATAAAACAATGGAAAGTATTGGTTTCTGTACTATATATACCAGCAAGTGCACAGTTTGTATCCACTTTGCATCAACCGAACTGCCTGGGTTTGAATCTGTTCAGCTGATGCTAACCCTGTCCAACTAAGAAACTTGTGTCAAATGTATGAATCTTGTTAAGCAAGTTTCTGGTCAGATGGTATAAGAAGCATCTCCCTTTTATAAAGTGTTCTTTAGCATGAATAGACGAGTATAGAATGTGAAAGTGCTTTGGCAGGAGGGTGAGGAAGAAACTAGAGACACAAGGTTAGTCAACCTTAAACAGCATGAATCCATGGGAATTCAAATTTTGTTAGCTCACATGCATCCCTTTAACCTATTGTGTGCCCAGTCGCCTCCTGCAAATCCCAAACCGTGCTCTTTCATTCCTGGGGCTGATTGATGTGGTGAAACCACAGTAGCAATAGAGCAATCAAATGCTCCTGTTGCCATAGTGTATGGCGCTGTACATTTTAGCAGTAAAAGGGAATTCTGTGCATGTATTCTGGTTCTTCTTAGAGGATATAACTTCACTGGTCCTGATCCGCCGTCAGTTGCATCAACCATGCAGCTACGTCCTTGTAAACACTGTGTACATTCGTTGTTTCAATCAATGTGAGGCATCTGTCAACAAGAAATTCATATTTCTAAGATGACAGAATTCAAAATCTAATGCTTCACTTAGCAGGGAGTAGCTGGAAGATCTACGTCTTTGATGTTTCAGTTATCTAACTGTGAAGATTCGCCATCCTGATGGCCGGAATTCACCTCCTCATCCTACCACATCTGGTACTCTGGAGTTGCGATCTCACGGCGGTTCCACTGTGCGTGCGCGGTTGGCGCGCGATCAGGTGGCCACTTCCTGATGTCAGTAACGTGCGCGGGACAGGCTCCTCCTGGACCCGCCTCCAGGCTCCATTTCAATTCACGTGACGGGCATGCGCGGTGCGCGAGTGGCACGCGATCGGGTCGCCACCCCCTGACGTCGGTGATGCGTGTGGGACGAAACTCCACCCCCAGACCTGATCGGGCTGCACAATAGGGCACACCTGCGCGGCCCAGCAGCCTATCCCTTCGTCTCTTCTTGTTCCACCCCACTTCCCATTGGAGGGAAGCTCCTTAATATACCTGCTCAGCCCAGACACACATCGCAGGGCATAACCTTATGTGATGCTGTGCCTTGCTGCAATCCTGCCTTGTACCTTGCTGCTTCCTATCTTGTTCCTGCTGCTGCCTCTCCCAACAGTGCTTACAAATATCAATTTGTCCCAGTATCTGGAGAGGAGATTACGCAAGCGCTCCTCAAATAAAAAATAAGCGGCCAATGCAGACCTGACTTATGGCAATCAAAGTTCCAACGACTTGGTGCCCAAGCCATTGCCAAACCACTAGCTCCCCTAATCAACTCTATTCTGTCTGCACCCGATATCCCTAAGACACGTAAAACAATCTTCAAAAGTAGGGACAAAAACACTGTCTCAAACCTACAGGCCAATCTCTCTTCTCCCAATACTATCCTATAGCTTGTAAGGGAGCTTCTATACACATGTATGCAGATGTCATCATCTTATATGCACACAGCCATAGGCTCTCCGACCTTGAACACATACTTCAATCTGACTTTTTGAGACTCGAAAATTAGATTTCCCAAAACAAACTGTTTTAAAACACTGACAAGACTGTAACAATGGTATTTGGGATCAAGGCTACATTTCTAAAGCTTCCAATGACTGAGCTTCAGATCAGAACCAACGCTAACACCACACTAACTCCTGTTACTAGTTTAAATACTTGGGCATATGGTTTGACTCCCACTTAACATTCGAGATGCACATTGATACCCTGACATCCAAAACCTATGCCAAACTAGGTGTACTTTACAGGAACAAATCCTCCCTAAGTCTGCTGGTCAGAAAGCATATCGCACAGCAAATGCTAATGGCAATTATTGACTACGGGGACATAGTATACGGCTCAGCACCCCAAACCCACCTTAGCAAACTTGACACCCTCTACAATTCAATATGCCATTTTGTTAACCAATGCAACTGCAACACACATCACTGTGAAATGCTAAAAGAACTAGATTGGTCATCACTTGAGTCTAGGCGCAAAGTTCATCTTTCCTGTCTTGCCTTCAAATACTTTCTGGGCAAGATACCCGCCTATCTGAACAAGCTGAACAAGCTCCTCACCCCTGCAGCACTTATCATCTGAGATCTGACTCCAAAAGACTGTTCATGGTCCCAAGGTTGAACAAAGAAGCAGGCCGCTCCTCCTCTTACCGTGCACCACAAAACTGGAACAACCTACCGGAGACTCTCACAGCCACCACCAGTTTAAGTTCTTTCAAAACTAAAGCTGTCTCACATTTTAATCTGTTCTGTAACTGTTATGTACGCCTACAATATATATTATCTTGAACTGTTCATGAAATGTCTTTATATATAATGTGTATTTAATGTGTATGTAAACATTTTATAAATAAAATACCGAGACACATTTCCTTAGCTAGCACCAATCTGGGTTTCATCCAAAACACTCCACGGTAACTACCCTCTTAAAAGTCTGCAATGAGATCCAGTGTGCAATTGAATTGGTACAACTTACTGGTGCAATATTCCTAGATTTTGCACAGGCTTTTGATACTGTTGATAAAGTTATCTTGCTAAGCAAGCTCCAATGCTCTTGAATAGGGGTGCTCACCACAAACAAGGCGTGACCACGAGGCCGAGGTGGGGATTTGATATTACACCAACCCATAGCCGCATGGGCGCGTCTGGCATGTAGATTGGTCGAGGTCGGGGTAGGAGTGGTCTGGATGGACAGTAATACTTGCCGAGGTCGGTGTTGGAGAGTAGTGGATCATAGAAGGTACTTAGCTGTGGTCTGGATTGGAGAGAGGCGGATCGTCGTGGTACTTTGCCGAGGTCAGTATTGGAGAGGAGCGGATTGTCGAGGTATTTTGCTGAGGTCGGGATGGAGAGGTGCGCATCGTCGTAGGTAGACTGGGTCAGGAGAACAGAAGAGTGGAGTCCGGAGGAATAGCTATGGTCAGGAGCAAATATCAGGAAACACGACATGACTGTGGAGGCAAGACAGCAGTGAACACTTTGCACGTAGTAAGGTTTATGCTCAGCCGATGAACCAGTGGGATGGCTGAGCATATAAGGCATACTGAGACCGATGAGGACAAGGCGAGAGGGGGCGTTTCAGGAGCGCCTGCTGAGATAAGCTGAAGAGGTGCAGGAGACAGGTTTACTGATGGGGATTGTGATGCGGTACCTGTGCGTGTAGAGCATGCAACCCGCGCGTACGTGGCATGCCGATGACGCCCCTGTGCGGGCGCAAGCCCGGAGGTGGGACCAGAGGACTCTGCATTAATTCTTGCGCGTGACCGGCAGCTATTAGATGGCCCAGGTGACACGCCGCAGGAGGCGGGGAAGCGGAGCACCCGATAGTAGGCAGAGGTAAGCAAGAAGTGCGATGAGGGTAGCGAGACTCACGGATCCTTACAAGGGGAACACGCTTTAAACTGGTTTCACTCCTACCTATTGAGTAGATCCCAACCTGTGTCTATCTCGGGCTCTAAATCCAATCCCTTGGATATCACTTGTGATGTCCCACAAGACTCTATTCTGGTACCCTTACTCTTTTCAGTGTTCATTAATGATCTTCCCAGAACTTGTAAGGGAGCATCAATTCACACGTATACGGAAGACACAATCTTAAATACACACAGCCAAAGCCTCTCTGACCTTGAACACATACTCCACTGTTTTTTTGAGACTTGAAAACTGGATTTCCCATTAAAAAAAACTGTTTTTAAATACTTACAAGACTTATATAATGGTATTTCGGACCAAGGCTAAATTTCTAAAACTACCAATGACGGAGCTACAGATCAGAACCAACTCTAATACCATCCTAGCCCATGTCGCTAGTTTTAAATATCTGAGCATATGTTTGATCCTATTTAACATTTGGTTTGCACATTGATACCCTGAAAAACAAAACCTATGCCAAACTAGGTCTACTATATAAGAAAAAAACCTCTCTAAACCAGCTTATCAGAAAGTGCATCGCACAGCAAATGCTAATGCCAATTATAGACTATGGGGACATAGTATATGGTACAGTACCCCAAACTCGCCTTGGCAAACTACACATCCTCTACATCTCAATATGCCGCTTTGTCCTCCAATGTAACTACAAAACGCATCGCTGCAAAATGCTCAAAGAACTAGATTGATCATCACTTGAGTCTAGGCGCAAAGTTCATGTTGCCTACCTTGCCTTCAAATACTTTCTGGGGAAGCTACCCGCCTATCTGAACAAGCTCCTCACCCCTACCACATGCAGCATTTATCATCTGAGATCTGACACCAAACAAAAAAAGAGTATTTCAAATGCACCTATAAAATGAGAGTGTTGGTTGCTTGACTGAACAATTAACCAGTGTGTTTATTCAAGTGTTTGTTTCATACGCAATACAAGTGATGCATTCGCCAATAGTCATTGAGATGAAAAAATCATATTTGAATTATTTCAAAGTAACGCATAATTTAAAAAAATAATCTTATTCCATGTTTGTGCTGTGCCTTATTTCTGTTTCTGTCTTCTATAAGGTGGATGAACTCTATGAAGCCTACTGTATCCAGAGGCGCCTGCGAGAGGGTGCATGCAAGATGAAGCAGGCATTTGCCATGTCTCCTTCTAGCAAAGCGGCTCGGGAGAGTTTGTGTGAGATACACAAGAGTTTCAAAGAGTACACCGAGGCATGTCTCATTCATAGCCTTTCTTGGGGATTGTTTGCTCTGTTTTCTCTTATAAGCATTAAGAAAATGTCATGCTCACAGAATAGCAACAACGTCTTACATCTTTAAATCCAAGCACTGGGGAAGTGAGGGGGTAAAAATACCGTACATGGCATTTGGTGAAGCTGATATATTGTTTTAAAGATTTAAAATATATTTTCCACAATCCTACACTCAAAACAGCAAAATAACAAATCGCCCAGAACATATATACTTCTGGGCGATTTGTTATTTTGCTGTTTTGAGTTGGGCTATTAACCTTAAATGGGAACATTTATTAAACACCTGTATTATTAGGGCACTCCTGTATTATTAGGGCACTGATGTTGTATAGGTGTTACATGTCTAAACACTTTCACTGTATTGCAACTTCAACATGCTTTGCCATGTGGCACTGAAAATCTAAAGAAGTGTATGTCTCGTAAACCCTGCACAAAGATGTCCATTTGTGGGGGGGAGGGGGGAAGTGCTACTTTAACATTGATTGTTTCTTACTCACAGGTCTAGCCAGCTTTGTTCAATTCATTGCATTTTTCTTAACATGTTTTACAGAATATGTGCACAGTAGAATCAGAGATGGAAAACCTGTTAGGGGAGTTTTACATCAAAATGAAAGGTAATTTCTCCTTTAATCTTCTTGCCACACACATTGTCAATGTAAACTGATGGATAGATCCCCACACCCGAGATTAATAAAAGAAATCACAGGGATAAACGAGGAGCGAAACCATCTATACAAACAGGACCACAAATCAATGTCCCTAACAAAATGAGGAAGGAAGATTAAAAACAGAGATTTGAATTATCGGGGAGAAACTGTGTTACCCTGCCAGGTTATACTGAATTAGTAATGATGTCAAGTTGGTGATATTCCATATTCCAGTACTGGAGTGGGTGCGGGGGGGGTGTGGTGGTATGGGCCTGTGGAGAGGGGGGAGAAGGTATGGGCCTGGGGGGGACGGGGAGGAGGTATGGACCGGGGAGGGGGGAGTTATAGGGGAGGCGGAAGAAGGTATGGACCTGGGGAGGGGGGGGGGAGAGAAGGTTTGGAACTGGTGGGAGGCAGACAATATATGGGCCTGGGTGGGGGGGGGAGAAGGTATGGGCCTGCGGGAGGGTGAAAAGGTATGGACCTGGGGGGAGGGGGAGAAGGTATGGACTTGGGGGGGAGGGGGAGAAGGTATGGACCTGGGGGGGAGGGGGAGAAGGTATGGACCTGGGGGGGGAGACGGTATGGGCCTGGGGGAGGGGGGGACGGTATGGGCCTGGGGGAGGGGGGAAACGGTATGGGCCTGGGGAGAGTGGGGAGAAAGTATGAGCTTAGGGAAAGGAAGGAGAAGGTATGGACCTGGGGGAGAAGGTATTGGTCTGGAGGAATAGGTATGGTCCTGGGGGGAGAGGAGAGAAAGTTTGGGACTGGAGAAGGTATGGACCTGGGGGAGATGGTATGAGCATGGCGGGAGGGGGAGAAGGTATGGGCCTTTGGGCATGGGGAAGAGTTATTGGTCTGGGGGAGTGGGGAGAAGGTATGAACCTGAGGGGATGGATGAGAAGGTATTGGCCTGAGGGGAGGAAGGAGAAGGTATTGACCTGAGGGAAGGGAGGAGGAGGTATGGGTCCGGGGGAGCGAGTGGAGAAGTTGTGGGCTTGGAGGGAGGGGAAAGAAGGTAGGGTTCTGGGAGGAGAGGGGAGACAGTATAGGCCTGGAGGTTAAGGTGTGGACCTTGGGGGACAGGGAGGAGACATGTGCCTGGGGAAGGAAATAGAAAAGGACATGCTGGGCAGGGAGGGCTGCAGCAGAAAGAACCTACCTGCAGCCTTGGATGGTCCTGCCTGAGGGTGCCTATGGATGTGCGTCCTGAAGGCCTGTGGTGGGGCGATGGGAAATGGCCAGTGGATGGAATGGCCTTACCCATCCACAGATTGGACCCTACTCATTTTGGTCGCCGGCAGTGGGGCCCGGGCCCTTGACATACCAGGCCTGGGACATCAGTCCCGGCTGTCTTCCCCTGTCAATTGCCCTTAGTTCAGGGGTTAAGAAATAGCACAAAACATTCAAGCAAGCCTTGTACTTGTAAAATAAATCTACTGAATTGTGCAGACTGTTATTAACATGGTTAATGTAATTAAACCTTTCATTTTATTTTTATTTGATTGACTAATAAGAATACCATATGTTGCATTAATGGACCTACCCTATACACCAGGGGTGTGCAATCTTTTCCCCCTGTGCCCCCTTTCTGCACTCCGCCCCTGCTTGCGCCCCCTCCTTACCATGTCTCTAGCGGCAAATGATGCAGTGGGGTCACGTGACATCACGTTGCAATGGCAACACGTCGTGGGAGACAGGGTAAGTGAAGTTGTAGAGGCCTCGTGATCCCCCGGCATTTAATTTAATTGCCTTGGGGAAGAGTGCTGGGCCTCTGCAACCGCCGCGCTCCCCATGAAAAATCTCGCGCCCGCCAGTTTGCGCACCGCTGCTATGCACCATAGTACTTCTCACCTGTCTCTGTGCACAGTACAGTGTCACTGTTTCCCGGATTACAGTTTATTTTAGTTTGGAAAAATGTTTGGGTTGGTATAAAGGGCCAACCAGGTGTCGTATTTGTTGATTGGCTGACTACATGGTTTTTAAGGCTGCGTCCATGGTATGGACGACCGAGCGATCAGACTGCTTAGAGGCAGTGATCGCGTCTATATGGCATGCGGGCGCGCGGAAGTGGGAGGGGGCGCGCATTGCGCAAGAAATCAGTTAAAATTGGCGAGACTGGCCAGTCACGTGAGCGGTTCGCCCAATGAGTGCGAACCAGCTCCGTGACGTCACTGGCCCGCCCCTAGACACGCCCACGGACGGCGCGCATACCATGGTCAAGGAAAGCACCCGGTTTCCCTCAGCCTACGCACGGACGAAGTGTCTATGGACGCAGCCTTAAGGTCTCAAAAGTAGACTACAGTGCTAAAGGCTACATGTGTCATTACATGTACATTGTTGCCACCTAGTGTACAGGCATGTCATTATCACATGCTTAAAGAAGGAATCTGAATGGATGTGGGAAGCAAACCATGCAGAATATTTAACAAGTTACAGTTCGCAAGTGATTCGCCAAGCATTAGGTCAGTGTGCATTTCAATTTATATTAAATGTGCTAAATTCCATCCAGACCTTAAAATAAAGGATTTTGCTCACGTTTTCTTCTCCAGCGAAATTGAAAAGTAAGCGAAATATAAATGCTTGAAGAAATCACTTTATAAAGTGTGACTGAACTGCAATTTGTGGGCGAAACAAAGAATTGATGGTGGAAATGAGTGATTTCTGAGAAATGTTTAGCCCCTTAAAGTTTGTCGAAATGTTTCACCAGGAATTGAATTTAGAAAAAAATGGTTGCATAGTTACAAAGTAGACGAGGTTGAAAAAAAGACATATATGTCCATCAAGTTCAACCTATATTAAATTTAGATGAAAGATACTTATCCTATATTTAAGTAATAATCCCAGAAGAACAGGGCATTACTGGCCAATAATGCCCTGGCTGGAAGAGTTGAAGGCCCGAGGCGAAGCCGAGGGACTTTAACCCAGCCAGGGCATTATTGGCCAGTAATGCCCTATTCTGAGGGGATTATTTCTATTATAGGTGAAATGTAGGCTTTTTAATAAATAATAGACACTTTTGTGTAGTAGTTATAGTGATTTTTTTATTAAAATAACATTTTAAATACTTTAAAGCACCTATATATACACTTACACTGCAGCGCACACACACCCCACCACAGTGCAGCTCTACACACACACAAACAGCTGTCTCCCCCACTATATAAATACACACGCACACTGTGTAGCCTCCAGACAAACTCTGTAACTCTGTAATAATTATTTAAGACCCTCCATCCTTCTCTAACTTTGTCATTGGTGCCAATGTGTACCAAGACTGCTGGGTCAGTCCCAGACCTTCCCAACAATCTGTCTACCCGATCCGCAATGTGCCGAACTTGAGTCCCCGGGAGGCAACAAACTGTTCGGTTCATGTGGTCACGGCAACAGATCTACATTCCTAATAATGGAGTCCCCTACCACCACAACCTTTATTGGTCTCTGAATATCCTGAGTCCCCTCTGTTCTGGAGGAACTTCTCCCCTTGCTGCTAGAGGAATTGGTCTCTCCCAGCCTTGCCGTTCCTGCCCTGACGTCCCTAATATCTTCACTCAATCTGGCAAATCTATTGAGATAGGTCAGTTCAAAACTGGCCTGCCTCTTCATCTTCCCCTGCTTCTCCTTCTAATTGTTATCCAGCTATACCTGGTCCTGGTCCTCACTCACAGCTTCCCCTTCTGTACCCCTAGTCCCAGCCAGGGCCCACTCCAGTGAGCACTAAACTCCTTTCAAGATTATCAATTTCCCTCAATGTTGCAAGTTGCCTCTTAGATCAGGAATCTGAGACTCCAAAGAGACCACCTGCTCACACTTTCCACAGAGCTACAGACTTTCAATCCCCACACAATTAAAAATGTGATTGCATTTTTGATAGTTTTATATCTCTAGACCTAAATGATCTGTGACCCTAAAAGATTGCATCGGTTATCCAATAAATGTATTATTTCTACCATATGAAAAAGTCATTTGTTTGCCACAGATAAACATGGTACCAACATCATGCCTGACCTTCACATACCAAAATGCTGTAATTATACTTCAATACTGAACTTCAGAATGTCGAGAAAAGTGAATTATCTATAGAACGGTTTATTTTCTATCAATGTGCAAATATCATGTAGATGCAGTTCATGACTATTGTTAAGTGTACTTTGTACCACCAATTTGTCAAGTGCTGTTCATCCTAACCAGAGTCTAACATCCCAAATAAAAAATAGTTCATTGATCATTATTTAATTCTTGGAGAACCTCCTAATTTGTCAGCATGTCTCCAATGATTAAAACAAAGTGGTCTGAGCATCTCCTCTAGGTATCTGAAAATACCCATTTAAAACAAGAGAAAATATTGTTCCATTTCCCTAATAATCATAATTGTTTGTTCTTGTATAGCGCTGCTAGTTTTACGTAGCCCTATACAATTGTTGTGAAATTCTCTACAAATGAATTTAAAACTCATTGGCCATTACTTGTTATTTCATCAAATCCTAAATTGAGTTCTATTTTTGTAAAGCAGAATTCCACGCAGCTCGCTTCTCTTATTTTACCTGATTCAGGTGGTCCCCAAGAGCTTCTCTGTGGTCCTGTGTGACGTCTGAGATCCCCCCTGTTTCCATGCTGTAGCACCGGAATAAATAAGTGCCTGTAGGATGATACAACATGGCTGTGGGGGGGGGCAAGGGGGTTTGGGCATGATGCGGCGAGCAATAAAAATTCTGAATTGGTGGATTGGCCTTTCTTGAGATTGACCCGTGGACCAAAGGAACCAAAGAAGTAAAGGAACTGGCCAATCAGAGGCGAATCCGCAAAAAAATAAATCACCCATCTCTACTCGTGGCCATATTTATAGTCTGGCGGCCATATTTGTAGTTTGTGTCAAAACTGGCAACAAAAAACAACAGATATTACGAGAACCGGAGGGTCCCCCAATATCAGGGGATCACTATGAGCTGTTTAATGTAAGATACATTTCCATTTGGAGGGTTCTGCTGCTCTAATATTGATTTGTTTCTTACTCACAGGTCTAGCAGGATTTGCTCGTCTTTGTCCAGGAGACCAGTATGAGGTTAGTGACCTTTTATCCCATTTCCTAAGAAAACACAATGTATAATAGTGACGTGTTACCTCCTGCAAGCAATTTCAAGTAACAATGTGGGAGGTGGTGGCGTATATTGCATGTATACAGCCTGTATAACGTTTTGATGTTACACACCTTACTATTATTATGTGTTTATCACAAAGATCTATCCGGATAATGTTACCAATTTGGTGTTCATTGCCAATTTGGAGGCAATTCAGTTCTTGTAATAGCCCTGCAGTTATAGGGGGAACGCTGTTCAAATGACTTTGGGCATGAAGCAGTAGCTAGACAGGGATGCCCTCAAGGGGTACCAGCAAGTCAGGTTTTCAGGATATCCCTGCTTCAGCACAGGTGGCTCAATCAGTAGCTCAGTCGAAGGCTCACAGACTAAGTCCTCCTTGAGGACTGGAGTTGCCTACCACTGAGCTAGATTGTTACTTGTTGTGCCAGAAATGATCTTTGTAAAACACTTCATACACTATAGCGCTATATAGGAAAATGACCTGATTATTTTTGTCACCTGTATCTCATATCAAACAGTGAGAGATAAGATGTGTGGTTTGCAAATTGACACTTTAAACATATTTATCCTGCATATTCTGCAATCATTATAAACATAAAACTGTGCCTATGTAAAGTCATTTCTAGGCCAGACATCAGGGGAAGCTTATTAAAATAAATTGAATTCTTCTTTCATGACTTTTACAAGATGTTCTGAACACAATAATACTAAATCTATACTAAATAAGGTACAATTCTAAATAATATAATAACGCGATGCTTTTATGTTTCCTCTTCTGTGTTGTTTAATTTGCAGTTCAGCAAATCCGTTAAATAACATACATTTTCTTTCTTTATAAAGATTTTCATGCGATACGGGCGCCAACGTTGGAAATTAAAAGGAAAAATAGAAGTTAATGGCAAGCAAAGTTGGGATGGAGAAGAAATGTTTTTTCTTCCTCTTATTAATGGTTTAATCTCAATTAAGGTAAATCTGCAGTATCTAGTAACTGATATATGTTGTGGTCAGGGCTTTCTTTGTAAGAAAATATGTGCCGGTACCTGGGGAAAGGGCTGGGCCTCTTACCTTCTCCTGCGCCTCATCCCCAGCGACGTTGTGTTGTCGTAACGTCGCAGCATCATGTAAAGTCATTGCAGCGACCTTTTGACATCGCAGCACCCCGTTGTCATGGCAACATGGCGCATGTGACGCCACGTTGTTATGGCAATGCGTCTCACAAAGAGAAGGTACCGGAGATGAGGAGCAGGAAGAGAAGGTAAGAGAAAAAGGTGTCATAGGTGCATTGTACCGACACGTACCGTTCTGGTCTAACAATGAGAACCCTGCACTTACAGTAGCAATTCTCCCAGAAGCCTCCATGGGTTTAACACATAATGTTAATATCCTGACCCCTGAGCATGTACTGCTCTTCAAAAGAAATGTAAAAAATGTAGCGTTAAAATCATCTAACCTCCCTCGACGCGTAATATTTCAAGCGCTTACATCTCCTGAACGAAGAATCACATTTTAAAAATAAAAACAGCGTTGCAAAGGACTGGAAAAAATGGTATTTGGCACATAGTGCTGCTTTGACCTTAAGACACATCAGTAGCTAATAACATGTCTCTGTCACCTTAACTTGAAGCTGGAAGAAAATGTGAATTTCTGTATGTAAGCAGAGTAATACATTAAACATGACACTCAGAGAGATTTGGTTGTGATTTGAATGGGAAGGGGCAGTCCCATGTCGTCACTGCACAAGCAATCATATAACTCAACCGTGGTGACATTTAGCACCGAAAAGATGAAATCTAGCTGCTATTGTGAAGGCTCTAAAATGTATTCTAATCAGCTCTAAGCACTACAGCATTGTAATCACTACAGCATACTCAATATTATTCAATTAAGTGTGATCCCTTAACTGGCACCTAATAATTGATGCTAATTAGCAGTAATAAGCAGTATTGCATATGCTGTGATATTTATTGTTGTGCTATATCGTGAAACGACTGTAAAGATCCATGGGAAGAAAGTGTTGCATACCTGAGTTCTTTTACTGTATTTTAAAGCCAATGTTCAAGTACTGTATGTTGATCACTGCAATTCAACTTTCCAGGTGCATTGGCTCCGTTTTCTGCACTGAAAGAAGGCTTGAATGAACTATGTTTACCCTGTGTTTGAAACTTTATTAACGTTTAGATGGATGAGACCACTTACACTGTTTAATTCAGAGCACGATAAATGAACATACAAGCAGGTGCTTGGGAGAGTAATATGATTATTTTATCAGAGTTGATCTCAGAAGGATCAGAAAAGTTCCCCCTATTGTTAGCACTCCATGCTGGATAATAGTAGATGGACAATAATGGCCCAACAGTACATTACTGTAAGTCGGTCTATTGACCCAGAAGAACCAGAATGCCCAAAATAATAACATTTTATTCATTTCAGATACAGGTTAAAAACATATATGCAACATTAAAAATCCCCATAGTGGAGTGGCTTATAGAGCAGTTGACAAAGGTAAATATATCTATCTGGGATAAATTCAGACTGCTCCTATATTATCATCTAATAAATCCGCATCAATTGCTGCTCATTCTTGTCCATCTATTATTATCCATTTGAAACTCTATTAACAGTTTTGAAATGAGATATTTTAGAAGATAAACATTTCTATTTTATTTAAGAAAATGATGGTGAAAACTGACTCGGCCACATCACTAGCTTTAGAATCCCATTTTCTTAGGGGTATTTTGTTTGTTGTATTGTAGGTGACAGAACTGAAAGGACTCGCTACTCACATCCTTGTTGGAAGTGTAACCTGTGAAACCAAGGACTTATTTGCTGCAAGACCTCAAGCGGTTGCTGTTGACATTAACGACCTTGGCACTATAAAACTTAACCTTGAGGTAACATGGTGGTAAGTAAAAGTGCGTCACAGTTATTGACACAAACCGCTCTTACAAAACATTAACCATTTATCTGTCCTGAAACATTTTCCATGTGTTAAAAACGTCTTACTTGTCATATGCTCCGGCACTTTGTATGATGAAGGGAAAAAAGCTGTGAAACACAGGTAGCATCCATGTGCCAGAGTTACTTGACCGTGCTTAATGAATGTTAAGGTCCAGCACTGCTTACCGTATATGTGCCTTCTTATTTAATATGTCACATAGAAACATAGAAGGTGACGCAGATAAGAGCCACCTGGCCCGCCACCTAATCTACCTATTTCCTATCTGCTGTAAAACCTCAGACCCTACTTGATCCTTGAAGAACAGCAGGTGTGCAAATTTCATCAGGACATGGAAGAAAATAAAAACACCCAACAGTGCAATATTGTCTGGTTCAACAAATAAAGTATTGATGAGGACTCTAAAGATTTTTCACTCGCATATTAGACGTGGTGATCAGGCAGTGTGGTTGTTATAAGTTACCAACTTTTCTCCAAACAGGTACTCCGTGTTTATTTCGAGGTTATTTCACAAATATTCCATTTATTTGTTCCCAGCCTAAATCAAATTCATGGCACTTTTTGTTGTTGTTGCTGTCTCTGTGATACCAATTACTTTTTTGACCCTCCCCCTCCTCCCTCCCCCCACACACCTCTTTCCACCACCATCTTTTTCTTGTACATGGGTGGGAATCAGGGGGCCCTGTGGCTGAAACTCGCGACTTTAAACTCCGGGGACCGCTTGGTTCCTGAGTTTTTTACTGTTGCAGGTAGCACCAGTACCATGCCCTCCAGGGGGCAATAAAATGTAGGTTTACATCTCTCACATCACGCAGCCAGTAGCAAGCCACGACTGTCGTGGCTTTCTTTTGGCCCACGTGATGCGGGAGATTTAAATGCAAGGAAGTTCTGGCGCTACCTTTCCTGGGAACAAATCGGTACCCGGAGCGGAAATTAACATGGTTCAGCTCCAGGGACCCCCTGCTTCCCATCCATATAAAGAAATGGGTGGGACAGAAGGGGAACTACTTATTTAATTTACTGCTGGGTTTGTGAATAATAAATGCAGTTAATTGGTCTGATTCAGAACTGTGGCCAGGAATCCAGCTTGGTGCCATTGTTTGCCACTATGAGCTGCATAAAAACTGAATATAACTTCTGTCATTTCTTATTTGTAGTTTGTTTTTTTGCAAAATAATTGGTACTCTACAAAAACTTTGGTAAACAGACATCTATCTATTCATTTATAAAGGTGATTGGAAAAAGCAGCTTTCCTAGCCGCAGCTAAAGTGAGCCACAGCACAGCTCATTATCTTACTACTAGCAGCTAGTGTGCACCACCTGCTATTGTGCTTACTAGCTTGCACGGTGTGTATGTGTGTACTGTGTGTGTATGTATATATATATATATATATATATATATATATATATATATATATATATATATATATATTAGTGTGTGTGTGTGTGTGTGTATATATGTATGTGTGTACACACTCAGAAGTAGCGAATTACTTTGTTACAGTGCGCTAGTGCCCCGATCGGCACCATCATAGGCAAAATAGAAAATGACTGGTTAGGAAAGAGAAGTAACACTTGAAAATCACATTGATCCTACAATATTAAAGTAGGCAGGAAAAATACTATAGGGCAAATATCCCTTTCCTGCCAACATCGTGTCCTTTATAAACGCATGTAAAGATTATCTCCGTGTGTAACACTTGCATTCCTGTAACCTAAGAGAAATGCTATTGTTTTGCAGCCCCTTCGATGTTGAGGATCTGACTCCCTCCACAGGCAACTTAAATAAGGCATCTGCTATACAGAGAAGAGTCTCTATATACAGCCAGGGCACTCCAGAAACCCCCACCTTTAAAGAGCATTCCTTCTTTGTAAGTATACCGGGTTTCTCAGAGATACTGTATTACAGTGAATGAAAGATATTGGCAAGATATCCCCTTGACCCGCCTATTGGTGGGCTGCAGCTATTTCTGTTTTCCCTGCTACATGCTAGTTTTGCTTGGCCAAGCTTTCATAACTCCTACCTAATGTTTGTTTTTGGCATTGCACTGAGGACTCTGTTTTAACTGTCGCATCATACACGATGTGTGAATATGCAAATATCTGTTAGAAACATTTTTATTCAGATGCTGAAATATATCTGCAAGACAAAAGAGAAACCTTACTAGTATGGTCAGACTTGTATCCGTTTTTGTTTTGATTCATCCCCTGTAGCCTTCAACAGCCATTTTGATTCCATCTTTCCAAATGAGACAAAATGTCGCTTTGCTGTGGTAATCGTTGAGCTCTGCGTTTACTAACATCCTTTTGCTTTTAACCCGTTGAAGAAATGGCTGAACCCTCCACAAGACAGGCTGCGACTGTCAATTATGGATGCGCTGCAGGAGACTTTCTTTGACAAGCTCCGGCGCAGTCGTTCTTTTAGTGATCTACCATCTCTCAGGCTGAGGCCTAGCGCAGGCCAAGAGAGATATGTGAGTTACATAGACGGGGCAGAGCTGTGTGCTTCCTGAAGCTCTGTCAGTCAGAACTTTTCATGCATGCTCTTATTGGCTCTCTGTGGGGTAGATCCTCAGAAGGTCGTTAATTATGTTCTAATAACATAACATTCCCGAAATAGATAACGCACTTTATTTTCCTATTTATTAACGGGTACGCTCAAGGCTAATGGTATGCAAAAGTAAGGTCCATTAGCAAAACAACCAATGAATGGGGATTACTGTAGCCTAAAATAATACACTGATCATACGCATTGGGAAAGAACGTTATTAGGAAACGTATATAGTATACTATACAATAAGAATATTATATATGTTACATGTTTTATTTTATTTTTTAAACGCAGTGCCTGAACTGTGTGTAATTAAATATTATTTTGGTTACTTCTGTCACCTTGAAAATCATTTTCTCATATGTAGATTAATTCTGGTAAACTCATACTTTAGACCAGGGGTGTGCAACCATTCTACAGGGGCTACATATTATTGCATTATTAGCGTTCTTTAACAGTAACTGACGTCTGAGGGTCTCTGTAGTTGGGTAAAGGGCTCATTTTCATATGAAGAAACTGACGGTCTGTTAAAATGTATCGTTCCATTATTTTTAAGGGAAATGGCTGAACCACGTAGCGTGCAGCAGCTTTCGGGATCTGAGGCTCTACCCCTTTGTTCTTTGTTCTTCACTTACCTATGTTTCCACATTTCCGTGTTGCTGAGTGGTTGCCGGATAAAAACTTGTTTCCATATTCTAAACATTTCATCCCTCCCACAGCACCATTGTAACTGGAAAAAAAAAAATCAAATATGTTTTTTCTTCTGTTCTCATTTGTTTAATTGCGGGTATTTTGAACAATGGAACATTTTATCACGGGGTAGCAAACCATTGATCTGCTCATTCATTTGTATAAATGGGTACACATATTATTTCAGCATTTGCACTTTAAGATGGTTTACATTGTTTATTCATGCTCCAATTCTACATTTAGTAGAAAGAAGAATGAAGCGATTCCAAGGCTTGCTGTACAAGTTGAAACATGGATTACTGTTTATTTCCACAAATGACTTTCTGAGCAAGGCATCTGTTAGGACAGTGATTCCTGCTTTATAACTTGAGTAATGAATAACAAACAACTTGTATGTTGATAAAGATCAGTTTAAGAAGCCCTTTAACACAATGCAGACGCCTTTGGCTGGGTACAAGTAACACAGTTTTTCTTATTACACTAAAACACATTGCACAAGTACACCGGACAGCCTGCACAGGCCCTTAAAACCAGATTATATGTCATTATGTAAGGACGCTTATTTCTTTACCATATATTGAAATACTTCAGCATTTCTGGAAGTAATGAAAAAAATAAGTAAGCATTTTTCAACATTGCAGCAACTTCTACACACTTTATCAACCAGAAAAAAAGCCCATTAAATATAAATATATATATATATATATATATATATATATATATATATATATATATATATATATATATATATATATATATATATATATATATATATATATATATTTTTTTTTTTTTTTAGAATTAACTTCCTCCATTTACAATTAACATGTTCTATTATTTTCTTTCTGGTTTTTTTTTTTCACTCAAATGCGATGAAATTCCATTTTGAGTAAGTTACAGTCCAATTTTAAAGGTTCCATTTTGTTTTTGCAGTCCAATTTACAAGATGATGTTTTTGATACGGGTGTGGAATCCATGGAGAAGAGACCCCTCTCTTTAAGTTTTGATGACTTACCAAATGGTGACTGCACTCCTCCACGGTCAGCTGCCTCTTCTTCCCTGGGCTACTCCAATCCTGAAATCACTGTCACACCCGCAGAGCATAACCTCAGTCACATGTCCTTGGAGGACCCAGTGATGGATAACACCAGTGCCCGATCTTCTGCGGACTCATTTACGCGTTCTCAAGACTCTCAGTCCCACACCGAGCACGTCAGTGAAAACGAGGAAGCCTTAGCAGGAGACAAGGCTGACTCCTCTGCTTGCCAAAGCCCCACACCCCCTGGGGGTAATAACATATTCATAAATTTGAATGTCTCGGTGCCAATACTGCAAGACTCAGATGAGGTTTCTGAGCTGAAGCCTGTGGAGCTAGACACTTGTGAAGGCAATATCACCAAGCAGCTAGTAAAGAGGCTTACTTCAACTGAAATACCTGCTACCCCAGAAAGGCTGCTGTCTGATTGCTCCACGGGTGGCGAATCTGAAGGCTGTAGGTCCTATTTAGATGGAAGCTTAGAGGAGTCTTTGCAAGGACTTCTTCTAACTCTTGAGCCTTGTAAAAGCCAATATGCAGAGTATCAGGATTTGTACCACGAAATTACACACCTAGAGGATGTTCTGAAAGTAAGTGAATGTAAAACATGACTGTGTTTAAGTTAGATACAGATACATAACTGTATCATGACTGTGCATTGTGTGTGGGGGCTGTCAATTTTTATTACCGTGCTATTAAGCAGCATTTCAGAGCAACCTGTGAACTATCTCAAACTACAGTGCTAACATCTGTCTTTAACACGCACAGTCTCACTTAACAACATAAAAAGAAGTTGCAGTGGTGGAAAGCACGAAGTCATTCCGTATTTTCAATGGTTCTCTTCTAAACATGACCAAGAGCCAAGTTCAAAAGCAGAGAAATGTCAAATATTGTGAATTACATAATACAACATGCTTTTCCTAATGGTTTTATGCTTGAATAAAGAATCCTTTTAAAGTCCCAAAGCTGCGGTGATCGGGGTTGAGTTACAAAGCATTAGGCCAATTATAAAGATGCTCAATCAAACCCTATACAGAAATAGTCCATATACTTTTTTTCAGTGGTAATGCACTTCTGATATCAGTACATAAAAATACTGATGCTTAATAATGAAAGTATTATAATAGTATTATGTTTCAAAACCAGTTAACGTGTTGATTAATTGAAGATAGTGAGAAAGCTTTTACTTGAAACTGGCAGTTTTACACATTTGCTTAAAAAAAAATACCAGATGCATGGCCTTCATGCCGTAAATATTTGTCTTTATGTATATATGTTTTAGAAATATTGTTCCCTTTTTCATTATGGGGCACTCATCTCCTTGTAAGTGAAGCACTAAGCCCCACTCACTTGCACATTATGGCTCTGCAGCATATTTGATAGGGGCTGTAAATGTGATGAGAGGCCCACTTAGTCTGTCCATATCTCCTTAATTCCTTGAATTTCCAATTATATATACAGTATGTTTCAAATATTATTTTGCAGTAATAAAAGTATATTAATACATATTCTTTTCTCCATTTTGTCTCATCAGTGGTTTCCATTTTTGTGTGTTTGACAAAGTGTGACATAAAGTGTAAGAGATTGTAAGCTTTTATTGTGACCTCAGGGAAGATTGTCACAATAATGTTATTAGACTTTGTTTCCCCCCCCTAATATAGAATTGTGTTGTATTTGATTTTATTCAAAATGTGTGAGAATCAGTACCCTTATTGGTTCTGGAGAAAGCCTATATTTTTTTGTTTACTGGACCCAAATGACAAAATCAATTATACATTACTTATCGAGACCACAAAAAACTCCCTGTTCAACTAAATCTAATCTTTTGTGGTTTCTGGAACTCCATGAACAATTTATATACTTACCGTGTCAAAGGTTTCCATCCCATCCTGCTAACAGATAGATAGATAGAAAACTACAAGAGTTATAAACGGTTAATACCTTGTTAAAACAAATGTCAATATATTACTATTGTGATGGAACAAACAGTATAACGTCATTTAAAAATGATATGTAGCAAAATGTCTGTGAACAACTTCCAGAAGATTGTCTCTCCACCTCTTAAATGTGTTTTAAGACTGATCCATTCTAATATAATAATGAACAAATTCACCACATCTTAGATAAAGTGTTTCTAAAGCTTATCAGCAACAGTGCCATCAGGACATTGTTTAAAAATAATATCAACAAGTGATTCAACAAAGTTTATATGAGAGACAAATGCCTGATGAAGGACCCTCAGAGGTTCGAAAGCTTGTAACATTTCAACTACTTGTTGGTCCAATAAAAGGCATCATACTATCTACTCCCTCTCCCTCCTTTTGTTATTTTACTTTATAAGAGACAAAGCATCTAATCTTCTCTCTGGTCAATTCTATATTTTCAATGAATCACCCAACTTAGTATTTGTCAGTCTAGGATGTTTGGCCACGATCAAATCGCCACCAGAACGACGCACCGCAGGCCGCTTGCCACCGGTCATGTCACCGCCATCTTCAAATGGCCTTCCAGCCAGCCGTAGGGCACCTCGTGTGGCTGCTATCTTCAAATATCCTCCATAGCCGAAGGGCACCTCACGCGGCCACCGCTCCAACAGCATTTGTGAACGGGTGTATGCGTGCGCCCAGCAGGACGCTCAGGTTGGCCGCCAGCTGCCAAGACACATTTAGAAAGTTCCCATGGAGCGGCGGCGGCTGCGCAAGGGGCCATGCAGCTGGGGGGGAGGGACATTTAAAGATGGTGGCAAGTTGACTGTCGGCAAGATGACCTGTGGTGAGTCTTCCTGGTGGCAAAGGGTCGGTGGCAATTTGGTGACGGCCAAATGGCAACACCCGTATGTCCCATTCCGAGTATTTTGTGCTTGCTCAGTATCAGTAGTAGGAAGATAGGCGAAAACAGGAGCAGGGATACAAACGTAGCTTCTGAGTTTCAAATGTAATGAGTGCCACTGGCCAAGTAGTATATTATATTATTTTGTAGCATAGACTTTATAAATAATTATTTTATATATAATACATATGGGCTGCAGTTATATGAAAACAAATTTTCATATACTGTATCATGCAAAATAACACACGGTCCCCAAAGAAGACCGTTTGTCAAAACGCGTTGGAGTGGGAGTCTGTGGAGGGGGACCCCTGACTTTTTCCATTATAGGAGGCTTCTGCAATTCATTTTTTGATCATACCAACCACACAGATTTTGGTGATGTATCATAATTTAACATCATTGTGATACATGCTCTTGTACTGGATTCTTTGACATCACCCTAGGCAATATTGTTCATATGCAATCTAGGATTATATTACAGGCATACTTCTATCTATAGTACACAGCTCTGCAGTAACATGTTACTTTACAGAATAGTACCTTTTATTGAACTACCAATTTTTTGGATTGAATGTATTTGACTGTCTATCATAACAGCCATTGGTGATTCTTTTGACCAATTAATGTGCCTTTGTCCTCATGGTATATCTGTATTGTCAGTTGTGAGTCCCCCTCCTCTTTTATATTTCTCCCACTGTTTTTATCTTTATACTAATACATTTGTAACAATAATCATAGTTTGGTATGCCCGTGTGCTTCATTATAAGGATACTTTTTTGTTGTGCTATATATATATATGTATGTTATTTTGAATGATATATGAAAATTTGTTTTCATATAACTGCAGCCCGTGGCACAGTTCACATGTGTACATCACTTTTTTCTGCACTAGGGACCCACTCTGCTTTAGATGCACGGTTAAAAGACACCTCTTATAAGAAATAATAAAACACTTCCAATGATATAAGATATGGATGATTGCAACACCCGCCCAAATGGGGGAGCAAACATTGACTTGATTATCATCTTTACTGCTTCTCTTTCCTCTAACATATCTCTGGAGTTCACAAGTCCCTTCTACCTTTCCAGTGCAAGCCAGCTGTAAACCGAAGCAGGTCTTCCAGTATAAGTCTAACTGTTGAGAGTGCTTTAGAAAGCTTTGATTTCCTGAACACCTCTGACTTTGATGATGATGATGTTGATGATGATGATGATGATGGTGGTGATGGTATGGTTTATAATGGTGGAGGTGCAGACTCAGTGTTTTCAGACTCTGAGGTGGAGAAGCCCAGGTAAGTTGTACGTAAGGAGTGTTAAATATTCCTCCTGTCCCCAACAAAAATTCCTGGTGCACACATTATTCAAGGAAGAGAAAGCTAAAACGAAAATGATGTCTGTGCCATTGGTCTGTGTGGCAATCTTAAGGTGGCGATGGACAGTGTTTTAAAGGGTGATGAAAAACCATGCACTATTCAATACATGTTACATACCTGTGTACTACATCATTAGTATTGCTTTACTTCAGCTCGTTAGCCTTATTTTGTAAAGCCACCAACATCGGCAGCCAATTCTTTTTGATCAGAAAATAGCCTGCTTGCTGTTGGCAATAGTATGATAATATCTGACAAAACTATAATCATCATATTCGATGTATAATCAGTGAAAGAATGAACACTTCTGGTAACTGGCTACAAGATCTTCCTTGAAAACGTTTGTACCTGGTTTTGATGCTGTTACTAACGTCTTCCATGTTTTCCCTTCTCTGTCTTTTCTTTGTAGCCCGTTGAGTCTTTGCAGTGGGATAAGCTTGTCAGTAACAGTAACAAAGGGCCAGATATAAGCAGCATGGTGTAGGTTTTTTTCTTTTGCATGGAAAAGTCATGACTGTAGCATTGTGTATTGCCTGGTTTTTATTTTCCTGGCCCTTCTTTTTTTCCGTCTTTTGTCTTTGTACTGTTGTAGACATCTGTCATCTGTTACTTGTCCAACATTTATTTTTCATTCGTCATCATGGCATGTAAATCACATGTAGTTTTTATTGACCTACGGTAGGCCAAGAGTAACTAAAGGCTCAAGCGAGAATGGTCTTAATATACTTTATTACTTTCTGGACTTGCCTACTGTATAGCTTAAAGTATTATAATGTAGTGTCTAAGGTTTGAAGGGAGAATATGCTGTGTAAGTTTCTCACGGTCCTAGCATTACACGTTCTTCACATCACACAAAGCAAATATTACTAAATACATAACTTACTATGTGAAACAAGGTGATAAAAGTGCGCTACTAAAATCAAACTCAATATCAACCACACAAAAAACCCAAGTGAGATTGTGATAATACAAAAATAAAAAACTAATTACGTGATCCTAATTGTAAATGGATGAGAGCGTCTGCAGCTGTAGAGACAGGGGTGGCTCAGACACCCCCAAAAACTATAACAGAGAAAGACACAAACAGCGCACAACGCTCATAGCGCATTAAATAAAATAATCTGCGTACATCAAGGAAGAGTTATAACAGCATATCAAGGGATATTGTTACCAAATTCGCTGCCGGTGAATGGTAAAGAATCAGTTCATAGGAGTGATTTGGTAGCTGTAGCTCTCTGCAAGTAAGTCTCCCACCGTCACTCCGTCAGTGACGTCACTCGGCTGCTACTCAGTGTGTCGCGCAGCTTGATTCTCGCCGATCTCAAATCACCTCCGCAGCAAGGTGGATGTTAATAGCATTTGATCACTGATCTCCAATCGTGATATTCTCCAACGCGTTTCGAAACCGTAGGTTTCTTCATCAGGGAATCTGATTTTGGAATTTCTTCCCTGATGAAGAAACCTACGGTTTCAAAACGCGTTGGAGAATATCACGATTGGAGATCTCAGTGATCTAATGCTATTAACATCCACCTTGCTGCGGAGGTGATTTGAGATCGGTGAGAATCAAGGTGCGCGATACACGGAGTGACGTCACTGACGGAGTGATGGTGGGAGGCTTTCTTGCAGAGAACTACAGCTACCAAATCACTCCTATGAACTGATTCTTTACCATTCACCGGCAGCGAATTTGTATTATTGGGACACCATAGGCAACCAAGCCACGGACTTACCTTAGGCACTGACCAAAGGGACCAGCGTGCTGATGCTGGACCTGCCAGTTTAATATCTGCGGACACACCAGACGACATCTTGCTGGAGACATCTGTCCTTGCTGGTTGGCGCTTAGTAACAATATCCCTTGATATACTGTTATAACTCTTCCTTGATGTACGCAGATTACTTATTATGTACTGTGTAACCTAATAATATTTTATATAACTTACTACGATTTCACAGGCTGGTGTTTACCCCTTGCACGTAACGCAGCCCATAAAATACATACGGACACCTTAAATTACTGGAGTAAAATGCTGTGTTTTAGAAGAGATCTTTTGTAACACTTTGTTACATTTGCAACCAGAAACACATGTTAATAAATACAGATTTTATTTCCGTGGTTATTATTAAGTTTTCAGTAATCCTCCACTAAACCCGATGCTAAAACACATGGTACACACAGCTCTGCTTTTCACCGGACAACATTATTTCATTCTGGCCCCTTCATCACTACAGGGGTCAAAACACAATTGAAGGAAGGGTGAGGATGGCGCATAAAACTAGGTTACCACAGACCAAATTGACACCTTATGTCTCTTGTACATCTCTTTAATGAAGCCATTATTATTATCATCATTTTACAGGGGGGGGGGGGAGCGGGTTGCACCTGTGCTTATAACATACATATGTATTATTAATCTTATGATGATATAAATTGGCAGCTGGTACCTTGCTTACCTTCACAAATGTTTCATCCTTAATGTGCTCATTTTTCTTATTCCGTAAAACAAAAAATCCTTATTTGTTTATCTACCCTCACTTCACATATTTAATTGTACTTTTGCCCCATAATTATGTTTTATGATACATTTTAGGGGTTCATTGAAAGGGGACACTATTATCTGTTTTCTCAAAATGATGTTCTCACCCTGCACTAGTTTATCATCAGAATTACTACTTTATCCTTGCCCGAAATTGAGCAATTCACATTTTTGGACAAAACAGAGCCATATCCAGTGGCATTTGCCAAAGTTACATTTGAATTTCATGCCTAACACTGAAAAAGTCAATCAAAAAAAGAAACTGCACAGAAGTTGTCTTAATAATGTATATTTAATATATCTTTGTATACAGAACTGTTTTAAAAAAAACTTGAATATCATTTTGCTTCTCACTAGCCAATGGACACATGCCAAAAAAAACATGTAGCATAATATAATTATATCACCAACACTGTTTGCACAATGTACAACAATCAGTGGTTTCCAACCTTTTTGTGGTTAAGGAACCCTATGTGAAATTCTGAGGAACCCCAACCCTCTCTAACAGCGAGTCTGAGATCAGATGCATTGTAAATTCTTCTACATTTGGTACAATTTTAAAATGACCTGAAAATTGCAGGGAACCCTTTAGGAATGCTCTGGGAACCCAAGGGTTCCTTGGAACCCTGGTTGAAAAACACTGTACTACATAGCAATAGTTCACAGAGTGAACCCATGCTCCCAAGAGTGTATAATCTTATGTATGTCATTTATAAAATAGTCTAATAACTAGAGGAATTGCAAAGTGGTGTCGTAATGTTCATATGCACAATATAATAAGCAAATAATGGCAAAGCCTTTTGTAAGTGAAAACATTACATAAAGTATGCACCCTCAAACACTAATGGTTTTAGATCAACTTTATAGCTTTTCATAGAGTTACATACAGTAGTGCATGGATTCACAAGTCATATTAAAACCAAGTATATTGGGCGGACTTCATAGAAAGACACTTGCATTTTCACACCACTGCTCCGGTGTTTTTCTGCCTTATGAAGTTATGAATAACAATAATTGTGATGAGGAAGCGGATGGAAATTCTATCATCATTAGCATGCATGCAGTGTCCTTGCTAAGTATAAAGTAATCACTAATCCACCAAACAACACTATGCCATCCATTGCACTATTCATCATGGGGAAGAATAATGTGTAATTTTAAACCCTACTGATTGTCTCTTGCTTCCAGCTTTAGTTCTAATTAGTGTGTGTTGATGGTTACAGATGTGAACATCCAGAGGCTAGAGAACACCTGAGCGAAGCATTAACTGAGGATACCGGGGTTGGTACCAGTGTTGCAAGTAGTCCCCTGCCACTCACTACAGGGAATGAAAGCCTTGATATCACACTTGTTAGACATTTACAGTACTGCTCTGAGCTAATTCAGGTATGATGGCAAAGGATGTGTGCATGTACTTTTATACTCTTGTAATAGCTACAATACTAAACAAATGTGCCAGGTTATTGTTTTACTACTGAAAATCCTTACCCTAAAATACCATCACTTAAAAAGAAAAAAAAATATGTCAATCATATGTGCGGAAATACTTATTTTAATTATTTATCTCTGTACATGTAATTCAATTTGTATAGTAGTTATGTTGGTATTGTAATTTATTGATTTCTAACGTTACTTGCCTATTTTATAGCTTTTACTACATTTTATTATTTCATGATATGGTATTTTGTTAACAGTTGTTTCAGGTTATTTATATATTGCAATTATTCACAAATATATTTATTTATATAAATGTCTGCTGTAGGATTCCTTGCTGGCAAGCCATCAACAACTCTGTCTTCTGCATTACTTGGATGAACAGAAAGTATACGCAAAATATATTTTATTAGTCTAGTGTATTGGTTTTGACTGAGAAAAAAAATCCTTAATAACTCGTTACAAGTGTTTTTCTAACTAAAGGCAATTTGATGCCTCTGAACTGTCAGCAATAATGCACGATTTATTTTTAAACCAATGATTTCTGTTCATAATCATATAATATTGTGTACTTTTTAGCACATACCTATTTTGTCTCTCTCTAATAGATAAGTGATTGATAGATACAGTACTTGATTGATAGATACATAGATGAGTGATTGGTTGATAACGTGGTTGATAGGTAGATGAGTGATAAGTGATTTATTGATAGATGAGGAATTGATAGATGAGTGATTGATAAGTGATTGATAGCTGAATGATAGGTAGATGAGTGATTTATTGATTGATAGATGAGTGATGGTTGATGATTGATGAGTGATTGATAAATGAGTGATTAAGAGAAAATTGATAGGTGATTGATTAGTTGATTGATATATATATTAATCGAAGAGTGATTTATTGATAGATGGGTGATTGATCGATAGGTAGATTGTTTTATCAATGATATTTTGCCAGTACCATACGATATTTTTAAATTGCTTACAATTACCATCTGCATAAAAGTAACCTCAGTCAGGCCACAGCTATTTGCTTTTTCGTACATTTGCATGTCTCTGTCTTTAGCAGTGAAGACGCTCAACAGACATGATCTCCCTTTGTTTTTTAAGCCTGTGTCTATTTGTCTACTTCTTATAGCAAACTACGCTCTCAAATCAAATGTTTTCTCTGAGAGACCTATTGGAGAAGTTGTACAAGCAAAGCCAAGTGATGAAGAAGTTATCCGAAATCAGCAGAGAAAATATGGGCAACATCAATTCAGTTATAGAAGGTAAGGAGATTCCCATGGGTCTCTGTGCCTTGCTATTTATGTAATCAAAATGTCTGTCCCACTGCGGCACAAAGAAGCTCTTAATTGCATATAACAATAGTACTAGTAAAATACTATGAAATCCTTGGGCCATATGTTACCATGTGACAAAGACTGGAGCATTGGTCCAAAAATGACGCGTGCAATATGAGGAGCACCTATATATACAGCATATAGCACATGTATTGTTGGAAACACATATGTTACATATACATACACATACACATACACACACACAGGCCTTTGACATATACAAATTGAAGCAGACATTTCTTACATTTAATGCTGATGCTAAAAGCCAAAGTATTAATTAACTGAACCAGCTTTATATGTACAATGTCCTTAGTTGGGTCAAATTTCCAAAGTGAAAACTGCAATCTTTTCATAATAAGGTAAACATTGGTCCATATTTACCAAGTGGTACACAGTCATAAAATGCCTTCCAGGGCTGTAACACACCCTCTGCCTTTATAAGTGAATGTGGTATTTGTGGAATCAGGAGGTGTCTATTGGCATAGAACCATTTAGTCAATATGGGCCTCTTATTTTTTCAGGTGTATTTATATATATATATATATATATATATATATATATATATATATATATTATATACAGTATTATATATATATATATATATATATATATATATATATATATATATATATATATATATATATATATATGATACAATCATGGGCGTCCACAGTGGGGGCAAGGGGGGGCACTTGCCCCCCCCTGGATCCTGGGCTGCCAACAGCGGGGGACAGAGGGCACTGGCGTGACAGGATTTAGCGCGCTCACGATGTGCAAGGAAGCGCGCGCGTATCTTCCCTGCTTCCCCCCCCCCCACCTGGGACCCCCCCCCCTTCCTCCCCCCGAGCCCACTCACAGCCGCTCACGGCACTTCCTGTGACTGCTGCTAGTGAGCGCGTGACTGTCCGTGACGCAGAATCTTCCCGCTCCTCTACTGGTGGCTGCGCAGTGTCCCCCCTTCTTCCCCGGGTCTCCGTGGCTGCCCACCCGCCCAGGGTGATAGTAGGTAGGTGCAGGGGTGCGGCCGCCAGGGGGGGGGAGGGGTTGCCTCCTGTCCTGGTGCTCCCTCCTGCCCTGGTGCTCCCTCCTGTCCTGGTGCTCCCTCCTGTCCTGGTGCTCTGCTCCCTCCTGTCCTGGTGCTCCCTCCTGTCCTGGTGCTCCCTCCGGTCCTGGTGCTCCACTCCCTCCTGTCCTGGTGCTCCCTCCTGTCCTGGTGCTCCCTCCGGTCCTGGTGCTCCACTCCCTCCTGTCCTGGTTCTCCCTCCTGTCCTGGTGCTCCCTCCTGTCCTGGTGCTCCGCTCCCTCCTGTCCTGGTGCTCCCTCCTGTCCTGGTGCTCCGCTCCCTCCTGTCCTGGTGCTCCCTCCTGTCCTGGTGCTCCGCTCCCTCCTGTCCTGGTGCTCCCTCCTGTCCTGGTGCTCCGCTCCCTCCTGCCCTGGTGCTCCCTCCTGCCCTGGTGCTCCGCTCCCTCCTGTCCTGGTGCTCCCTCCTGCCCTGGTGCTCCGCTCCCTCCTGTCCTGGTGCTCCCTCCTGTCCTGGTGCTCCGCTCCCTCCTGTCCTGGTGCTCCCATCCCCCGTCCCCTTGGTGTGGAAGATGAGCGCGGGGGCGGGTAGTGGTGATGCACTTCTGGCTGGTCGGATCGCCGGCCTTCCCCCCCCCCTCCTCCCGTCCCCAGGCACTTACATCCGGCGCTGCATCTCTTGCTCCACTTTGTGTGTGTGTGTGTCTGTCTGAGGCGTGTGTGTGTGTGTGTCTGTCTGAGGCGTGTGTGTGTGTGTGTCTGAGGCTGTGTGTGTGTGTGTGTGTGTCTGAGGCTGTGTGTGTGTGTGTGTCTGAGGCTGCGTGTGTGTGTGTGTGTCTGAGGCTGTGTGTGTGTGTCTGAGGCTGTGTGTGTGTGTGTGTGTGTGTGTGTGTGTGTGTGTGTGTGTGTGTGTGTGTGTGTGTGTGTGTGTGTGTGTGTGTGTGTGTCTGAGGCTGCGTGTGTGTGTGTGTGTGTGTGTGTGTGTGTGTGTGTGTGTGTGTGTGTGTGTGTGTGTGTGTGTGTGTGTGTGTGTGTGTGTGTGTGTGTGTGTGTGTGTGTGTGTGTGTGTGTGTGTGTGTCTGAGGCTGTGTGTGTGTGTGTGTGTGTGTGTGTCTGAGGCTGCGTGTGTGTGTGTGTGTGTGTGTGTGTGTGTGTGTGTGTGTGTGTGTGTGTGTGTGTGTGTGTGTGTGTCTGAGGCTGTGTGTGTGTTTGTGTGTGTGTGTGTCTGAGGCTGTGTGTGTGTCTGTCTGGTGTGTGGCTGTGTGGCTGTCTGGTGTGTGTGTGTGTGTGTGTGTGTGTGTGTGTGTGTGTGTGTGTGTGTGTGTGTGTGTGTGTGTGTGTGTGTGTGTGTGTGGCTGTCTGGTGTGTGTGTGTGGCTGTCTGGTGTGTGTGGCTGTCTGGTCACCCTTGAGAGAGGGAGAGAGGGAGAGTCTGAGAGAGGGAGAGTCTGAGAGAGGGAGAGTCTGAGAGAGGGAGAGTCTGAGAGAGGGAGAGTCTGAGAGAGGGAGAGTCTGAGAGAGGGAGAGGGAGAGTCTGAGAGAGTGAGAGGGAGAGTCTGAGAGAGTGAGAGGGAGAGTCTGAGAGAGTGAGAGGGAGAGTCTGAGAGAGTGAGAGGGAGAGTCTGAGAGAGTGAGAGTGAGAGGGAGAGTCTGAGAGAGTGAGAGGGAGAGTCTGAGAGAGTGAGAGTGAGAGGGAGAGTCTGAGAGAGTGAGAGTGAGAGGGAGAGTCTGAGAGAGTGAGAGGGAGAGTCTGAGAGAGTGAGAGTGAGAGGGAGAGTCTGAGAGAGTGAGAGGGAGAGTCTGAGAGAGTGAGAGGGAGAGTCTGAGAGAGTGAGAGTGAGAGGGAGAGTCTGAGAGAGTGAGAGTGAGAGGGAGAGTCTGAGAGAGTGAGAGGGAGAGACTGAGAGGGAGAGACTGAGAGGGAGAGACGGAGAGACTGAGAGGGAGAGACTGAGAGGGAGAGAGAGACTGAGAGGGAGAGGGAGAGTGTGTGTGTTTGTGTCTGTCTGTCTGTGAATGAATACAGACACCAACCCACAGTCAGTCAGTCACCCACCCAAGTGTCAGTTACACACGAGTCAGTCAGTCACCCACCCACCCAAGTATCAGTCACCCACCCCGTCACCCACACACCCCCACACCCACTCTCTCTCTCTGTCTAGTTAAAATTATGCCCCCCCTGAAAACATTTCTGCGGACGCCCATGGATACAATCACTGTTTCTAGGGACTGGAACAGTGCAGTAAGTGTGCTTTCCAGTCTACAGAGCGTTAATCTCCCCTACAGAAGATAGCAGCAGCTGCAAACTAATTGAGCAGGCTTGGCTCCTGATATGGCACCGTCATTAAATTATAATGTGACGAGGTGACTAAGACTCTTCTTTTATGCTTGCAACATAAGCTACGATCACTTTTTGCTCACAAACACCACATCCCTCCAAACATTAAACCCTTATTAGTTGTACCTCTAATGTGGCTATAGGGAGTAGAATTCGGTTCCTCAATTGCAATATACAACAGCTATACATAGAATGGGTAGAAGCTGTTATTGCTTATATCTTTGTAAAGCTTTGAAAGCTGCAGTTCAAGCAATACCTTACATGTGTTTTTTTTTTGTTTGTTTTGTTTTTAATAAATCAGTTCTGTACTATGAGAAAATACTTGTAGCATTTAAAATGTAAAAAAAAATGTTTTAAAGACATTTTTAATGTTTCTAATGTAGGAAGTATTTCCAAAGTGACAGCTCCCTTCCCCTTCTGATAGGCTCTGGCTCTTGAGTCCCGCCCTTTCTCTAGCAGTGCACCAATTGTATCTAGTAACTGCCCAGTCAATCATATTCTAGGAACTACATTTCCCATAATGCCGTGCAAGAACTGAATTAAATAACCCTGAGCAAGCAATCTATTAGAGTCGATTACAGGAGAACGGATCGATCTGCAGCTTAGCTAATCAGTTGTCAGTATGCAGATGCACATATTGAATGGGGAAAAGTATATACTTTTTAAAATGGCAGCTTGAACTGCAGCTTTAATATAGCTCATGTGATGTTGTCAGAAAGTTCAGCTTACTGATCTACAGATTTCGGCAGGAAACTGTATTTGAGAGATGTGTGTTTGCAGAGCTCTGTCCCATCACATGCAAGGCGGGCTACTTAGCGGCAGACTTGTTGCGTTTAGTGATATGGTTCTTCTGATCATAACCTGCGGCTGTTTCCTGGCTTTCGGCGACTCTTTTCTGTCACAGGATTTCCATGCTCAGTTTCACAACAAAAGTAGCTGCTGATTTGCTTATCAATAGCGCTTTTGTGCTTTATAATCCTACCCAAACATGAATGGTTGCTAAACAAATACACAGGCATGTGAAATGTTTCAGAACTGTTCCTAAAAAGGTATGTGAGCCAGGTCCATGGGCTCAGGAATCAATGAAAAGGTGAAGAAGCTGAAAGCAGTAATTAGTCATCCAAAATCAGAGACAGAATATTCTTTCCTCTGTACAGACATATATAGACTGCACTTTTGTCAGCATGTTGGCATTTTCTAGTGTTACACAGTTTTTATAGATTAGGTTCAAAAGTGTGTGTGTGTGTGTGTGTGTGTGTGTGTGTGTGTGTGTGTGTGTGTGTGTGTGTGTGTGTGTGTGTACCACACTTATTAAGGTTATGGTGGGTAAAAAAAGTGACAAAAACCCTCCACAGTAAAGCATATCGCAACTGTAAATGTATGTATGTATGTCTTTATTTGTATAGCGCCATAAAATGTACATAGCGCTTCACAGTAGTAATACATGTCATATAAATAACAAATAACAAATATAAATAACACATCATGGGAATAAGTGCTTCAGACATACTGTAAAAGTAACATTAAGGAAGGAGTCCCTGCTCCGAGGAGCTTACAATCTAATTGGTAGGTAGGGAGAACGTACAGAGACAGTAGGAGGGAATACTAGTAAGTGCGTCTGCAGGAGGCCAAGCTTTGTGTCATGTGTCCATGATTATCCAGTGCTACTCATATGCTTCTTTAAGCAGATGTGTCTTAAGGTGGGTCTTAAAGGTGGATAGCGAGGGGGCTAGTCGGGTATTGAGGGGAAGAGCATTCCAGAGGTGTGGGGCAGAAAGTGAGAAAGGTTTAAGGCGGGAGAGAGCTTTAGATACAAAGGGGGTAGAAAGAAGACATCCTTGAGAAGAACGCAAGAGTCGTGATGGTGCATAGCGAGAATTTAGGGCTGAGATATAATGAGGGGCAGAAGAATGTAAAGCTTTAAAAGTGATCAGTAGAATTGAGTGTGAGATACGCGATTTAATCGGAAGCCAGGAGAGGGATTTCAGCAGGGGAGACGCTGAGACAGATTTAGGAAAGAGTAGAGTGATTCTGGCAGCAGTGTTTAGGATAGATTGTAGGGGAGACAGGTGAGAGGTAGGAAGGCCGGACAGCAGGAGGTTGCAGTAATCGAGACGTGAGAGAATGAGGGCCTGAGTCAGAGTTTTAGCAGTTGAGTAACAGAGGAAAGGGCGTATCTTTGTGATATTGCGGAGGAAAAAGCGACAAGTTTTAGAAACGTTTTGAATATGAGAGGAGAATGAGAGAGAGGAATCAAGTGTGACCCCTAGGCAGCGTGCTTGGGCTACTGGGTGAATGATCGTATTTCCAATAGCAATGTGGAAGGATGTAGTAGGGCCAGGTTTGGGAGGTAGTATAAGGAGCTCTGTTTTTGCCATGTTAAGTTTCAGTCGGCGGATGGCCATCCAGGATGATATTCCAGAGAGGCATTCAGAAACTTTGGTCTGTATAGCAGGTGTAAGGTCAGGGGTTGAAAGGTAAATTTGTGTGTCGTCAGCATAGAGGTGATATTTAAACCCAAAAGATGTGATTAGGTCACCTAGAGAGAGTGTGTAGAGAGAAAAGAGAAGGGGTCCCAGGACAGAGCCCTGGGGTACCCCCACAGAGAGATCAATAGAGGAGGAGGAGGTGTTAGCAAAAGAGACACTGAAGGTACGATGGGAGAGGTAAGAGGAGATCCAGGATAAAGCTTTGTTCCGAATACCAAGAGTATGGAGAATGTGAAGGAGAAGAGGGTGGTCCACGGTGTCGAATGCTGCAGAGAGGTCGAGTAATATGAGCAGAGTGTAATGACCTCTGTCTTTGGCAGCGTGGAGGTCGTCAGTTATTTTAGTGAGGGCTGTTTCAGTAGAGTGAGCAGTGCGGAAGCCAGATTGTAGAGGGTCTAGTACAGAATAGGTGTTGAGAAAGTGTAGCAATCGAGAGAATACAAGACGTTCAAGGAGTTTGGAGGCAAAAGGCAGGAGGGAGACAGGTCGATAGTTAGAAGGACAGGTAGGGTCAAGCTTGCTGTTTTTGAGTAATGGTATAACGGTTGCATGCTTGAAGGATGAAGGAAAGGTACCAGAGTAGAGGGAAGAGTTAAAGATCTGTGTGAGCATAGGGATTATAGAAGGAGCAAGAGGTTTTAGGAGATGGGAGGGAATGGGGTCAAGTGGGCAAGTGGTAGAGGGCGAAGAGGAGATCAGCAGTGATACATCCTCCTCCGAGATAGCAGAAAAAGAGTCAAGAAAGACAGGAGGAGAGTTGGGAAGCATTGTGGGATGGGAGGAGGCAACAGATGGGATGTTCTGCCGTATGGACTCCACCTTTTTCTTAAAAAAGTCAGCAAAGTCCTGAGGTGAGATGGATGAAGAAGAGGAGGCAGCTGAGGGTGGTCTGAGTAGAGAGTCAAAGACAGAAAAGAGACGGCGTGGGTTAGACTTGTGTGTGTTGATTAGTGATGAAAAGTAGGTTTGTTTAGCCTGAAAGAGGGCAGAGTTGAAACAGGATAGCATAAATTTGTAGTGAATGAAGTCTGCGAGCGTATGAGATTTCCTCCAGAGGCGTTCAGAGGAACGAGTGGAGGAACGCAGCATGCGTGTGTGGGAGTTTAGCCAGGGTCTGGGGTTAGAAGGGCGAGGACGGCAGAGAGAAAGTGGGGCATGAAGATCAAGAGAGGAAGATAAGGCAGAGTTGTAGTTCCTGACCAGGTTGTCAGGGTCTGAAGCGGAACTGAGAGAGGAGAGGGAGGAGCGTAAAGTGGAATCAAGAGCTGGTAGGTTAATAGAGTGCAGGAATTACTGTATAGTCATTTGCATGTCTTAGACAGGTCTGCAACCCTGTCTTTCACCATTATCGCCCAGCACACAGCACTTCCACTGCAGCAAGGGATTCTGGGAAATGACATGCAAATGAGCACACAGTGCCACCTTTTATCTCAAGCTCACATTACATGAACAACCCTTAGGCCGTGTCCGTGGGCAGCGCGCTTCCGCTCGGCACTGAGCCCCTACAGCCGCAATGAAAGCGGCTTTAGTAGGGGCTCGCCTACGCTTCCGCGCGCTTGCGGACGCGTAGGTCTTAGGGAAATTTTACTTTTCCCGCTTGCCAGCGCACAGGGCCGGTCACGTAAGCGGTTCGCACAATGAGGGTGAACCAGCTCCGTGACATCACTGTCCCGCCCGCCGACACGCCCCCGGACGGTGCGCTGTCTAAGGCCAGGGAAAGCACCCGCTTTCCCTGAGCTTCAGCACGCCTCCGCCCGCCCGCCAGAACCATGGCTGAGGCCTTAGCCAATGCATGCTGCTTTAGACACAGCTTTTAAGCAAGGGCTTGGGAGATGCAAAGTCAGTAAACCCACTCACAGACATGTTTCAACCTTGATGGGTATCATCAGTGTGAGGTTGGTTGCTGGCATTTGTTGGTTTGCTCAAACCACTTGCTGGTTTGTCTTAGACAGGTCTGCAACCCTGCTTTTCACCATTATCATGTATATGTATTCATGATATAAAACACAGTAAAAGGGGGCACTCATGTTGGTGTGCACAGTTGCCTACTGTATAGATAGGTATTGCACTACATGGCATTTCGGTTTAAGGTGCATTCCAGCAGCGGACTCTGTGTTATGGTATAAACACTGCTTGGTAAATTTGGGTCAGTATGTTACCGACAATTTTTTCAGAGTCTAACTTGGCTGGAATAAGAGGTGTGCAAATATTTTTCAAAGTGTTTTGTCGAATTTTTCGCACATGTTCTAAACGTGCTTGCCTTTTGCAATAGGTGACAAAATGAGCTCAATATTGCCAATTTTGCTATTTATTTTTTTGACAATTTCTCCAAATTTCGACAACTGGCAGTAAATAGCAGAATATAAAGGGACAGATGCATTGCATATTTCATGCTTGATGAATTATGGTGAAGCTTGCTGATTTAAGCAAAAATGTTAGCAAAAAAAAAAGAGCAAATCTGGACTAGTTGGTGAACTTTGGTGAAAACTATTATTTCCCACATCTCTCTACCTGTATTACATTTTAATACATGTGATGCCCTAATAAGCATAATGGGGTGAAGATTACAGAGCTTCGGTATCAGTCCATGTTTTGAAAGCAATGCTCATCCAGAAACCAAGGATTGTGAAATTATTCTTTTGTTTATAGAATATAAATACAAGAGTGGCTTCAAATTCTCCCGTGCCTTAAAACTTGGTGGCAAAGGTAATTGGGACCTGTCTGACAGTACATTATGCTGGACAGGAAGGGAAATGGCTCATTTGTCACTGTGAAGAAGCTAAGATAAATGGCAAATGCAAATATTAGGCTTCACTTCTAGCTAAAGCTTTCTGCTCAACACTGACATTTTCACTGAAGGATTTTTTTTTTTTTTTGTTAAAACATTTTGCAAAATGTTACCTTTTTTCAAAAAGTATGACATTTTGCTAAAATGGTCACATTTGTCTACTTTGGCAAAGTGTATCCGTAATATATATAAATTAACATTTTATTAAAGGTCACATGACCAATGTGACTTGCACACTGGTCATTTGACCTTGCACATCAAGGTCATTAAACACAGCAAGTGTATTTCGGTTGAATTCATTTTGAGGAAAAAATGCAAATTTCGCCGAGTTTGTGAACTTTTGCAAACAGTTCACACACCCCTAGTGACATCAGACAATAGGGAGCAGCCAAAGGAAATCAAACCGCTTCCAAGTTTCAGCTCACCATGTTTGCATTCTAATTTCAAAACAACTATTTAAATATACTTATAGGTGTCAGATTTCGGTAAAATAAAGGTATCAATCACCCTGATATAATCCCTTAGAGCATTCTTCCTTTTTATTTTTTTTCTTATTTGTATATGTAACGTATTTTACAATGTATAATTCTACATTCTTATCTAAGCTGGCAATCATTTGGTGCTTCTCTCATAAATCTGTAAAAATCCTGATTGTGTGACTAACATAATGGCTGCTTCAGTCAGTGTAACTCAGCAGCTACAATGTATCCTGATATTACTAAGGTAACATTATCTATTACAGTTTGCAGCTCAAACTGCTGAGAATATTGACACAAACAGGAAAGTGTTGCAAATATCTTGCACTGCTTGGGAGGTGGGCAAAAACCTGCTATAGAAATCAAAGGATACCTTAAAACTAATAAAAAAATGGCATTAAGATTTGAATAATATATACTGTATTTTTAAATACCGTAAGTATTATCTATTTCTTCTATTACTACAGAACCGATTTTTTTTTTTTTTTTTTTTTTTTTTTTTTTTTTTACCCTCATAAGATTTTACATTTTGCTGCTTTAAAGATGGCACTGCCATTAATGCATTGTGGTCCTATGAGCGATTGCCCCTTAAAAATCAGAGCGAAAATGATATGCATCTCAGTAGAGTAACCCATCTGTCATTTTATAGGTTCTTTATGCATACCAGTGATGTATTTTAAAGTAGCAATACACAGACATCTATTTAGGGGTGGTTCCAACCAGCAGTCTCCCTGTGTTAGGCAAGGGAGGGAATATTCCTGGAGAAATAATAGGATGTTAAAATGCATATTTATTCTTTACCAGTTATCCCTGGATTCCATAACATGCAGGCACTGTTATCTTTCTGGGTAAAATGCTCCACGCCAGCGCACACATACCATACTTCTGCTGAAAGGATGATGAAACAGCTGGATGTGAGTTTTGGTCGAACAGTGAACGAGGAGTGCCCAGGGCTTGCAGAGACAGGTACAAACATAATAATACTCTGTGCTTCTGTTACCAACTGACTTTATGCCGCGAAGTCTACACATGTCTGTCTTTTGTGTGTGTGTGTGTGTATGTCACATCAGTGCTAGGGTCATGTGCAGTCTCTGAATTAAATACATATAAAATATGACTGCAGCACTACACAAAAAAATGAAAAAATCTATGTCTTTGTTTGCATATGCAGTGGCTCGTGTTTCTGTGGGTTCACTGGTTTTGTTTTTCCAATTTCAAGTTTAGCTTTAAAAGCTGTGTTATGCAGTAAGTAAAAGCTCTAGAGAGTCCATGTAAAAACGAATAAGAAGCTAAAATTGACATAGCCACTGTAGGACATGAAAGGGATAGATGAAGCAGGTTTGGGGAACCTGCGAAAGACTTACAGATATACTTGTGTTCTTTATCTTTGGTAAGTTATGGTGGGTAAAAAAAAAGTAACAAAAACCCTCCATTGAAACAGTGCACAGCAAATAAAAATATCGCTTGTGAGCACATTCACTAGTCTCAGACGGGTCTACAACCTGCCTATCCCCTTTATCTCTTAGGCCCGTAATATAGTGTGTGCGGCCGTGCGCGCGCGCGCGTGCCTCTGCGAACGCGCATGCACGTGCCGCACACTTTGTCTGTGTATGCTGTGAGCGACACAGCGAGGTACTGTGTGTGTGTGTGTGTGTGTGTGTGTGAATGTGTATGTATATATATATATATATATATATATATATATATATATATATATATATATAGTGGTTGACAAATCCCAAAAAAATCTACTCGCCACCTAGTACCAAACGTGTGCCCGGGGCGAGCAAATGTATAGGTTTGTCGAACACAGTATATGTATATATACATATGTACCACACACAGTGGTTGACAAATCACCAACAAATCTACTCGCCACACAAAAAAATCTACTCGCCACCTAGTACCAAACGTGTGCTGCTTGGGCCAATATTTACTCGCCCGGGGGTTAAATCCACTCGCCCGGGGCGAGCAAATGTATAGGTTTGTCGAACACTGTACATATATATACATATATATATATGTGTGTATATGTGTAGATTGTGTGTTATAAATACGTTTATAATAAATAAATACGTTGGTAAGAATAAATTATTTATTAACATTGTACATACATACATAAGGATACATACATACATACACACATACACACACACACATACACACATACATATACATACATTTCAGCGGCGGTAGCAGCGCAAAATCTTTATTTTCCCCATCTTCTCCCCTGTCGGCCGGTTCCACGCTCACTGCCTCTATAGAACATCCCTTAGCATACAGTACTTCTACTGCAGCTAGGGATTCTGGGAAATGACATGCAAAAGGGCACACATGGAGTCCGATAGGCTTATGCCTGCTGTATTACACAGCTTTTCAGCATAGCCTGGGTTAAAGAAGTGTATAGCCAGTAAACCTACCCACAGACAGCTGTTTCGACCTTTGGGGTTTCGTCAGTGTGAGGATGGTGGCCCTTGAGGACTGGAGTTGAGCACCCCTGGTTAGAGGATAGAAGAAAAAGGGAGGGGGGGGATATATGATTGAAATTCAAATGCATAAAAGGTTTCAAGAAAGTTCAGGAGGGCAGCATATTTCAGAGAAAGATCGGGCAGATCCAAAAAGCTCTGTTATTGACTTAATGAGATGTTAACTTAAGTTAACATCTCATTAAGTGCCAATGGGGCTATTGGAAGCTCTCTAATGCAGCGTGAAGACCTGTCTTGCTGCTAAGGTGGCCCGGCATTAACTTTAACGGCCATAAGTGTGGAAGATATGCAAAAGAGATGTGGACAACCTCACTAAGTTAACCTGGGACTTTCACGTCATGGTTATAGCAGGCGTTAGGTGCTTCCAGACAAAGAATGTACCCAGTGTATTAACCCCTTGGAAGCTATAGTGGCCATGAAGGCATGCATTATGGCCTGCAATAGACATATTCTAACGAAGATGCCAGGTATCTATTGCAATCCAATATACAGTATACCTGACATCTGCCTTTAAAAGAAATTATGTATTAACCCATTCTAAGCCAGTGGCCATGAAGGTAGCCAAGGGATTAATACAAATACCCCAACTACCTTCCTACTCATTATATTGCATAGAAGTACAACTACTATGGCCTACAAGGGGATAACCATCCTCTTGACCCTCCCGGTGGCCTAACCTTCCTCTCCAGAGAACCTACACCCATAACCCAACCCCCCAACAAACCTAGCACCTCTCTACAGTACTGTCCGTTAACCCTACTAGCCAAAGGTGGCTAATATGGCTATTGGCCAAAATACAGTTACACCTCCAAGCAATAAAATATTGAAAAAAAATACAATTACGCATATATATAGAAGCAAGAAAAGTTAACGCTTGCTAATAAGTGACACATACTAAAGTGACACAATATTGATGTAAGTAAGGAATCAGTGTGAAAAATTACAAATGTGTAATCAGTGACATGATGTTGTCAACCAATGACAAACATAAATACAAGTGCACATGTGAATGTAACAATTAGAACATTTAAAATATAAATAAACTATGAAATATAGTGATGATGTAAAGTGTCCATAGTAAAGTCCATAATTGAATCAAAATATATATTTTTAAAAGGATATAAAGTTCCGTAATGTTTCCGCAGCTTCTGAGAGAATGAACCACATCCAACTGAATCTATTGAAAAAAAGAGAAAAAAAGCGTGTGCCACATACTGTAGCATAAATCTGTGTAGACATTTATTATCAAAAATAGAGATTCTAAAATAGCACTCTCACAAGTGTAGCTAGAAATAGCGCATTGAGAGATATATTATCTCAGCAGGATGGTACTCATATGGGGCCTCGATATTCCATAATGATGTAGAGGATTCTTGGCACTTATATAAATGTACAGTAAGAGTCCAATAAGAGGTAGAAATGGGGAATAAAAGAGAAAATGTCTAGGAGGATAACGTCACCAGGTGCTGGTCCTGGTCCAGAAATGAACAGCTGGGCACTTAAGAAGATTGACTGGTGTCAACCGATTGGTCAGGCTGGCAAAATTTGGGGGCGGCAAAAATTTTCGCCCCCATTTGCATTTGCCGCACTCTCGGCCTATTGGACCTAATGGGAAGAGACTTATTTACCTGTGCAGGCCGCCCTGCTGCTTCTTCAAAATCGAGCTCAAATGACGCCACGGACGTCACAGACGACGTCACACGGCATCTCGTTGCCATGGCAACAGTGATGTTGCGACGCCATGACGTCGCATTACCATGGTAACATGACGCCGTGCGATGTCACGTTGGTGACGTCCGCGGCGTCAGTTGACGCTGGATTCTGAAGGGGAAGCAGGGCGGCCGAACGGAGGTGGCGAATTTGGAAATCCACCGCTGGAAACAACAGTAAGTATGTAGCAGTGCAGATATACTTCTGCAGTTAAAACAAGCCCCAGCTGAGAGGTGCTTACAATATCTGAGGCATTTGAAGAGGAAGTAACAAAAAGGAGGAGCAGGTTCATCCAAACAGAGAGCTGATACGACCACTCAATTTCTCCCTCAAAATAAATTCATTTATTCCAATTTCTGTACATGTGGGAACTGGTAGACGCCACTTTTTGAATCCTACAGGGAGCTATTGGAATTGTCTCCATTCTTGCAAATTTGCCTGGTATTTTTTTTTCTGGTCATGAAATAGTTAATAGAACCAAATCACTACAATAATACCTATAGTTTAGTCATTTAATTAGTAGGCTTTTGTTTACATTTAAATTAGGTATTTATTTATAACGTTCCCACATATTGCACAGAGGCACAGTACAATGTGTATAGCTAGATACACTGTGTTTGTGTATCAAGACAAAAGTGGAGAACATCTGGTGCAAAATATCTGTATCAAAGAAAAAAATCTTATTGTTTTCAATGTGATTTTTTTTTTTGATACATGGAGTGCAGATATTTTGCCCCAGAATTGCACCACATTTGCCTTAATATATACATTTCCCTGTGAAAGTTATTCTAGATTCTAATTGTTATCCTAAAGTGTGTGTGTGTGTGTGTGTGTGTGTGTGTGTGTGTGTGTGTGTGTGTGTGTGTGTGTGTGTGTGTGTGTGTGTGTGTGTGTGTGTGTGTGTGTGTGTGTGTGTGTGTGTGTGTGTGTGTGTCATTAATTACTTGTAATAAATGTAACTGTATTAATTGTTTGTAGCTAAGTGATATCAGTACTGTCCTAGGCAGAGCTGACAGTGACGTCTTTATGTCTTTGTGTTTATAGTTTTAAGAACGCTGATAGCTCAGATTCTGGACAGACGAGACAACACGCTGTCTACTAGCTTGTCTTCAGACACCATTACAATTTTCCAGTATTATGACTTTCTAACCAGCTATAATATCACCGACCTTGAAAACTACTTGATTCAACTTGCTAAAGAAGGTAAAACATGTATATATATTTTTTTTAACTTTCTATTAATTTATTTTGAAAATATATGTTTCTCTGTCATAGAATGATAGTTTACTTGATTTATATGTATTAATAACAACTTCATTTCCTAAACAGCTTTTCCCCCAGTGGCAATAAAAGTGCTGTACGGGTAAAATATTATGCACGGTATGCAGAGTTGTACATATCATTTTCTCAGGCACAGTCCCTGATCTGATAAGCTTGCAATCTATGCTTCTGTGTTTGAGACACAGGGAGATAAGTGACTTACCGAAGGTCACACATACAGTAGCCCACAAGGGGATTTGAACAAGGCTCCCCTTCTGCCAAGGCACTGTCATTGTTTGCAGTCCATAATTTTCCTCACTGAGCCACTCTTTTAGCCCTTGGGGTGTCCCAAGACAGTCACTACTTCATGGGGTCTGGCGTTCAGGGGCCCCATGACATAGTGGCTATGTCATACCCTTAAAGGGATTCTTTTCTGCTTGGATCGCGTCCTGCATTCCCATGGAGCTCAGGACGTCATCTGAAGTGAACAGAAACAAAAGAGTCTTCTGTTTTCAGGTTAAAGGAACAATCCAAGCAATATCCTGCATGTGTGAGTTTTTTTTGTTTTTTTGTTTTTTAATAATAATCAGTTCTGCACTATTAGGTAATACATACTGCCATTTTTAATGAGTTTTAATATACTGAGCATCTTTTTGATTTCTATAGCAGGTTTTAGCCCACCTCCCCAGCAGTGCAAGATATTTGCAACACTTTGTGATAGTTTGTTGCCAATATTCCCAGCAGTTTTAGCTGCAAACTGTAACAATAGATAATGTTATCCTAGTAATATAAGGATACATTGTCACTGCTGAGTTACACTGACGGAAGGATTGATTTGAAACTGAAAGGCAGCCATTTAGTGAACCCTATGAAACAGGCTTTAGCTGGTCGATCATGGGAGAACCAATCGATCAGCAGCTTAGATAATGAGTTTTCAATAAACGATGAGAAATATGCACACACTGCGGGTCACATAAACAAAACCACAAAAGGGGGGGGGGGTGCTAACCGGTAGTTTCAAAGCAGAGCTGCCATAGAGAGTTTTCAATAAAGATAATCAAAGGCTGCGTACATTAAAACAAACAAAAAAATTAATACATTTAAGATGCTTGGATTACCTCTTTAAGGGCGGCTACGGTCACATGATTGCGTCCGAA
Source organism: Ascaphus truei (assembly GCF_040206685.1). Lineage (NCBI taxonomy): Eukaryota > Metazoa > Chordata > Amphibia > Anura > Ascaphidae > Ascaphus > Ascaphus truei. The sequence goes on from NC_134484.1 coordinate 173,181,416, forward strand.
CGCGATCACGTGACTGCGCTGTGCCGCAGGGGCCATGGCACTCTAGTGCTGCGGCCCCTCCGGCATTCAATGGGTTAAACCTGTTTTGTTTTTTAAACGTTATTAACGTTTTCAAAATAGCAGAGATGAAGAGGTCCAGAAAATAAATTAGGTTTAGGTGTAGGATAAGAAAGCAAATTGGCGATACTGTACTTAGCAATGCAAATAAAACCATTTCGCAGATAGACAAGTGAAACGTAATAATGCAGGTGACAGGGGGACAGGGTGACAGGAAGTGAAGGAGCAGCAGTGATATTAAGGACAATAACTGAAGATGACGGAAATCAATCCAGATTAGGCAATCGTGGTTTGACAAAGATTATATAATTCCAAACTGAAGCAAAGTCATAAGGTCCAATAACCGTTAAAATGTTAAACTTAGAAGTTACATTTAAAGTGTATTCTCATCAAAACTGCCAGTGAGTAGGTCGTTCGCCAATTTTGTCAGTGCTGTCATGGAGTGTAGAGGGGCGGTAACCAGATTGGCAAGAGTCAAGCGTGGAGGAAAGGGAGTAAAGCGGTTGTATGCAGTACAAGCCGTTCAAGTTGCTTGGAGGCAAAGGTGAGATAGGGCGCTAGATAGACAAAGAGACTGGATCAAGAAGGCTCCTTTAGAATGGCTGTGATGAGTGCATGTTTAAAGGAAGATGGAATGTGCCAGAGATATGAGAGAGAGGTTATAAAGGCGAGGATCAAGGGAGCAGGTTGTAGGGTGAGAGGATGAGAGCAGCACGGAGACCTCATGCTCAGTTACAGGGTAAAATGAGAGCGGACTTGGGTGTGTGAAGGGAGGAATGTGTTGCGTGTGGAGCATGATATGAAGAAATATCTTGTCTGATGGACTCAATCTTAACTGCGAAGTAGGTGGCAAAGTCTTGGGCCGTGAGGGTGGAAGGGGGCAAAGGTGCAGTTGGTCAGAGAATGGAGTTAAAGGTGGCAAATAGGTGTTGAAGGGTGGCGTGGACAGGGTTAGTGTGAAAGTAGGTTTGCTTGGCAATGGAAAAGGCAGTATTATAGGAGGAGAGTAGGAATTTATAGTGGAGGAAATCAGCTTTAGAGTGTTATTTCCTCCAGTAACGTTCAGCAGCTTGTTTGCACTTTTGGAGGTAGCGGGTAAAATTTGTGTACTATGGTTGCGACTTAAGTAGTCAGGGGCAACTTGTGTGGTTAGGAGCTGACTTGTCTAAGGCTGATGAAAGTGTACTGTTCTATAGAGTGGTTACCAAGTCTGGGCAGGAAATATTACAGGTGGGAGAGAGAGGAGAGGTTGTAAAGATGTTGAAAATCAGAGCAGGTCTACAGCATGTAGGTTTCTTTATGTGCATGTATGTAGAAAATGCAGAGATGACTTTTGCTACTTAAAGGCAAAATTGATAGATATTAGCTGAACCACGATTGGAAGGTTGACATTTAATTATTCAGATTTGGTGGTATTAATTGTAAAACATAAAAGGGTCCCATACACACATCCATTATGTGGGTGTATATATATATATACAGTGTTCGACAAACCTATACATTTGCTCGCCCCGGGCGAGTGGATTTAACCCCCGGGCGAGTAAATATTGGCCCAAGCAGCACACGTTTGTTACTAGGTGGCGAGTAGATTTTTTTGTGTGGCGAGTAGATTTTTTTGTGTGGCGAGTAGATTTTTTGGTGATTGTCAACCACTGTGTGTATATATATATATATATATCCAATAAAGAATATCACTTGTGAGCACATTCACATGTCTTAGACAGGTCTGCAAACCATTATCCATTATCACCTCGAATACAGTGCTCCCACTGCAGCAAGGGATTCTGGGAGATGACATGCAAATGAGCACACAATGTGTCACCTTGCTGCAGTGGGAGCACTGTATGCGAGGTGATAATGGTTGAAAGGCAGTGTTGCAGACCTGTCTAAGACATGTGAATGTGCTCACAAGTGATATTCTTTATTGGCTATATGCTAACGGTGGAGGTTTTCTGTCGCCTTTTTTACCCACCATAACTTAAAATGGTGTGTGTGTGTGTGTGCGTGTGCGCGTACATTATTCACTTTCCGGATGTGCTGTGTCTTCTTCCCCGGTCTGCAGATTTTGGTGAAGTATTTCTGTATTTGCTTTTTATGATGCGTGTACTCACCTATATATCTGTCCCATTACTTGTGAGCCCCTTGCAGGCATTGACCGACGCTCCCTTGCCCTGCATCAATATCCCGGTGCTGTACACTGACTGCCACCTATGGGCAAACTAGATTACAGGCCTTCCGATTGGGCCGTTCCTATTAACCCCTTTATAGCCTTAGTGGGCTACTAAGGGGTTAATATGTATGTAAATGTGAGAACAAGCAAAAAAAGAATCCCTAAGGAGCACACGGGTTTACCAAAATATCATATAACGTTTATTTAATCCACATAGAGTAGTAATTCACTCTATGTGAATTAAATAAACGTTATATGATATTTTGTTAAACCCGTGTGCTCCTTATGGATTTCTTAGGGATTCTTTTTTGCTTGTTCTCACATATCTCTATTTCCCTGGAGCACCGCTGACAATTATTATGCCTTATTCATGTGCCGGCTTAGTTGAGGTACCGTTTTAATGACACGGTGTGCATGCGGTATCTAGTCTTGTCTTTATGTATGTAAATGTGTTGTAGTTATTATTTTATCACCTATTCCATGTTGATTTAGGTTATCTTGCCTATGCATGTAATGGCCAATATATACATACTGTAGGCAAGATACGGCTAATGCCAGCCTGGAGTAGGTGATAAAAAACATGCAGAATTGTTGGCTTCCAATAAATATTGGGCATTTTTGACTTGCAGGAAAGTGACAACATTTGCAGTACTTAGTCATTTTTTTGCCACTCCCGATATTTTTCTGGGACACGATAAAACATGCGTTATTTTTAGCTGTACAATTTTAATAACTTGCTCCATAAAAATATTGATTTTTTTCTTTTTGCCAGAAATACCTCCTTTTCTGTGTCGTAGTTGTGATGACTCCGGGCCTTGCACGTGGTATATAACATTACCATTCCATTTCTCTTCTCCATTTATTGAAGCTTCGGCGGTCCAGATGCTGCAGACATCAACGGATACCTTTTTGTTCCAGAAAATGCCGGATTTAGCTACATGCGGTTTGCCCGCCCGGCAGGAAATCCTGACCGCGTTGACATTGCTCCTAACTGAAAACGACAGCGATGTCAATCAAGCATTGACCCTGCTCTCCTCTGCGGCATCCAAATCAAGTCAGTTCAGAGAAAAGGTGGGTAATCGTTTCTGATCATGTAACATACAATGATCAAAATATTGAAGCGGGATTGTGTATGTTGGATCTAGGAAGCTAAGCGATTTTCTAATCAGTTCATTTCATATTGTACGTGCAAGTCATTATATAAATACTATAAGATCAAAGGTATTCTATAATAGATAAACAGTACAAACTATTTAAATGTATTTTTTATTTTATTTGAGTGTAAGCTGTATGTACTTTGGCATAATGAGAGCTAGATGAGTTCCCATATAAAACCGTGCATCCAAAAATTGGTAAGTAAGGGTTAATAATAGACAATAGATAATAACCCCAGTTCCTGAAAAGAGGGCTAATGACAAAGTGCTTTTGCAGCACGAAACGCGTTAGAGGGGTGTCTCTAACCTGCTTCTCTCTTACCCATGTGTTAACCACTCAATAAATACTTTTTAATTCAATTCTTGGTCGTGGCTCCCACTGCAATTTTTCACCAGTACCTGGCTGTGCACCGTGACTTCCAATTTAAATCCTTCTCTAAGCTGTATGTACGTTCAATGCCCATGACAATATTTTTGTTTTTAATACTTTCTCACTGAGGGTATGACTACATAAAATGCATTAGATGTCCATGTACAATATCCAATATCAGTGCAGGCAATGTGTACTAAGTACTCAGTTAGAAGTGTGAGTCTTAAGCTGTTTCCTCTTTAGTTCTTAGAGACAATTCAGATCCATATGTTCATATGCATGTACCGTATTAGTAACAGGAGCCGCATAGTTACGTTAAAAAAGGTATTAAAAAAGCAAATACATAAAAGGTACTTTAATATTATTTGTATTTAATTGTTACATTCATCTTACATTCTTGTATAATCTTATTTCATTAAACGTATTATTTTAAAAAGTAACTAATACAGTAGCAAGCACAATATTTTATTATTAATTATTTTGTCATTTTACCACCTGCTCTGGTTGGTTGTATTTTCTAGTCACTTTTATATTTTATATTTTTTATATTTTTAATTATTTTTTTTACATCTTATCTCAGCACATATCTGCTTTTTTTAATGTAGGGGGCTGTAAAATGTATCACTTGCTCTATGAAAAGTGATTGATTGTTGAATACCCTTTACCTAAAAGTTAGTTGCAATGTACTGTACCGTAGGTGTTAATTAAATGCAGACTCTATAGTGTAGAGGCTGTGGATCTGTTAGATTAAACCTTGTGAGAAGCAGTAAAATAGATTGATTAAACAAAGCTAAGTGTTTGCACACTTTAGTGGCCATTCAAGTGAGGTGTGATTCCATTGAACAAACCAATTTCACAGTTCTTCATGGATGAAATTATAGTATATACAGCTGTCAAAAAAAAAACCTCCTAGGTTTCTTCAGGTGCCAAGTCCGCACTTGCAGAAGATACCTATGAGGTTTCAAAAGTTCTGTACACAAAATATAAACTATGAAGAATGGTTTATCACAGTAAAAGTTATCACAGTTGTATACTTTTTCAATGCACAGTTCATGGTGGAGAAAAAGCTACATTTTGCAGCAGAGGAGATTTTGGCAAAAAACTTCTGTGACTTACAATAAAGGAATGTGTAATCTATATTTGTATTATGATTTAAATATAAAGGGACTAAAACGGTGAAATAAAGTTATCTGGGAATTAACTGCACTTTGCCGGTATCAGTCTTCTTTGTGGCTTTTTTCAGGCTCTGCTTTATTATTGTGAAGCACTAACTCAGCCTAAAGTGCATCTACAGAAGGCTGCGTGCATGGCTCTCAGATGCCTTCAGGTGAGTGCTGATGACCCTGACCAGCATGTAGTCATGTCAAACTGCTATAATTTCCCATGAAAGCTCCTAGAAAGAAAACAAGTGTTGGATAGAGTTTGTTCCTGGGCAGAGACACATAAGGTAGATAACACTATAAAATGAGTAATAAACTTGTTTGTGACACACATTCAAGATGCAACCTGCGTCTTGTTGACTGCATTTATTTCAGTATCGTTTGCAGTATGATTGCCAAGGGCTTCCCTTTATATTCTACATTCTCTTAAAGTATGTAAAAAGTAAAAAAAATGTCGATTTGCACATATTAGTACTTTAATCTTTACAGTGCCAGGGGTCCAGCAGCATCACAGTGCCACCGGTCCACTAGCACTTCTAAGTCATGCCATCACTGGAGCAATCACAGGATTGGACTAACCACTGTATGCCAGAAACTGAAGTGAAGGAGGCTCCACTTCCATTTCCATTGGCCGCTCCATCAGAGAATTCGGCCAGATCACCCCCTAGATAAAGTGTCCATGACATAAATGGAACATCATAAGGGCACTGTAAAGGTTAAATGGGGAAAAAGTCTTCTCGACACCCCTTGTGGCCCTGCCCCAAGAAAAAGAAAAAAAACACTTTCTGTTGAGGTTAAAAAAAAAATATGAATACATGGTACATCACATACCATCAATAGGATGGGCTCTTTTTCCGTTTGGTGCCATATCCTTCTGCACTTAAACAGATACTTCTGGGCAGCTGGAAAATTCAACTCGACAGGTTCCGTACTGGATATTGCTTCCTGTGAGTGGGATAATTTCCAGAAGAACCATTGGAGCATTCCAATGTCACTTTGGAGGCTATTGTTTTCAAATTGAGGTAGATATGCTGATGCTTTCTTAGTTGGATAAGGAATAGGTGGCACATTATAATTACATGTTTTTCTTCTTCATCTTTTTAACTTTAAGGTTTATTTTTAAGAGTTACTGTGAGTACAAAGGGTTTTAGATACCCAACTTTACGATGTGTAAAAGGTAGTCCTACTCTAATTGTATTACTAATTACAGTAGTTTCTTAATTGGTCTAACGCTGCACACTCTTTTTCAGGTTTAGAGAATAAGGAACTCCAAGTACTTAATCAATCTATAGAACAGATTCAAGACTCCAAGCTCACACTACATAAATAATCAAATACTTCCTACTCAATTATGTTGAAATTGGATTTGATTAATTCCAAGTCAAAGTTGACATCTGAAGATATAGCTAAGCTGATGTTTCAAGCCCCTCTAGTTGGAGGCAGGACATGAAACATAATTTAGAGACACTGTTATACTGATAACTTTGATTTGGATTATTTATTTATTGTAAATTATGTCACTCAACTCAAAATGTGTAACAAAGCTTTAGCTCACTTCTAGAGTATTTTTGATAATTGTTAGGGTTGGAGGGCATCTTAATGTTAGAGTTTTGACCTGGCCTCCGGAAATTTACAGGCAGCAGAGATAAAGACCCTCAAAATGCCACCGTGCATGACCCAATTTGCAGATGTTTTTAGTCATATTTTTTTTTCCCCATTTGCTGAACTTGGAGAAAACCTAATGGCTAGTAAGATGTACAAACATATATATATATGTGTAAATTAAAAATCAATAATTTTGCTTTCGATTGGATTTGTTTTCCTTTGATATAACAGATACAGGATATTTGCCTTGTTCTTCTCCTAGTTCTGCAGCCGTAGTACTTTGATACTTTTGACACTACATCACCTCCCGTTGGCATCTTCCTTTGATGCCACTTATTTTACAATTCTACAGATGACAAAGTGCATAGCGAATAGAAATCACAGCACTTGGCTCTAAGAAATTATGATGAAAGGAAGCCTGGGTTCCAGCATTATATGATGCTTGAACTCATTGCCTACCAACTTTTAAATGAATGACGTTTGTCCTGTTTTTTTTATTGTATCCAACGTTTTGTTGTCTGTGGAATGACAGATGACTTAATATTTACCCTAAGACAAAGTACAGTCATACCTTAAGTCATTGAAGAATTAACATGAGATGGTATATTAACATCAGTATATATACATGTATATTTCTATAAACAAATATATAAAATTTACTTCAACTGAGCTATATGTATATATCGGCCATTACTTCTCTCCATATTTGTTGGGCTTCTTTGTCTTGATCACCTAGAGTAGGTCATTTGTTTTCCTGTAGTTCCTGTAGGCAATTACCTCTTTGTGGTGTTAAACAAGGTTCTGGTTAGACCATTAACAGGGGGGGAAAAAACATGGTTTTCCTGTATATCCACCACCACGTGGTTACTGTACAGAAAGGGGGAAAGATAGTCGTGGGAAACTTTCATTTTACAACCTTTGGTCTGCTTTAAGCAGACGGCGTGAGTTCCTAACATTGCCCACAATCAAGCAAGATGTTGCCTGTCCTTACTACTCGTGTTTTGCTTGTGCTGCACAGATCACAAAAGTGACCAGAGCTGTACTACTTTAGAAAAGGCTGTAAAACTGAATGCCCTTTTATTTTTAATCATGAAGCGTATACAGGGTCTCCTACCCTAGCATATTCCCACTTAATCTAATTTCCTCTAACCTCATCTTAAATCATGCAGTTCCCTCATCACCTCTTCCATCTTGTCTTTTGCTTTCCCCATGTATGTCTCACCTGAATCCTTATGTTTTCAGTAAAACCTTTCTATAAAAAGAGAGTATAACAATATGTTGGCTTTGTCAATACGGGTCATGGTAACTACACAGTTACAAAAACACTTTCTGTTTTATATCATGATCGTAGTCAGGAATACATGATGGCCAATTAGCCCTCTCCAACATTTCCCTCTTAGCTGTGCACTATAAACCTAATGCCCTCATGCTCACTCCTACTGTCTCTGTACGTCTGCCATTGCCAATATACCACTTCCTGTATGTAGGGCACAGACTCCTTTCTCGCACTGTTTACTGTATATGGCGGATGCGGTTATGTCCATATTGCACAATCGTTCCCTTAATTCTAATAGCTGTTCTGTAAAACTGCTGTGTACGTGGTTGGCACTATATAGTGATTTGTAAAAACAACGTGCTTCATGCCATGTGCTATTAACTGTACAAACGTTTTGAATTCGACTTGGTCACGTTGCCAATTCAAAGCCTGTGATTTTGTGAGATGTGTATTACCTAGCCCAATGTATCCATTGTCTGTTTTGTACCCGGTTGGAAGAGCGTGTGTGAACAAGTATCTTTAGAACCTATTTGTAAAATCGCAAAAAAAAAATTACTGTATACTGTGCAAATAATTTTTCATCTAACCTTTTTGGTCAAACATACATGCAATTCAAATAACAAGATTCATACACTTGGTACTAGTGCAAATTAATACCAGAGAAAATGCTTACACTTCCTTAAGGAGAAAATTGCAGAATATTGATAGGTATCTATCCACGTTTTATTGATGTTGGGTCAATTCTTGACTGCCGGTTTAGTGGGAAAACTGGTAATGCAGAAGCGTTATTTTGTTGTTTTGTGTTATATGCACATATAAAAAAAATGTATAAAGTTGTGAGATCCACCGAACACTGAATAGGAAAAGTGTAAAATGTTATCAGTTTAATGGTATCACTAATACAAAAAGCTTAGCGCAGTAGCTATTATATTATAACAATGTCATTATGAAAACAAGCTTTTTTTGTTTACTTTGTAGGCTACTGAAAGCATTAAAATGCTGATCACACTCTGTCAGTCGGACAATAAAGAAATCAAGAAAGTAGCCTCAGAAACATTGCTCTCTCTGGGTAAGTTGATCTCCACGTATAAAATAGAAAGAGCCTACCTGCCCTGATATCGCGAAGCCTCAAACATTTCACATATAAAGGATATCATGCTTAAAATGGCCACTGATGTATTTAGCCATGTATGTAATGGCTATGTATTTGGAACCATGTACTTGTCATAACTCTGTGCCCTTGAAAACGAGAGGTAATTCTCAATGTATTACTTCCTGGTAAAACATTTTATAAATAAACAGTTTTGGTCATTGTATAGAGTGGTAATCAAATATGCCCAATATCCCAGCATGCACAATGTCAGGACAAGCGCTCTTTGGTCCTTCATGTACATCAAAACTATTTCAGCCCTTAGAATTTTAATCTACAGGTTGTATTTTTGAGGATGAATCTTTGAACTGCTGTTTTTAAAAAAATAGGGTACTAGGTCATGATTTTTTCTATAAATGAAATCCTTTATAAAATACATTTAAAGTTTGGTCATTCATTTTTACTTTCTTTCTGGCCTATAGCTGGGTCCTGCGTATGCTTCTCATAAAATAACACGTGGTGAGGGGGGGAGGAGAGCTAGCTCACACCCCCTAGAGGCACAACCGCTCTTATGTATGCAACAGCCCATGCAGGCCTCTGATTTTCTAAAGCGACCTGTGCTGAAGCAGGGATATCCTGAAAACCGAACCTATTGGGGAGGCTTTAGGACAGAAGTTACTGGGTTACTGTACAACACCCTTCAATAGCAAAAGTGTTTGTAATTGAATTGCCAGAGGGAGCAGTGTGTTGCCCAACCAGGGTCAAATGATTTACTACATCTTACTGGGTTTTTTTACAACTAGGTGAAGATGGGCGACTAGCATATGAAAGACTTGATCAACTTCCCCAGGAATTTCCCAGCACAGGAGATCACCGTGGAGCTGCAGTTGCCACTGCATTTTAGCTTTCCGTTACCTCTGCTTACATGTTGACAGTATTAATAGTTGTGTCTGCCTACAGAAGAACATACTGCAATCCAGAACCAATGGGGATGCTATAGGAACCATCTGGGATCAATTACTTTTCTATAACACCCATAGAGGTTTATGTAACAAGGCAATTTTGTAGCAAAATGTAGGCATTTTTTTTTTACCTTGCTCCAATGTATCAAACTACTTTGCTTTAACTTTGCCCCATCTGCTCCAGATTGTGACTTGAGGAGAGTCAGAAGGAGGAGTTGGGCAGGATTAACACAATGCACTTATTGGAATGAGATGTATCACATTCTACCCCTATGTGTTACGCACAAAAATCAGCCAAGTAAAAGGTGGCATAACTCTCAGGCTTGTACCAATCTGCCCCAGATGTAAGAAATGGAGCAGTGCATGAAAACACACTTGTCTTGATACATACACCATATGGGGGGTTTCAGACCATCATCTGAAATTTATTCTGCCTTATTCTGCAAAAAGGGATTCTGGGTGATGACAAGCAAAGAAGCAAAACACAATAAGGTTTTGGTGGGTAAAAAAGTGAAAATAACCCTCTATCGTAGAGCTGCTTTGCAACCACTTGCAGCTTCACAATGGTCAATCAGCAACCAAGCTCAAACTGATGCATCCAAAAGACAACACAGCTATCTTGGAGTTGGTGTCCCCAAACCAGACAAATGTAGCGATACAGCCATGTTTAAAATAGATTTGAATGTCATTACCTAGAATCCTTTTTTGCAATTTATCCAATAGGCTGTATGACATGTACGGGTTTTGGCAGCCAGCATAAGATCAGCAGATACACTCATTGGTTTCTTGTTTTTGCTGTGCCTTGCACAGTGGAGAATGTCCTGTCACTTTTACTCACCATAACCTTACTGTACTGTGTTTATTCTCAAAGACAGATTTCTCAAACCTATTTCCATTCATTTCTTTTGCCTAAGCCATTCTCTAGCAACCTTTATCAGAATGATGTAGATGTAATAATTTATTAAGTTAACTTGAGTTGTATTCTTCTTATAGCTTGTATTGTTTTTTACCAGGTGAAGTTAAAATATATATATATATATATATATATATATATATATATATATATATATATATAGTTGCTTCTTTAGAAATGTCATCTCAACTTTTTGACTCCCGTATACGTGAGATTTCTGATTTTGCAAGATGGTATATGTGGATATCTGATGTTTTAAGAGTGAGATAGTGATTTCCGACCCTCCAGCAGTCCCTGTTTAGCAGATACAGTACCTATTTGTTTGGGTTCCTGTACCAAACGAGACAAGCTGCACCTATTGTACCCAATTCTGCCAGCGGAGAGCAGGAGCAGCTCCAGTGTCTGTCTCCTGCATTCATTGGTTGATACTCAAAGCATCCGCAAGCGAGAAAGTGGAGTAATACAATATTTCAGCAATGTGCAACATATCAACATTTCAGTCACAACACTGTAGACATTTATCAAGGCCTTCTTCAGGTGGGGTTTTGGTATAGAGATACAAAGGGTAGGTGTTGTATTTTATTTTTAAACGTACTCCCAAATGAAAATTTAAATGTTGTAAATATAAACATAATGGTACTGTATACCTACACATACTATCACACTACTGATCATAGCACTTTTGCGCAATGCTTTAATGGTTTAGATAATGCCTCTAAAGGAGCAACATGTTCATACTCAAACTCAATCTTTTATAAGATTTTGTGGTATTTTATCTACCTAACTTGATCTACTGTAAAATACAAGTGTATTAATTGAATTGCTAAACATTTTGTTTAAAAAAAACGTAATTTTTGTTTTGTATTGTCATTAAGACATTTCCATTCATTCAGGGATTTTAATGTATTACTAGAGTATCATGTCATTTTACTGTAAATAAATGCTTAGCTTAACTTTCACCAATGGATTGAAGTGACTGTGGGTCTGGTACTTCTTCTTATGCTATAACAGTGCCCTTGAAGTCAGTTTCCTGCGTAATTATTTCAATGTAAACAAGAAACAGCTTTCATATGGCCAGGAGTAAATTGAAGAGGCATTGTTAGCACGAGAGAAATATGCTGCAGCGCATAATGCTATACAATCTGCAGGGTGGCTGGTAATGTTTTGCTGTATAGTATGTACTGTGTTGCTAAATAAAAAAACGTTCTATTTCATTAAAAACTTAAATTTGCCAAGCCTTCTGGCATTTCATGTTCCAAGTGAATGCTTTAGTGTAAGGCTGTGTATATTTATTTGCTAGCATAAATACAAATGCATATCTATATAGCACTCTTTATAATTACAAGTTATGATCATACTCTTTATGATGTTTACCTATTTACCAATAATAAAATATTGTTTTCACTGTACCCTAACCCTTTCTGTGCCAGAGGGGCACATCCATGCAGAGCAATGCCTTGCAGGCCTCTCTGGCAGGGAAAAGGTTAAGGCTGGATGTTTACTCTTCCTGGTGTCGTTTTGCATGAGGTGGCCCTTCCTCTGGACTGACCTGTGCTATTATGCCTTTTTAGCCCTGCAGTATTTGTACGCAGCCCATTTTCCATTGTGTATACGTTACAATAAAGACTATTTTTGAAATACTAGCTGGACAACAGTAGTACATTTTTGGGTAATATGCAGAGAAAATGCAGATTAGGGCGTTCACCACCCTGCTCCTTTTCTAAGGGGAGATTGCGTTTGCGGTACACACAATAGAATTGGAAGTGGAGCGGGACTCTGATTCTGTTTGTCGTCCGTGGGCTGGCCACGCCTATGTTATTACTGCTGATGTGAGATCATGGTTGAGATCCCATAGGCCTGATGGCGCTCGGGGTTCTTCCGGACATCCAGCAACATGAAGGTTAAACACTGTATGCTATGAGATGATTAACCAGAGATAAAAGGGAAAGAATAATACTTACCAGAAAAGGTTGGAAAGCAACAGATCAAATGAGAATAGAAACATTTCCATTTTTACACAGGTAGTAAATAAGGCAAAATGTCACTTTAAAGATGATTGCATTTTTTCAAGGAAACCGTTTAATTTTTATTCATTTTTCTCTTAAACGTCATTGCTATTTTGTTTGCACTTTTTTTAGTGCTGTACCTATCCAACTTATTGGTAAAGGGAATAATTCCCAACATTTTCCATTGGAAACATAAATGAACATGTTGCCGTTTTAAGCAAAATGTAGTGGAAATGTGCAAGTACAGTATGTTCCAGTTCACACATTCTGAAAAATGTTATTGAGCATTATTTAGTTTGAGAAAGTCCCCCAACTTTCACAAAGTTGCCATAAGCATCGCGCACATTTGCAAATGTAACCCCCTTGTAAGTTCAGGTAGCTGACACACGTACACTGCTCCTTGGCTGCAATAGAAAACTACAATTCCCAGCTTGCTGTGCTGCAGCAGGGAGCCACTTCCAATACAGGAAAATGTGACGTGATGGACAGGGCCTCGGCCAATGAGACTGGATTCAGGAGAGGAAGGAGCTCTCTAAGGCGTGCAATATAGTGTGCGCGTCAATTATAATTGGCTGTGTTAGCCAGATGTTTCTATACTTGGGCCGCGCGCAAGGCTGTGAGCGGTGGCGCGACAGACCAGGGAAAATACAATAAAATTGTATTTTCGCGCTGCTGCCACGCTGCGAACCAATCACGGCACGGCCTAACGCTGTGACGTCAGAGTCATGGACCCTAAACGGACGCGTTACCACTTGCAGCCTACCAACTAAACGCGCACAAGCACCGCCGGACGCGCGGCCACACGCGCAGCAGCAAGAACTATAAAACAAGCCTAATAGTCCTTGGCTGGAAGTGCAGGGGCAGAACTGCAAAGGGCAGATTTGCACGAGCCTGAAGGACTTCAGGATTGATCGTGTGTGACCCAGGGCCAGTCTGTGTATCGCTAAAGAGAGTGGGCATTGACTGGAGGGAGAACAGCAGATCGTCAGAGTGAAAGCAGCATGAGGGGACCCTCAACGGGTTTCAGCCAAAAGTGGTATAGAAGAATTTTGCGAAGTACATACCTGCTCCATTTATTTGCATTAACAAGCTCCAACGGTGTGCTGGGACCATCACATAGGCCCTGATACCCAGGACTGGGTGGCCACAGCATCAGACACTGACATACACACGTGCTGCGTTTATGGGGAATGTTATGTTGATGTGTTCTAATATGAATGTAGTGATCCTTTGCTACGGGTCACAAGGTACCCAAGGTTTATCCATACTTGCTATATAATAATGGTTATATTACAAACATCATTGTAGTTTGTCTCTCGTTGTCTTGTGTGGTGAAAGATGTCTTTCTTTATATTATCACAGCTGCATATAATAATTCTGCATTCCGATTTTTAGTATGCAAAATAAATGCTTATAAGTCCGAAGTTATTACTTACATACACAAATAGTAGGTATATGCTGGTTACATCAAATAGGTCATATTTTTTTTCAGAGAGATTGCATGTCATTCATTCTCTGGGTGAACATCTTCCTTCCGTGTCTTCCTATCTTGGTATCCTGGCCCCCTAGCTAATTAATCTGTCAATCTTTTATACAGAGAATATTCCAGAGTCAGACTTCTTACGCTAAGTATTATGACTGAATATGGCACAACCATGTGTCTTTCCAGAATAATCTATAACTTTTGTCTATCTAGCATGATGTCACACCTCTTTATCTTTCATATAAGGAGCTCAAGCGATTATCAGAAGTGGTTACATCATCCTCAAATGTATTTCTTACCAACAGTTGTTTGTAGCAAATCAATGTCACAGAAACATCAAACATAGAATCTATTTCAGATAGCCCAAGACAGCTGTACTGTATGTCATAATTTAACTATAAATCTAACCACACCAAGAATCCTTGCGGTCAAAATGAGTCTCATATTGCATATGCTTTTACTTCAAACATTAAATTAATTACAGTATAATGATATTTGAATGGCTAACATGTGGCATACCACCCAGAAATACAGGATCCAGGCCCCCTACCCAGAAACAGGTCTCAGTCTGGGGCCAGGATAAAGAGTGGTTACACAAAGATCACATAAAAATCCCAAAATGTGGAACATTTTCAAACTATTCTAAATGTTTTCTCCCCCCCCCCAAAAAAACACACACACTTTCAGGGATACCCAAGTCATATGGACAGGCTCCCCTGCCAATGACTGTGAACACAAAGAAGGGTGCATATGTTTGGGTATCTGCAAATAAGATGAACAAAGGGGACGAACCAGGAGAGGAGAGGCTTGGGTCACTTCCGTCATGGTTTTTCGTTACAACACGAGAATTTTCCCATCAAAACGCTGTAGGTGCCAGCAAAGCTGAAAAAGAAATATGCACACACCTAATATAAAGCAAAAATCAAAAATACATTAGGTGTACCTTTGCTTAATGGGCATTTCCTAGATAAAGTCCACAAGAGTAAATCTAAAAATTAGAAACTAACAGACAGGCACTTACATATTGTAAATTTCCCGCTTTCCGCCTTATGGAAGTGACCCTCTCCTTGGTTCAAGAGCCTCCCAGGAGGAATACCCACGATCTAGTGTGCGTTGCTGTTATGGAAACTTCGGACGTCCGGGAGAAATAATTGAGACTTAGTTGTTTTTCTCAGCTACTTCTCGTTTATTGTTTCAAGTGTATAAGCTTTTATAGGCATCCGTGACGTACCATGGAACACTCCAGTATGTATCACAAGTTTACATACGTCAATAACATCTTATCTTATTGTTATGAGTCATTGTCACACATTGCTATTCAAACAAAAACTATATGCTAAGGGGGTTAAAATGTTCTAGGAAAAGTGTCAAGAGAACGTCCTTGATACAAAAATAAAGCGCATGCAGTTTTATCTTATAGCAATAACAAGTTTTAGCTCTATAAGCAGTTTACTATAACAATAACAAGTTGTTTACGATTTTAGACTGTTAAGGCAAAATTCATTATGGTTATAATTGCAGACATAATGAGTTTCACACAAAATGGAGACCTACCCCTTGTATAATCATTAACAATATCTCCTTTTGTCATAACATGACAATTACTATTTTTGATACTGTTGATATACTTTGTCGTACTAAACTAGTGGTGCAGGTGTTGCGGGGGTCAGAGAGAAATATATATATAAGATGAGCAAAAAACTATTTTCTCTTAAGAACCATGGAATAAAGCTACAGTTCTATTACAATTCAAGGCCCGTTGCTTCTTGGGAAAACAACTTCTTGGAATCATGCCTGAAAATTGTTAAGATAAAAAGGTGCAAGCTTCTGCTTTTTCAAAATTGCTGCATCCCATAAATTCACAGAATGGAGAACAGACAAAATGGAGGACAGGCTAGTAATTTTAACAATGTCAATATTAATAAAATTACTATTCACACTGCTCTTCTATGACTAGCGCTAAGGGATTTCTGAGAATTGATGGGGGGCTAATTTCTACTGGGAGCGACTGCACAAACATCCTCCTCGCACGCATCTTTTATACTGCATTTACTCAGAATGGCAAAACAGCAAAGTGGTTGCTACAGTCAAAATGGATGACTTGTCCTTGTGGTTGACTCACGCCCCTGGGTGACCTCCCACCTTCCTCATATCCAATCTTCTCAGTCCTCCCCATATCCTTAAGAGACCATTTCCTTGTCCTGCTGGACCAAGAAGTTGTCCAATGGTGCATGAATTCATTTCTTTCTGGACATTATATCGGCCCAGTTGATTTCTTCTTCGGTCTCTTCTTCTGGGGGACTGCCGACATCTTTATCACCGAAAAGAGGCATAGCGTTTTTGGGCATAGCGTTGGTGGGGAATTGCAGCACACTTCTGGACCAAAGTTTTGCTGTACTTAACACATACATAGAGAGCAATGAGTAGAACAAACACACATACAAAAACATCCGCTAGCTTCGCTTCCAGAGAACAAATCCAACCACCAAGTCCCAATGAATCCCATCCCTCATCTCTACCTTTAAACACTCTTCCTAAATAACATAACCTGGTCTCGTTGCAGGGTAATTCTCTATCTATCCTTCTAACACAAAGTCAATAACTTCCCTACGGCAAACTCATATTACCACACCCTTCGTAACCAATTTCTCATATATGGTTCTACAAGTGTCTTATAACATATTGTCCTTTTCCTAAGGGGTTAAATGTAACTTGTGTTCTTGGGGTGCAACCTATTCGGTATGGATAGTACATTGGGTTACATTGCACATAAGATATGGTCTTTGTTTACCAGGATCCCATTATATAACAAAAAAGAGTGTGCATATATACTATACACAGAACAATAAAAACAAAATAAACATTACTAAACAAAATATACCTGTTACTACCCTATCGTCTTTGTGTGTACACTACTTACACAAACCTAATAGAATATACATTATAATTAAAATAATAAAACCTGTAAAGAAAAAAAGATTAAAAAGTTCAAAGTTCATGTGTTGAGGCCCAGACTTTTGTCTGTGTCTTTCTCCTCCGTTGGTTTTTGGCGGTGATTATTATGTAGCGGCTGTGTCTTTAGGCCTTTCCACCTTGGCTATGGTTGTGAGTAGTATTTCAAATGGCCTTTTCATCTGGGATAAAGAGCATGCTGGTGTAGGAATTGCTTGACCATTAACCCCGTCTCGAGTAGGTGCACTTTCAAATTTGACATATATCTAGAGAGACTCAAAAATATATTAGTTGCATGCAATACTTACTTAATTGTTTTACTAAGCAGTCATTGTGGTCATAAGACTTGGTGCCCCAGCTATTGCCAAACCAAAAGAAAATGGCTAAAATGATTCTGTATAGAACTCCAAACTAAATTACTTGTAATATATATGCCATCTAACTTCTGGGCATAGACAGCTATATGATAAACAACAATAATACCCCTCCTTTGTTCACATCTATTATATGTGAACAATATTACACAAAGGATAACCGCATTTAAAACATAACTAAATATAGTTGCTTGATCTGTAGCAAAACTAACCTGAAACCTTTGGGTATAAAATTTACATTAAAAATCTCAAAACACTATTGAATATGTAATTATAATCTGCTATTGTTTTCTGACAGAGACCTTAAAAAACACAAAATAACATCTGGTTTGTTGAGAGAACAACCTGTAACATGAAAATTATAGACACAGATTTTAAGACTGTCCATTTCTAGGATTGCAACAAACTTGAGAACTTTCTGGGCATCCTGCCAAAACCTTGGAACAAAACAGATAATAATAAAAAAATAATGTTACTGAAATTTAACATACAGTGCAATACAATTTGAAACAGCTTGAAAATGAAGCTCCTTACACATCCCGATACAGAATAAATTATGACTGGTATTCAAAAATTAAAACTGGATTTTTGTTAAACAGAAAATTATAGGCTCAACATATACTTTAAACAGTTTATAGTTACTTGTTACACAGAAAAAGAAACAAAAAATAATACAAACAAAAAAACCAAAACAAGGCAATGCAAAACTGTTTGATCCTGCCTGCAAACTATATTAATAAAAATGTCCCTTTCTTTTATTATCATATCCTAAACGACAGTTAAACCTAATTAGTCGCAACAGAGCTTCAGTTAACTTTCGTGTCTGAAATGTAAATGTATCTCTGCACATTCTTTATTACTTGAGATGGGGGGCTGTCTGGGCTGCTATTCTGATTCTCTCTCTCCTTTCTTGAGATGGAAATAGAGAAGTTGGAAAAGGATGTCTTTCTGGTTTTAAAAATGTATCGTCTGGCCAGAACTAATAAATCCTTAAAATATACCAGTGACCGGGCTTAATTATAAAAAATGGTAAAAATCAAAAGATTTTTCCACATTTGCCCATTCTTTATCCTCTTCTCAATAACTAGTCAAACTCTCCCTTGCCCAGTGTTGATTAGTTTGTGCTGTAGTGGGGGTGTACACCATTAAAAATTAAACTTCAACATAAGCAATTAATTATTCTTATTTTTGTAAGACCTTGCAAGTTTTCGGGATGGTAGTTTGTATACATGTAATAAGCCGGCGTAACCATGATTCAACTCTCACATGGGATTCATTCAGGTAAAATTCATGAAACACACAGGGATTACTCAATCAAACAACCTTTTTACCATATTTATACCTGAAAATCTAAAAAAACATTCTGAGGAAAAAAACAAATTTTCCTACCTTAAACTTACACCTAAAACATATTTTCTACTGAGATTTACAACACTTGAGTAAACCTGAGATTATGAATCCCGGCGGGGAAGACCCATCTTGATTTAAACAAAAACCATCTACTAAAAATATATATATTTATTTAATTTTTTTTAAATCAACGATGTTTTCTTTGGTTCTTTTTCTGAGGGGCTGCACTGCAATTACCGGCAAAATGTCCTGTCTCCTTTACAATTATAACACTTACTGTCCTTTCTTTTAACCCTATCATGTGACCCCTCTTGGGTCCTAGATTTCTCTTCCAGAGCCTTTGCTTTCTTACTGTAGCTTCCCTGCTCATTTGCTTTCTCGACCACAGTAGCAATTCCTGACAATCTTTTATGCTTCCAACCAATACACTTCCTCTACTCTCGTCACAATTTCTGCTTGTAAACCTTTCACAAAAGCCGCCACTATAAGTGGTCTTGCGCTCATCTCTACTTCCTCAATACCTCCATATGCCTATATTATTTCCAATAATATATCGGCAAATTCACTTGCTCTTACCTCCTTATTCACTTGCTGTTTCTTCCTTATTTACTTACTGTTTCTTCCTTATTCACTTGCATTATGTTAAAAGTAAATGCAGCAGTTATTAAATTGGAAAAATTATATTCTCTGCCTTTATTGACTCTCTGACTTTCTAACATCTACTAATAACAGTTTAACAAAAACAAAACCATCTCTGTCACTATTTTTATTCCTTAAACAAACATTCCACACTCGTTCTGCCAACATTCTCCTAGCTTTCCCATGTGTTGGTAGACGGACCTGCAAATGCCTGTGCCACAGGGTCAATATCTGATTCTGATTTGTCCTCTGACTTTTCCCTGTCCTGTGAACGGTCCCTGGCAGGGGTTAATTCCTGCCTAGAGTCTGTCTCCTCCCCATCCGTACCGATCTGCCTGGTAGGCTTGTCAATAGGAAGTGGTCTAGGGAGACTGTTCTTTCGGGTTCCCCGTGCAGCCATAAAGACTTCTTCATCGGAGAATACCTCAGAGCCTGTGACCTGGGAAAGGTTAAGGGGCTCATTGGGGTAAATTGGGGCTACCTATGGAGGTGGTAATTGTCCCGGTGCCGTAGGGGCAGGGGGCAAATATGCATTTTGAGAGTGGTGAAAAATTTCAGTTGGCAGCACTTCAAAGTTGCAATTTTGACACACGCTGCAGCACATTTCTTAACAGTTTTAACACATTTCTTATTGTTATTGTTAGTCTTATACTTTATTTTGTCTGGCTTACTTCCAGACAACATTTTACTTGTTATTAGCCATGATTAGCTTATAAATTAAACGTATCTTAATACAATATAACATTATCAAAATATACGTGATATAGGGTCCCAATAGACAGCCCAGTATACATACAGGGCTTTATACTTTAACCCCCTGTTTTACAGTGGGGACTTTCCCATTATACAGACAGGACTCTTTACCTTCTGTTGACGTTTTTTTTTTTTTTTAATGTTTCAATATTTTTCGATTGAAAGCAATGAAATTTAGATTTAAAAATTTGACAGCAAATAGGAATCACTCGGCCAGCATTGTCTGCCCATTTTACTTTTTTTTTTTTTAAATCAGTCGGGACTTTTAACCCGCTTTTAAATTGGACCCCATATTTTCTCGGGGGTACCCTTTTTACCTTTGATTTTCTGACTTTTATGCCCTTTGTCATTTCTGCTTAGGTTAGACCCTATATCTTAACAATTTCTCACAAGCGGCACCGCGTTATTTACATGCAATTGATACAAGCCTTATGCACCTTAAAACATACAAATATAGTTTCCTCAGGCACACTAGATAGTTTTATTTTATTTATTATTATTATTTCAGTCGGGAACTCTAACCCAGACTCACTATATGAGACTCTTTACTCATATAAGACTATCTTAACTCTTAACCAGGAGGTATAACTAAATGTGGGTAGTTTGGGATTCAGGGACACCGGGAGTTTATACGGACAAAATAATATCACGTACTTACCCCAATGGCACTGAATCCCACTTCTGACACCATCTGTAAATTTCCCGCTTTCCGCCTTATGGAAGCGACCCTCTCCTTGGTTCAAGAGCCTCCCAGGAGGAACACCCACGATCTAGTGTGCTGTGCTGTTATGGAATCTTCGGACGTCCGGGAGAAATAATTGAGACTTAGTTGTTTTTCTCAGCTACTTCTCGTTTATTGTTTCAAGTGCATAAGCTTTTATAGGCATTTGTGACGTACCATGGAACACTCCAGTATGTATCACAAGTTTACATATGTCAATAACATCTTATCTTATTGTTATGAGTCATTGTCACACATTTGCTATTCAAGCAAAAACTATATGCTAAGGGGGTTAAAATGTTCTAGGAAAAGTGTCAACAGAAAGTCCTTGATACAAAAATAAAGCGCAAGCAGTTTTTTCTTACAGCATTATTTATTCAGCCACCTTGCAGCAAATGATTACATCGTTTTTCTGAAAATGTTTGTCCTAGAAAACAATTCTTTTATTTCTAATCGAAAATCTGTTAGGATTTAGCAAATCCATCAGGTAGTTCCATTTCTTCTACAGCTGCCATTAGTCAACCACGTTTACAATTACTTTAATTATTTTCTGCAGTACTCTGTTCTCAGGATGTTATCCTCCATCAAAGACCTGTTTGGTTTATTATCTAAACTGAACGTGTGATTTAAAAGAGAATTAAATTCTTGTCATGATGGCTGTAGTTAGATATTGCACATACAGCTGGTATGGAAGTTTTTAGACTGGTTCTTATACAAGCTTATGAGGGGAACCACTGGTTGATGTTTCTTCTATCACTCCAGCATTGTGTGCTTCATAAAAATGATTTCAGGTTTGAGAGGCAATATTATCTGTAAATAAAAGGGATAGCAATTGGCTCAAATCTAGTCCTTTCATATGCAAATCTTTATGTGGACACGTATGAAACTACATCAATCATTCTCAATATGCTAAGAACATTTATAAATAGTTTAGATTAATCAATTAGGTGTTTTTAATTTGGACGGGAACACATTAGAAGCTCGTGGACTTTATTTGATTATATCAATTCACTGGATACTGCTATACCTTTTATTATAGCATGGAGTAGACAACAGCTATCCTTTCTGGATGTTCTCATTAAGGTAACTAATGGTAACATTTAGAATGGGTGACGCGTAAAGCACAGCAAATGAAGGGGAGGGCTGGAGGCAAAAATAAGTTAAAACAAACTATTTATTGGGCATATTAGCCAAACATAAGGACACACATTAAAATACTCTGACGCGCTTCCCACCGTGGAGGCGCTTTATCAACGAGTAACACATTCTCTTCTAAACACTGCTTAAGTAAAGGATAGTCAGAAAAAATACGCCCTCAGGATTATTGAATTAATTATGCACACATTATCACACAAACCCCTATTGGGTACGATCACATTCAGACAGCTGACCATTACTACAGAGTTTGGTGATTCATCAAGTTCAAAAAATGCCTACTTAGAAAACAACAAAATCATCACATTGAAAAACAATAAATATATAAAGTATCAATATCAAAAAAAAAAGCAGAGCAACTAGACTGTAATATATAAAGTAATAAGATAGATGTAATGCAATTTTTTTTTAAACCAAACAAAAACAAATGTGTAGAATATAAAAACCGAAGAAAACCCCAAGAACAAACATATATCAATAAATAATTGATTATAAGGTAGATATCATAAAATAAACATATATAGACCATCAATGAATAAAATAAAAAATATGCACAATAAATAGTTTATTTTAACTTTGTTTTGCCTCCAGCCCTCACCTTCATTCACTGTGCTCTACTCTTCACCCATTTTATTTTTGCATACTCAACGGTATTGAAGCATGCTTTCCGTGTTCAGGGATATAGCTGTTTTTTGCATTGTGAGTATACCCCTTGCAGCAGCGTTTGGTCCTTCTTTGCCAGTGTGGTTACGGGACTCCACTTATCAGTAGCGGAACCGCAGGAGGTGACACAAGCACCCGTGAGAGGGGGTCTGTTATCGCCGGACTCATCCCACGAGGGCACGGATCATCTTGTCGTTCCCCGCGGTCTGTCATCTCCAGTGGGACTTCAGGTGAGGTGGTTGTCGCATTACTTCACACACAATAGGCTTATTGAATGGACTATCATCGTCTTACTTTCTTCTATTCCGGACATTACTTATGATTATACCTCAACAGTTTTTTCTATTATTATGGTTACATGGACATTCCAAGCTACATCAAAGTGTTTGCAGCACCAAATAGGGTTTATCCCATCTTTCTCAATAATGGTAAAATTTGTTTCAGACAGAAACACAATATAATATACTGACCATTACCATGCACCTGGAATATTTAAATAGTACTTCTACTTCTTAATGGCATGAGCATCCAGAACTGTTAATACTGTCACGTACGGCACACCTGTGAGCACATAACCTAGCTGGCCCACTTTTTACCTTCCGCAAAGATCCCTCAAATGAACACTATCTCCCCTTAATCCATCCCAATATACCATCTCTCACGGACAGCACACTTGTGAGCACATGAATCTGCAACCAGGGTTAATGCACACGCTACTCTAGCCAACTCACCTTTGTCCTGCGCAAGGTACTTTCAATGAGTTCATATTAACGTTTTACTCAATTGCAATCATATCTATACACTGCCACCACCCAAGAAATATGCAAATAAAATCTATATATCTTAGGTCCCTGTTTAGTAACAAAGAACTATGCACTTAACACACACAAATCTGTTGTAGCAAAATGTGTCCGAAAATGTTATTGACTCTCTACAAACCGTGCAACCAGTTCAATTAGAGCCCAAAGCATCGCTTCTTAAAGTTTGGCTTTAATATACAAAAAAACTTATTTTGCATTAAACGATTATTACAAGAATATATAGTTACAAAAAATATAGAACAGAAATCCATATACAGTATGTTACCATATGTCCATAGGTCCGGACTTAGGCTGAGTCCATAGAGACTGCAGCCGTGCGGAGGCGCGCTGAGGCTGAGGGAAAGCGGGTGCTTTCCCTGGCCTTAGAGCGAGCCCCATCCATGGGCGTGTCTGGGGGCGGGCCAGTGACGTCACGGAGCTGGTTCGCCCTCATTGGGCTAACCGCTCACGTGACCGGCCCTGCGCTCCTGTGAGCGCAGAAACGAAAAATTTGTTAAGACACACGCTTCCGCAAGCCCCTGCTAAAGCCGCTCTCATTGCGGCTGCAGGGGCTCACTGGTAAGCTTGCGCGCGCCTCAGCACGGGGCCTTAGAGAGGTCACTGGAGTAGAAGAGAATTGACAGTATATAACCAAGATTGTGCAGCCTAAAGTTGTTTAACAGGTTTTCACCACCTGTGATATGTTCTGGTGTTAATTCAGCAATGAAAGCCTTACCACAGTAATAGCCAACACTTGTAGAAGTTCAATGTTATTAGTCTGTACTAAAGGATATATCAAGGGGAGGCAAAAGCAATCCTTTAATGTAATGCACTCCTTCTGTATCAGAGGGGAAATTGTGTCTATTACAAAGGTATACCCTCTCAATCCTATAGTTCCCCAGAGAAAGAGTACATCTTTAATACTTCACTTTTAATTATATATATATATATATATATATATATATATATATATATATATATATATATATATATATATATATATATATATATAGCAGTCATGTAAAATGCCTACAGTCATCTCTCCTGCTGGCAGTAAGGCCTGGTAAGTTGTGGGCATGCCAGCAGTAATCATGGAGGTTTTCCCTCACACCCTGGTGATGTGCCCTGTGTATGGATGGGAGTAGTCATATGCTCTGACTCCATGGTTAGTGATGTCAGAGGTGTGTCAGCTTCCAGAGTATACATAAGGCACAGCACTGAGTCTAAAGTTAGTTCTGAGAAGAGGAGGAGGAGTTCTGTCAGGAGTTTCTAGCAGTCCAGTTCAGAGAGTAGTTTAAGTGAAGGAGAAGTTCAAGTAGCTAGACAGTCATGTTATAGTAAGCTGACTTAGGAGTCTGTGTCCAGGGACCTGGCACAGAGCCGTGAATCCCTGATCCAGGTGACATACCTTTCAAAGGGAAGCACGGGCACCATGACTGGCTAAAGACACCCCATTGTGGAGGGCAGCTATGCCCACCAGTACAATAAAGATGGAGCTGATCAGAAAGACCCCTGTGTGTGAGAGTATGATTACACAGGGGGTTGCACCACGGAGGAGTTCCTCGTCAGGATCATTCCCATGCGGACGCAGGGACCCTGGTGAGGTGGAGGCGCTGCACTGGAACTAGGTGAGACTCAGCACACTACCTCAGCTGCCTGTCTGGACGGGTCCTCCCCACACACCTTCATGCGGGAGACTCAGGAGTCCTGTTGCCAACAGGTGCACCACCAGACACTACCACACTGTAATGGGGGCCGGTTAGACCACAGGGGCCAATGTGAGATTGGGTGGGTCAGGCCGGGCCAGAAATACCGTTACATTTGGAGGCGCTGCTGAGATCAGATCTGTCATCAGGATAGGCTCTAGCTAGGCACACTGGGAAACAGGGAGAGTGTCTGCTGCCACTCTGTGCTGCGTAGGGACGGACCTAGGGGTGGTCAGGGGCTGACGGGATATTGTCAGTTCGCAGGGACAACCTAGGGGCCTGAAAGGAGTGAGGGGTTTGGAGCCGGGCTATAGCTGACCGAGTCACCTTGAGGCAGTGCTAGTTCGTAGGATGCCAGAAGGGATAGCCTGTTAACTTGGTCAGGAATCCTGGAGAGGGTCTGCGCTAGGCTGACCAAGAGAGGTAGACGCCCCAAGTACTGCATGGCAGAGCCAGAGTACCTAGCCCATTCCAGACACTCACCGTAGGGAGCACAGACTGGGAGGAAGGAGTCACAGCAGACACTGAGAGAGTGAGCCTAGCCTGAGGTAGTGCAACACTGGGTCACACCTAGATAAGGTACACATGTGGTGGTGCATCTGAAGCTAATCTTTATTGTGCCGGTGTGGTGGCTGCCCCGCAGAGCGGAGCCCCATGTACGATAATTGGTACGAGAGAGAGACAACCCAGAGAATGGAGGATCCGCGTGGTGCGGAGAACCCAAAATGGCGATCAGAGGCTGATGGGGAGGGCACCCGTGGCGTGCACCCCACTGAAGAGCAAACAGTCGCCGAGTTATCATTAACCAGTCTGCTCTGGAGCGGAGCGAAGGCCGTGGCTGCCCCGTTTTTATCCTGTCTGGGACACCGAGGGGCCACCCTTGAAGAGTGTGAGGAAAATGTCATAATTGGGGGAGAACCCCGCGAGGAGAGCAAACAAAATGACTTTTTGGGCTTAAAAGCCAACCAAAATGGCGGTTCCCGCTTGCTAGGGACACCGCATGGGACAGTCACAGAAAATGTGGCTGGTGCAGGACTTGCAAAAAGTTGGCCGGGAATGGCGCGAACAGCAGAGCCCCACCCTGATGGGGGGCATGGCGCGAAAGCTATGGCTGCGCCTGCATGGACAGTGACTAACTCAGCCCCTGTGCTGAGTCAACCGCTTAGTCTATGGGACCCTCCCCTGATTTCTACCAGGGGCAGTGACTTTCAATTATGGCCTGTGTGAATGCACCCATTGGGCCCAGGGACTGATATCCAGACGGCGCCACTACAAGAAGTAGTTCCGGCCGCGGAAAGGATTTGCACAAAAGAGGGATACTTTGCGCGCAAAGCTGCTGCGAGGAGAAGGCGGGAACTAGCCGCGGGAAAAGAATCCAGCTCTGAGGAGGAAACTGGCGCGAAAACGCTAACCGCGCCCACCAGGACTGAGAAAGGCGCGGCCTTAATTAAGGGGCATGATATTCCTCTGTGGGACCCGCCCATAATTGCAACCCCTGGGGGCGGGTTCCAGCTCTGTCAGAAAAGGGAGGAGCCGAAGCAGGGAGTGGCGGATCCAGCAACTTCCACCAGTCAGTTGCGAGGAACCACTGAGACAAAGAGACCTATACAGGAAGTGGCTCCTGTGCAAAGAATGGCCTGCTCCTCCACTGTGGGCACGATGGTCTCCACCCAACCCTACTCAGTACCCGGCGGGTTGCTAGTAGTGAGGGTGGCCAACACCGAGACGGTGGTCGGGCTCTGCCTACAATGTGGGCTGCCCGGAGGCACGGTCAACACGGCGGCACGTTGCCCTCATTGCGGGACTTTATACCTGTGGCCTATGCCCACATTTATTCCAATCCAGCCTGCTGACCCCCCGGTGGACATGGCAAGGCGCTCCGCCGAGTCCCCGGGCGCGCTATGGATCAACCGCGCGAGTCCAGGAGACAAGGGACTGGAGCCGGTCAAGTCGGCTGGGTCAGTGGCGATCGAGGCGGTTGAATCACTCCCCGCAATCGGGGAAAAGAGACTTTCACTCCGCTCAGAGACCCCTAAGTCAGGGAAAGGGGATTACTCGTACGAGGACCTCCGTGAGCTGGCGGTGTTAAAATCGGAGCCAAAAAGGCAGACCGGAAGGACGACACCCCGTGGGGTGAGTGGTGGCCTTGAGAACAGGGCGTCCCCCGCAGATCGGCGAGCCGACAGACGGAGTACCGCCATCCCAGGACCTGATCTAGGAGACGGGAGAGAGACGCCTACACCCCTGCGGATGGGTAAGCCAAGCAGCCCTATCACTTACTTGGTTACAGCAGGCGGCGAAGCGCTGGAAGGGCCGCGCCAGGCCCCGAGCGCACGTGGAGTGACGGCATCACTTCCGGTGGCGACGGCGGAGCAACCGGATGTCGTCGTAGAAGAAGAGATCCCGCATGGGGATCCCACGCAAGATGGCGACGCTTCCGGTTCCGGGGGAGACATCGCTTCCGGTGGTGACGGCGGAACCCAGGGGGAAGACGCAGCGACGCTTCGGCAATTGGGGGAAGGTCCCCAATCACCTCAATGGCTCCGAAGCTGGACGGGTGATCTGAGGACTGAGGAGGGTGAAGTATCATCCTTTGAAATATCTACGGACAGCCAGGAACGGGTCGCAGCCCCGTGGCAGTCGCTACCCCGTCCGTATGCCCAACCCCATGCCCTAGCTAAAACCCCTACCCCTATCACACGGTCCCCGGGTTCCCCGCCTAGCCTGGAATCAGTGGACATTCCCTCAGAAGGGGAGGTGAGACGGACTGGGGAAAGACAGCGCAGTGGCGCTACGGAAGGTATCTCCAGGGGAGGGGGAGAATTGAGAGTGGCCGCGGTAGGCCGGTGGTTGCCCCCTGCAGTTCCGGCGCTGGTGAAAAAGGCTCCGGGACCTTCTAGGTGGTCTGTACCGCGATCTGAGCGGTCGTCGGGGGTATATTCCCTTGAGGATGATAGGGAGTCAGGGAGGTCAGATAGATTTAAGGAGAACCGTTGGTGGGCCCCACTATTTGAAGGGTACTCGGCCTGGATGGACCGTACTCGGTTCCTCATCCGGCGAGAGGATGTAGTGGACTATTGGTGGGCGGTGGGAGAGTTTACCCCAGAACAAAGGGACAGGGAATTGCAGGAGCGCTGGCTCCAAATAGAGCATAGGGAGATAGAACCTATGGGTCCCAGCATCTTGTCAGACCCCGTGGACCCTGACGAACCCCTATCATGGGTGCTACCCGTGAGGGCAGGTAAGGCTGACCTGACTAGGATCAGTAGGGCCGAACGGGCCATAATGGCTCGTTACAAGTCATCCCACGGGTTGGAGTACCCGTATGTCCCTGAGCCACTAATGGATGAAATAGAGGAGAATAGGGATAGGTGGCTCAGGGAAAATATTGAGATGCACTTAGTCAGTAAGGGGAATGATGTGGTGGGGAAGAAGGCCGAGGAACGGATAGAACACCTGATCCGCATATGGGCCATTGGAAGAAATATCCACAAACACAAGGTAACATATAGGCCCGAGAGGGGATTACCACGGCATTACTCAGTTACCGTTCTAGATATGGGGGGTAGGAAAGTAAAGAAGCCGGACCCCTATCACTATTTTTAGGTGGTACTACGCATTACGCGGGTTCGTGGCTGCTGGTCGGGGCGGGCTTGGCGGAATGTACTGTAATCATTTGTACTGCATTATGAGAAAATTTGTGTGATGTTAATTATGTTTTGTGTTACAGTGCTTCCTGGAAAGAGGTATACAAATTTAGGTCCCAGCGAGGACGATGGGATTCACCAGGGGGAGAATGTAGCGGTCATGTAAAATGCCTACAGTCATCTCTCCTGCTGGCAGTAAGGCCTGGTAAGTTGTGGGCATGCCAGCAGTAATCATGGAGGTTTTCCCTCACACCCTGGTGATGTGCCCTGTGTATGGATGGGAGTAGTCATATGCTCTGACTCCATGGTTAGTGATGTCAGAGGTGTGTCAGCTTCCAGAGTATACATAAGGCACAGCACTGAGTCTAAAGTTAGTTCCGAGAAGAGGAGGAGGAGTTCTGTCAGGAGTTTCTAGCAGTCCAGTTCAGAGAGTAGTTTAAGTGAAGGAGAAGTTCAAGTAGCTAGACAGTCATGTTATAGTAAGCTGACTTAGGAGTCTGTGTCCAGGGACCTGGCACAGAGCCGTGAATCCCTGATCCAGGTGACATACCTTTCAAAGGGAAGCACGGGCACCATGACTGGCTAAAGACACCCCATTGTGGAGGGCAGCTATGCCCACCAGTACAATAAAGATGGAGCTGATCAGAAAGACCCCTGTGTGTGAGAGTATGATTACACAGGGGGTTGCACCACGGAGGAGTTCCTCGTCAGGATCATTCCCATGCGGACGCAGGGACCCTGGTGAGGTGGAGGCGCTGCACTGGAACTAGGTGAGACTCAGCACACTACCTCAGCTGCCTGTCTGGATGGGTCCTCCCCACACACCATCATGCGGGAGACTCAGGAGTCCTGTTGCCAACAGGTGCACCACCAGACACTACCACACTGTAATGGGGGCTGGTTAGACCACAGGGGCCAATGTGAGATTGGGTGGGTCAGGCCGGGCCAGAAATACCGTTACATATATATATATAATTAAAAGTGAAGTATTAAAGATGTACTCTTTTATATATTGTGATGTAAAACATTGACTTAAGTGTTCCAAAAAAAAGAGAAAAAAGTGATTGTGAGGGAGTGTATAGGGTTAAAACTCTCACCTGAGCAGACCAGGAAAAACCACACCCAGCTTGTAGGTCTGCAAGCTGATTGGAAAGGGGAGGTTTTATAGGCAGGCAGCAAACTTCCCACACTCTCATTTTGCTCTCAACCTGTGAGGGAGCAGGCTGCAGAGAGCCTGTCAAGGGGACAACCTGAACTGCCTATTGGATACCAACGATTACTGTCCGGTAGTTTTGCGGACGTATGCTATTTTAGTTGAACACTATTTTGTTTTGTTACTGAATTACTGCAACCACTGATACGGGAATAAAGAACTTTCGTTACAAGAAAGTGGTGTGTGAGCCCCTTCCTGACCACATCTACAAGGCCGCTCCGTCACAGTGTTACTAAAATGTAACTTGTAATAAATGATCTCCATCATACAGTTCCTAAATGCTTAAAGAATACTGAAGTATACACTATTGTGTGTAAAGAACACTACAGAGGCTCAGGGATTAAATTAGTAGTTGCAGCTATTGTGCTATATAGAATCTGGAAACCTAGGTTAACATAGTCAGATTAGTACATACCTAGTAAATGTAACCCAATCTAGTATTTCCTTGTAACCATATAAATCCTTTGTGACCTCCTGCGACATCAAAAACTCTATTGTAGTCCTCACAAAATAGTGGTGAAGAGTTTGGCTGATGGGGAGAAGCGAAGCAGAGATGAAAGGGAAGACCTGGTTTCTATTGATTGAATCCGGTGGCAAAATTGCTAAATGCTAGGTAGCTAGGAGCTCAGGTGGACCACCCAGCCTTGTATTACTCCTATCTCTCAGAACTTGTGCTAACGCTGCGTCAGTGATGGTCTCTAACTATCCGACGCACGTTTCGCAGCATAGCGGGTTGTTCCGGGTTCCATCACCCAAAACATTCAAGCTCATCCGAGATGGGAGGAGAGATCTCAGAGTGCGCTGGAGGAGCAGGTGGGAAATCCAGAGCTAGCCCTGAGAGGTGGAGTACCAGGGTAATGGATGGCTTGTTGGTAATTTCTTTAAAAACAAATAATAATCAGCTTATAATAGTAATAATCTCCTCAGGACTGGGCATTACCATGAAAGGCAAACAACAAAATGAATGTCGTGGTGCACAGGCTAAATCACAGGAACTGATAGAAAGAAAAAAAGAGAACACAATGTACAATAGTATATACAGCTCAACTCCGTTATAGCGCGATTCGCTATAGCGCGATTTGAGCGTGGACCCTGAATATTAAAAATAAATAAATAAATAAAAATTTGCACACACTCACAGCACCAGCACACACATAGCCTCCCTCCCCCTACCTGTGGTGTCAGCTGCTGGGGCATCGTGGTGCTGCTGGATCGGGATCAGTATGGGGGTGGGACCGATGTGGAGCTGCTGGTCATCATGGAGCTGCTGGATCGGGATCGGTGTGGGGCTTGGGGGGGATCGATGTGGAGCTGCTGGGGGAAGTAAGGCTGCGAGGGGAATGCTGGGAGAATAACAGTGGCTGCTTGGGGACGTGTAGTGCTAACGGCGCCTCACTCCACCTCTTCCCCCCTCCTCCCAATCGGGCACGCGGTGGCCATTTTTGTTTTCAATTAGCGCGACCCCGGTAATAGTGCGGTCGGATCGGGTGGCTCCGAGGACCACGCTATAACTGATTTGAGCTGTAATAATACTATACTCAATGAATACACTTAGCTTGAGGTCTAATGATCCTCTCTGGGCTTATGGATAGTGTTCTTTGTCCTTACAACAGTTTCAAAGGGGAAAAGACTGCATCTTGATAAAAGATATGGGAAGAGAATGTAGCATAATAACATTTAATAAATGACAATATAAAAACGTGATTCACAACGTTTCTTAGTCAAACAGCAGGTGAATACAATTCTTTCCAGCATGGGGTCAGCAGCACTGCTTTGAAGTTCTCCAGTTAGGTGTTGGTGCGTGCGCAGCTTGTTATACCTGTGGTTGAGGTGATCTTATCTGAGGGGTTGTCCGCTCCCCTTTCAATCAATGGTACTCCCTCTCCCTTGGGTCCGCTGCTACCTGGCTCTCACCTCACCGTCGGAAGAAACTCTTGAGTCTCTGAAGCCCCGCCGAGCACCGCAATATGCCAGTACTTCCGGGTATGATGCGTTGTGACGGTGAGGGGGTAACCAGGCTCAACAATAATGGTTAAGCCCGTCTGATTACCTCTGATCCATGTATTGGGGTTCGGGAGGGTCAGCTCTTGAGCTCAGTGATTGTTAATGCATTCTGTAAAAATGTGCTATAATAAAGAATGTATGTGTTTGTACCTTTCCAGGGATGCCAGCAAGCAGGGATTCCTGGGCTTTGAGTTTCAGGGGGGTTGGGGGGGGAGGGCGGGGTGGGGGTTTACGGAGAAAGTCTTATCAGAATGTGTCTAGGTAGCCGGGTTCCAGAGTTGCTGGATACCCCAAAAATGTACCCGGGAATCAGGTCGAATTCTTGGATACATTGAGACACTTTGCTCCGGCAAAACCTACCCTTGAAAACGCTTGCGCGACTCACCGCTAGGATTCTCTGCTTCAGCACAGACCAGAAAGGTAAATGGAGCATAGGGATGTGTGGTATCCCTGGAACGGTAAAGGGGTCCCTAGTATAAGAAGGAATGCCCAGTTAATGCCCAGGTCACGCAGAATCCGGTATAGGGGTTCTGGGGGTACTCCAACCATACATAAGGTTGCAAGGAGTTTTAAAGGCTAAGTCCAGTATAGTGTGTGGGGAATATGGCTAGTAGGAATAAAGTGCAAGATTCTTATTCTATTCCCCATAACCATAAGACTTAGAAAAGTAAAAAGTATATATTTTATTAAACAGTATGTTTAAAGTGTGTATATGCTTGTGCATGGTATATGAGCTGGGACTTCCAGGTCCAGGTATCCAAGAGACCATTTGGCTACAAAGCTTGGTGCCATCAAGTCTGCTCAGGTCCCAGAGCCTCAGAGGTTGCTAAGTGTGAAAGCCATTTGGATACTGGAGTTAGCCTCAAGTACTCACGTCCTGGGGTGAATGGAAGTCTTCTGACCATGATTTGCCCCAACCCAGACTTTGAAGAGCCTAACTCAGAGGGTAGCTTCTGCATGACAAGTTGCAGAGATGCCAAGTTGGCGCATGCCCTTGTCAGATTCTGAATCCACGCTTGCCCGGCTTCGGTAGACTGGCAGTGCTGATTGGCTGGTAGGAATATTCCCATGCTCGGATTAGCTGGAGTATTTCATGAATGAACTCTGAAATACTATAAGAAACCGTCAGCCAATCCGGAGCTAAGATTCTAAGCGCCAGAACAGCAGCAGCAAATTTGAAACGACCAAAAGATGCTCTTTGAGAAATAGCAGCGAGCCGGCTTCAGAAATTTCAAGACGAGACATTTTCTAAGTCCCACTATTTGGGGCCAATTTCTGAGAATTTAACATAGCGGTCGCGGCTAGGATTGCAAAATGACACCAGTTCCAGGATGTTTGGGACTAACTCCCGGTGAAGGGATTTCAGCATCTCCGGAAGAGAGAGAGCGTTGGTGTCAGGAACTTCATGCTGATTTGAGTTCCAAGACATTTGGGATCAAGTCCCGGTCAACTAAAAACTTTGTTGCTTTGCCTATTTCAACCAGTAAGTGTGTCTTTCTCATGTATTTTGTTTTCATTGTGCTTAGCATATTTTAAGTGAATAAATGACAATTTATTTTACCAACTTGTTTTGCTCAGTGTTATGATCCTGGTATAAAAGGTGTAAATAGGTTGGTAAGGGAGTAAACCCTAAAAGGGTGCTTCAAATTGGTGTTTGCTGAAGATCGTTATCACAGTCTTCAAGGGATCAGTGGTTTTTGGTAATTCATTATCAGTGTGAAGCTTCCCCCATTAAGTGCATCAGTTCGTATACAGTCATGTATAATGTAAAGCTCAGGCACATAGAGTAAACCGCTATAGGGAAAGAGAGACCTCTAACCTGACCGGAGTGCTTGTCCCATCCGGCGGTTCCTTCTCTGGCGGGTCACATGTTTCCAGCGGGTCCTTGAGCAGGGAGTGCAGAGACTCACGGGGCTGTCTCAGCCTGTGCCTGTTGAGCTGTTCATTCCGGGAGGAAGGAAGCCTCACCACTGTTCTCTTTGGCGTGCATCCGTCCCATCAGTAGAAGGCCAGGTAAGTGAAGAAGATTGGGGAGATGTTGGAGCACTGCAGTGAAAAATACCAGGCTGGCGGCGGCGTGCAACAAAAAAACTTTAATGCGGCATAAAAGCCCTGAATTAAAATGACAGAACAATTCTCTGACGCGTTTCGTCTGAGCGACTTTTTCAAAGAGTCTTTGAAAAAGTCGCTCAGACGAAACGCGTCAGAGAATTGTTCTGTCATTTTAATTCAGGGCTTTTATGCCGCATTAAAGTTTTTTTGTTGCACGCCGCCGCCAGCCTGGTATTTTTCACTGCAGTGCTCCAACATCTCCCCAATCTTCCTAAAAGGTGTAAATGCCTGGTCTCTCGTGACACGCGTATGACGTCACAATTCTTCAACTACGGTGGCTCAGTTAGGACAGCCCAACGTGTTTTGCAAATTTACTTATCTTCTGTTGTAAGCTTTATATACCCAGCACATTTATTATGCTAATTGGCATATTGCGAACATGAACCATACCGAGACAAAATTGAGACTAGTGTTATAAAATCCTCTAAATATTAGTTACCAATGACCATTCCTGTGAAAGAAAGATGATTAAAATGTATAATAGATGGAGATAGTCTGATAACAATTGGGGACAATAGAAGGAGCTTTCAAAAGAACTATTCATCCCATGGGCAGTACTAAGGACTCGGGGCTATCCCTTAGGCCTCGGCCAGGCTCTTTGCTTGTGTGCTAAGGCGCAGGGAAAGCAGGTGCTTTCCCTGGCCTTGCGGTTGCTTGCCCTGTGCGCCGTCAGGGGGCGGGCCGGGGTCGGGCCAGTGACGTCACGGAGCTGGTTCGCCCTTATTGGGCGAACCGCTCACATGACCGGCCCTGCACTTCGGCAAGCGCTTGATTTTTAAAATTGCCTAAGACCTACGCTTCCGCGCGCTTGCGGAAGCGTAGGCGAGCCCCTACTAAAGCCACTCTAATTGCGGCTGTAGGGGCTCAGTGGCAAGCATGAGCGAGCGTCAGCACGCTTCAGCGAGCAAGCGCTTACCATGGACGAGGCTTTAAGGTTGGAGGAAAGGAAATTTCACCAGCAACAAAGGAAAGGGTTCTTTACAGTAAGGGCAGTTAAAATGTGGAATTCATTACCCATGGAAGCTGTGATGGCAGATACAATAGATATGTTCAAAAAAATGTTGGACATCTTTTTAGATGGGAAAGCACAGAACGCGCTTCACTGCAAGCAGTGCCGCTTCCGGAGTGACGTCGAGCTCTTTCTCCGCTGCTGCTTGGAGGAAACCTACTGATAGCTCAGCAAAGTAAATCTATACAATATTAAATAATACTTCTTCTAAGTATGTTTCCAATTTTAGCTATCGGATGAGCACCAGCGTCGCGTCATCATTGTGATCTATGCCAATTTTTTATTGTTTTTAGTACAATAAATTGTTATATTTGCCAATCCTTGCATGTCCTATATTGTATGTTTATCTGTAGTGTCTCAGTGTTTGCCAGTCACTTGTCTGTATTTCAGGTTTCTTTGTCATTCCCAGTATTGTCACGTCTCTTTGTCCCTAACTGTACCACTGCATAGCAATATTACACTATGTATTTTTCACGTGCTTATTTTCACGTCCTGAGATTTCCACAACGAGCATCCGAGGCACCATCTGGATACGTCAGACTGGACAATTCTTTTTGGTATGAACCATTTACAACATTTTCTATCTCAACTTTTGTTAGAAGCACCGGAGAGATATTTGTTTTCCCCATATCTATATCTGATCGGTATTGATCAGAGGTCTTTCCCGGGCAGCCTCTCATCCCCATACTAATGTTTATATCACATAGGTTTATATTGTGTCTGTAGTAGCAACCATTTTTATTCAGCACTCATGTGTCACCTCTATCACTGATTGCAATTTCCTTTTTATCACTAGCATTAGCACTTTTAGCACTTCTTTTCTTCGCAGTGCTTTGATATGTGTCATTTGAAAGCCCCCAAGGCAATTAGCCATAGGGCGACATGGAATTGAGGATGACCCCTGATTCACCTCTGGCAAAGGGGCTGAAAGGCGATTGCTTAATGGGAAGCTGGTAAATCTGGCAGGGAAAGTGTAGATTGTTACCAGGTAGAGATAAGGCAGGTTTTTAGGGATTGGTTGAACGTGGGCTGCTAGAATAAGGGAATGGTCAAATCATTGGCTGAGGACTGGTAGGCAGGGAGGAGTCAAATTTGAGTGGCCATTTGGAGATATTAACACTGCTGTTAATATACCGTATGTTTACATGTTATATATTTTTTTTAATTAAAGTTATTACTGAGCATGGTCTCGGGAATGGTTAAATTGTTAGTTTGGTTGTGATGGTAATTTAGGTTCCTGGCTGGGAGGCAGAGCCATTGTTATTTCTGAAATATATTCCTTTGGCTGGGTGGCTAGAAGTTAACTTCATTATGTCTCCTTTTTGCGTTATGTTGTTCTGGCCCAGGCTCAATATAGGTACTGAGTAGGATCAGGCAGTTTAACTCATCCCCTTTAAATGCGCACAGAGTCCTTCTATTTTCTGCAACTTTGAGGTAAGGGGTATACAGGAACACAAAATAACTGGGGGGTGGCACTTGTGAGAGGAAGGTAGAACATGATTGCCTTGTTCTGGGATAACAGTAAAAGGAATATTGCTCACGAGACTGCTGAATCCAAAAGAAAGCATGATTGTCTGTACAAACAGGAAATACAACCAACACTATGCCCTTTAACAAACATAGCACGGGAGTATAGGCAAACCATGTTTCTGGGAAAAGAGGGGCGTTGCCAAGGCACCTGGCTAGGAAGCCACAGGAGAAGCAACTTAGACGGAGCAGTGCTGGCAGCCTGAAAGCAGAGAAAATATTCAATCTTGTTCCAGGACATATGTATTGTTATTATGGTTTGTGCTGCGGCTTTACCACCTCTTATGTTTGTGTCTGCTGTTATTTCAATGAAGCTAAGTTTTTTTATATAAAGGGTAATGCGTAATTCAGTTCCCATGTGATAAATGGTTTAATTGGCAAAGATATGTACCTTTATATTATATGACAAATGCTTCATTTTTACAGTTTTCACACATGCCAACTTCACACAGAATTTAGAGGCAAATCTCATTAAACAGGCATATACTAGATCAGTACAATGGATTTGAGAAGTGATCAGGAAAGAGTAGAGCGATATTACTAAAGACAAAACAAAGGTGTGTGCACTGGTTTGAGGAAGAAATCCTGATCTGTCATTCACCCAGGATTCAAGCATTTTTCTTTCTATAAGACTTATCTTAAGCCCCATAACTAACCTATATCACGATAATCCACAATGATAGAGGTTAGTTAGTGTACTACATTTATTTGGATACAGATTCCTTGCACATCATTTTCCTCTTCTTGTCTCGCTGCTATGTTTCTAGTCTAGACTGAGGAGTTAGATTAGATTAAGATTCACCGCCTATTAGAGTGATTCATTGCTTTGCCCATTGATTTATTAACATCTTGGCGTTAATGTGTAATTTCCCTTTTCTAATACAGAACAATCACCTTTTGCTAATGAATTTAAAAGTGTAAATCCACTCCACCACATTCTCATTTCCATGTTTCATGGTCAGTTACAATACTGGACATTTCTTTGAAGCACCTTTTGTGACCATGGAGCCAGCAATGGTGAGGAAGCTATTAAAGCAGCAGTCCAAGTTGCCATTTATATGTAGAACTGTTTCCCCCACCCCCTTCCCTACTGGGAGATTACACAACCTACGCTACCTAGTATGTGGTGCAATGCCTGTTTGGAGCAGGAGACCTGAGACGATCTGCGATGTAGTGGAGATCAGGACAGGCTTAGGTTCTTTCTCTGGTTCTTTCGCTTTGGTGTTCAGCGCCTCCAGCCGTAGTGGGTTCCAGGGTATCCAGAAATCAGCCCCCACTACTGCACTCTTTGCCCCTCAGCCCAAGGACTGATACTCAGACTGAGGTATATTAGCACAGGATCTTTATTTGGTGGCATTCACTGCAGTTGTTCCTTACAGCTGTGCATGGTCTCAGAGGTTCCATTCCTCTGGATGGTGCTTTGCCCCTAGTAGTATAGGGCATCAGGCTGAATCTGTTGTTCCCCCAGCTCAGAGGCTGGGGGTGAGCACGCTCATCCTGCCATAGGAGACTCACAGCTCTCTGCGTCTTCTCTCTTCAAGAACTCAAGCAGGACTCAATGCTAAATTTGGCATTCCCTTATTTAAGACAGGAGGGGTGGGCTCATGGTCTATACCTATTCCTGATAGGCTTACATAGGCCATGAGTCACCAGCTTACTCTTGTCCATCATAGAGGAACAAGGGTGGGGCACAAACCCATATGATTAACCTATTACTGCATGCAGATAACCGGACTTACATAACAGGGTGGGGAAAGAAAGGCAGAATAGACATGCCCTATTACAAATATATATATATATTTTTTTATTTTCCCCTTTAATATGTGCATCAATACAATCCACACAATGATAAGTATTTAGCTAAGT
Source organism: Ascaphus truei (assembly GCF_040206685.1). Taxonomy (NCBI): domain Eukaryota; kingdom Metazoa; phylum Chordata; class Amphibia; order Anura; family Ascaphidae; genus Ascaphus; species Ascaphus truei. Next base: position 173,220,153 of record NC_134484.1, read on the forward strand.
TGATGATCGATCAACGAATATTCGGCTCAGGGGTTCACTAAATGGCTGTCAGTGCAGCAGAAGACAACCAAAGATGCAAAGTTCTGTGGGGAAGATCATGTGACCAGGCAGTCACTAGATACAATTGGTGCATTGCTAGAGAGAGGACAGGGCTCAAAAAGGGGCATGCCAGAGCCTGTTTCAGAAGAGGAAGGGAATGGAACTTTGTAAATGGTTGTTATAGAAACAAAAAATGCTTGTTACATTATAATACATTAAACATGTAATTCAGAGTTGTTTAAAAAATGCTACAAGTATTTTCTCATAGTACTGACAAAATAATATTGCTGAAAGGACTATACTGTTGATATATTATTGAAATAGACTGGGGGGGTCTCTGGAGAAAGATTGAAAGTGATGTTCAGTATCCATTTTGTAAAGTCAGTCATGTCTCTAGTATCCATTTTGTGTGAAAGAAGGTATGTGGTGTGTATGAGAGATTTCGCTTCTAAGTTGATTTACGACTGGGCCTAAAGTAACGCCCACATTCCTGGAGAGTGTTGGTACCTGGAAACATTTATAGTTGTTTGAAGCGAGTTCTAACCAAGTTTAATGAGCTGTAATATGATTGGTTTTAGAATTAAGGAGTGGTTAGTGTAATCTGCCTAGTAACAGTTTGAGACAAAGGAATCAAGGCTGTATAAAGAGGCTGCCTGGACACTCCCTGGCAGAGAGAGTCTTGTAGACTTTTGAATGAGTATGGTCATACTATACTATGTATTGAAATAAACTACTTATTATCAACTGATCCCCGTTTGTCAATTTTGGAACATTGACAGTTCAGAACTGATTTATTAAAAAAACATAACACATGTAGGATATTGCTTGGTCTGCAGCTTTAAGACGGTGCAAAGAATACCAGCAAACCTCACACAACACAATGCTTGTTAAAAACATGCTGAAGTATGTTTGGTAAAGAAAAATATCACAGATTTCCTTTTTAAAGATGTCTCATATCCTATTTATTATAAATTGCTGTCTTGTGTAAATCTTTCTCAGTTTTCCTTTCCAGCTTTAGCTTCAAAGTCATAATGGGTGATGAGAATTTGGATAGCGCAGCTATTTCCACATATCAATTTACATATAGTAGCAATTAATGTCAAACTCAGTCCAAAGACAGACTTTCTTTTATTTCACATTGCCTTGCCTTTTTATGGTAGGCGAGGCACCTTCCGTAATGACGTCCGTGTACACCTTGCGCTTCCTCCCTTTGACATGCGCCTCTGTGGTGCATTGCTTTCGGAAATTGCCCGGTGGCTTAATATACAGTTAATCCTCTCTGAGGAAGGCGATATATGATGGCATTAGGGAAATAGTCGATTTAAACTATTGCGATCACTGCTACTACCTATGGCAGGTACCCAACTGTAGATAATTAGCATGCTCCATTTTTCATTCCTATGGGTCAAACTAGCCAATAAGGAGACTATTGGGGGACCTACATAGAAGGGTATGATGGCAGCACTACAACACTAAAGTATTGTAGCTATCACAGGAACCAGACCTGACCTCTATAGCTGATCCATGCACCTTGATAGGAGTTCAGCCTTTCTTGTCTGACCCAAGTATTAACCTGCATCCAATTGGGTTAATCTTGACCCTCCAATCGCAGTTACCCCACGAGCTCAAAGATTTATTGGATGTTCACAACATGAGTTCCCCTTTGTTATGTATGTATGTCTTTATTTATATAGCGCCATAAATGTACATAGCGCTTCACAGCCGTAATATACGTGACAATCATATAAATAACAAATGATACAAATAACACATAAAGGGAAGAAGTGCTTCAGACATAAAAGTAACATTTAGGAAAAGGAGTCCCTGCTCCGAAGAGCTTACAATCTAATTTGTTGGTAGGAAGAACGTACAGATACAGTAGGAGGGTATTCTGGTAAGTGCGTCTGCAAGGGGCCAAGATTAATGTATGAGGTGTTAATTATCAGCCATTGAGCTACTCATATGCTTTGTTAAGCAGGTCTGTTTTGAGGTGGGTCTTAAATGTGGATAGAGAGAGTTCCAGTCGGATATTGAGGGCATTCCAAAGGTGTGGGGCAAGGAGAGGGCTTTAGATACAAAGGGGGTAGAAAGAAGACATCCTTGAGCAGAATGCAAGAGTCAGGGTGGTGTATAGCAAGAAATTAGGGCTGAGATGTTAGGAGCAGAAGAGTGTAAAGCTTTAAAAGCGAGGAGGAGAATTGAGTGTGTGATACGGGATTTGATAGGAAGCCAGGAGAGGGATTTCAGCAGGGGAGACGCTGAAACAGATTTCGGAAATAGTAGTGATTCTGGCAGCAGCGTTTAAGATAGATTGTAGGGGAGACAGGTGAGAGGCAGGAAGGTCGGACAGCAGGAGGTTACAGTAATCGAGACGGGAGAGAATGAGGGTCTGTGTCAGAGTTTTTGCAGTCGAGCAACAGAGGAAAGGATGTATCTTGGTAATATTGTGGAGGAAAAAACTACAGTTTTTTGCTACCTTTTGAATGTGATTAGAGAATGTGAAAGAGGAGTCGAGTGTGACCCCTAGGCAGCGTGATTGGGCTACTGGAAGAATGATAGTACTTCCAACAGTAATGTTGAAGGAGGAAATAGTGCCAGGTTATGGAGGAAGTATGAGGAGCTCTGTTTTTGCCATGTTACGTTTAAGTCAGCAGAGGGCCACCCAGGATGATATAGCAGAGAGACATTCAGAAACTTTAGTCTGTACAACAGGTGTAAGATCAGGGGTAGAAAAGTTAATTTGTGTATCATCAGCATAGAGGTGATATTTGAACCCAAGAGATGTGATTAGGTCACTTAGAGAGAGTGTGTAAAGAGGAAGGAGAAGGGGTACCAGGACAGAGTCCTGGGGTTCCCCCACAGAGAGATTGATAGAAGTGGTGTTTGCAAAAGAGACACTGAAAGTACGATGGAAGAGGTAAGAGGAGATCAAGGAAAGAGCTTTGTTACAAATGCCAAGAGTATTGAGAATGTGAAGGAGAAGAGGATAGTCCACGGTGTCAAATGCTGCAGAGAGGATGAGTAATATGAGCAGAGTGTAATGACCTCTGTCTTTGGCAGCATGGAGATCATTCGTTATTTTAGTGAGGGCTGTTTCAGTTGAGTCAGCAGTACGGAAGCCAGATTGTAGAGGGTCTAGGAGAGAATAGGTGTTGAGAAAATGGAGCAAGCGAGAGAATATAAGACATTCAAGGAGTTTAGAGGCAAAAGGCAGGAGGGAGACAGGTCGATAGTTAGAAAGACAGGTAGAGTTAGGCTTCCTGTTGTTGAGTAATGGTATAACTGTTGCATGTTTGAAGGAGGATGGAAAGGTTCCAGAGCAGAGGGAGGATTTAAAAATGTGTGTGAGCGTAGGGATTATAGTAGGAGCTAGAAGTTTTAGGAGATGGGAGGGAATGGGGTCAAGAGGGCAGGTGGTAGAGGGAGAAAAGGAGATCAGCAACGACAAATGTTCATGTAAAAAAATCACCCTGAATTCAGATAATGAAGCATGGCAAATTAGCTGCTCTATGCTCTTAAGAGTTCGCACATGATTAAATATTTGTGTGACTCCCACAGCTGATATTGTATATAGGCGACGTCATCAGAAGTGGCAGTGTCTGATCACAGAGACAGCAGAGAGATAACTTTCCAACCAGGCTTGTATTATCGACGTAGCCTACTGTGTTTACCCGCTGTGGTTATATGCCCTACTGTGGTGGCTACATTATATCTATTTACAACACTAAGATATACTAGGGCATGCCTTACCTTGGGGGTTACATTATACCTATTGCACAATACTAAGATATACTGAGTGAATAGAACATACTATGTTTCTCTTGTGTATGCAATACAGCGGAGCCTAGAAATAGCATACCTTTTCCACGGTGGGAACACAGACATATCCTGAATTACTAGCTTAGTTATACTATGTTATGTGATATATCTCCATCAGTACAGAGCTGGATATATTAAACCTGTTGGTAACAGGAATTTGATACTCACATATTTGATACTCTCTTGCTGTAATTGTATCTATTTAGGCTGTGAGTGATACTTACCTGCTTATCTGAAATATTTGAATTTAGACAATAGACGCCCACTGAAAGCAATTAACGTGATAAATCATCAGGATACTTATTATTATATTGCTTATCTTGCCACTTCATTATGGGGTTATTTTAATGTTTGAATGTGATTTATGTGTTTTTAATCTATATATTTGAATAAAACTTTATTATTTTTCTCCCTGGCTTTTCCGGTCATGATAGGCTGATTTTGAACTATCGACAGCACTTACCTGTTAGACCATTGTTAGTCTACTCACTGTACTCCAACATTGAGCGCTCTTTTGTGAGGGAGCCTTTATGATCCTCTTGTGATCAACTCTGATATATTACCAATTACATTGTAAGCTCTTCGGGGCTGGGACTCCTTTTCCTAATGAAACTTTTGTCTGAAGCACGTATTGCCATTATGTTTTATTTGTATTATTTGTTATTTATTTTATTATGTAACGTGTATTACTGTTGTGAAGAGCTATTCTTAATGGCGCTTTATAAATAAGGATATATGATAGAAAATATGATTCTGGCCAGCAGGTAGCGCTGGAGAGCTAACAGTGCAGGTGCGTGTGTGTGTAAAGAAAAGTTGAAGCACACACATGCAATCACCTATACATATAGTACAATAAAACATTAAATACCATGTAGCCATGTGTAAAATTGGTGTACATATCTCTTTCTCATGCTGGCAGTAAACCTGGTAAGTATGCAGGATTGCCAGTAGTCATCATGGAGGTTTGCCCTCAACCCCTGGTGATGTGTAAGATAGTAGCAAAGGAAGTGACAGCCAGTCTGTGTCCCCTGTTAGTGACACAGAGAAGAGGTGGGTCTTTCTGGAAGCTGATATGTTGCACAGCACTTCCTAAAGTTAGTTCAGTTCCTGTTGTTGTACTGCCTCTGTTCAGTAAGAGGCACGTGAAGGTCTGCAACAGTGTTGCAGTGGTCTGATGCAAGAGCTGTGAGTCTGTGCAGCTCTGAGCAGAGAGACAGACAAGCTGTTGAAGCTCCCTAAGGGGAGAGGTGGAAAGCAACTCCATTAGGAGAAGGAGGAACCTTCCAGATGGAGTGCAGCAAAGGAATGAGAGGCTAAGCTGATAGCTGTGAGGGGCAGCTTGCCCATACCACCAAGCAACAATAAAGATGCCCTGTTCAAAGACAACCCCACTGTGTGAGTGTGAAGTTACTCTCCATTTTTTAATGTTTAAGAATTTTATCAAAAGTCACCCTTTCAGTGTGAGATAGGCAGGCAGATTATTGGAGATACGGAAAAAGCTGTGGTATTAAACAAATTCTTTGCCTCTATATTTACCAGGGAAGAATCAATTTCAATAGCAGTGCCGCAGGAGGAAGCCACAACCTCCATATTAATGAACAATTGGTTAACTGAGAAAGAAGTTCATAAGTGTCTTGAAAAAATTAAAGTAAATAAAGCACCAGGCCCCAATGGTATACATCCAAGAGTTCTTAACAATTTAAGTTCAGTAATAGCCAAACCATTACATTTAATATTCAAGGACTCCATTTCCACAGACTCAGTACCACAAGATTGGCGTAAAGCAGATGTGGTGCCTATATTTAAAAAGGGCACTAGATCACAACCGGGGAATTACAGACCTGTAAGCCTGACTTCAATAGTGGGGAAACAACTTGAAGGTTTAATACGGGATAATATTCAGGAATACCTAATGGAAAACAAAATCATTAGTAATAGTCAGCATGGATTTATGAAGGATAGATCATGCCAAACTAACCTTATTTGTTTCTTTGAGGCGGTAGGTAGGAATTTGTACCAGGGTAATGCAGTTGATGTGGTCTACTTAGATTTTGCAAAGGCTTTTGATACGGTTCCACCCAAGAGGTTGGTGTACAAAATTAAGCAAATTGGACTCAGTAATAATGTATGCACCTGGATTGAAAACTGAAGGATAGGCAACAGAGGGTTGTCATAAATTGAACTTTTTCAGGTTGGGCTAAAGTCGTGAGTGGAGTACCTCAGGGATCGGTACTGGGACCACTGCTTTTTAACTTGTTTATTAATGACCTTGAGGTTGGCATCGAGAGCAAAGTCTCCATCTTTGCTGATGATACTAAATTGTGTAAGGTAGTAGAATCAGAGCAGGGTGTAATTTCTCTCCAGAAGGACTTGGAGAGACTGGAAATGTCGGCAGGTAAATGGCAGATGAGGTTTAATACAGATAAATGTAAGGTTATGCATTTGGGATGCAAGAATAAACTGGCGGCTTACAACTTAAATGGGGATAAATTGGGGGAATCCTTGATGGAGAAGGATTTAGGAGTGCTTGTAGACAAAAGGCATAGCAATAGTGCCCAAAGTCATGCAGTAGCTGCAAAGGCAAACGAGATATTATCTTGCATTAAACGGGCAATGGATGGAAGGGAAGTAAACATAATTATGCCCCTTTACAAAGCATTAGTAAGACCACACCTTGAATATGGAGTGCAATTTTGGGCATCACTACTTTGAAAAGACATTCTGGAACTAGAGAGGGTGCAGAGAAGAGCCACCAAATTAATAAAGGGTATGGACAATCTAACTTATGAGGAGAGGCTAGATTTATTTACATTAGAAAAGAGGCATGTAAGAGGGGATATGATAACTATATACAAATATATTCGGGGACAGTACAAAGCTTTCAAAAGAACTATTTATCCCACGGGCAGTACAAAGTACTCGGGGGCATCCCTTTAGGTTGGAGGAAAGGAGATTTCACCAGTAACAAAGAAAAGGTTCTTTACAATAAGGGCAGTTAAAATGTGGAATTCATTACCCATAGAGACTGTGATGGCAGATATAATAAATTTGTTCAAAAAAAGGTTGGACATATTTTTAGAAGGGAAAGGTATACAGGGAAATACCAAATAAGTATACATGGGAAGGATGTAGATCCAGGGATTAATCCGATTGCCAATTCTTGGAGTTAGGAAGGAATTTTTTTCCCCCTTATTAAATATCATTGGATGATATGACTCTGGGGTTTTTTGTTTGTCTTCCTCTGGATCAATAAGTAAGTCTAGATATAGGATAAAAGTATCTGTTGTCTAAATTTAGCATAGGTTGAACTTGATGGACGTACGTCTTTTTTCAACCTCATCTACTATGTAACTATGATATGATCATCCAACAGTGCGTTGAGTATGTGTTTATCATATATAATACATACGTTACCTGTTGGATTATAGTTTTAGTATTATTCATAGTATTTTATTTTTATGTTATTTGTTATTAAAATAATGAGATTTTTATTGCTTATATAAGTATAGTTGTTGTTTATTTTTTTATTTTTTTTAGTCAACATGTTTCAATATGAACTCTATGCAGGTATACCTTTCAGGTATCTTTTTGTTTTTCCCCACACCTCTCAATTTTGGGACACTACAGCTTTAATTGAGGCAGATTGGTTTTTGGTCACGCTGGCAACTGTTAGGCTGCGTCCCCGCTAGCGTTGAGCTCGCTGAGTGGGCGGCGCTTGGCGAGATGACTTGTATATATATATATATATATATATATATTTATATATATTTATATATATATATATATATATATGAAAGTCTCCGTGCGCGGGCACACATACTCACCGGCGCTCGGCAAACAAATTTTTTCAACTTCCTAGCGCTCTCAGCTCTCAGCTTCCCCCCCCCCCCCCCCGCGCGAGCGCTTGTGAAAATTTAAAGGACACCAGTCGCTCATGCTTGGAGAGCTCTCCAAGCATGAGCGCGCTCAGCGCCAGCGGGGACCAAGCCTTAGGCTTTAAAAGTTCCTGTCATCCATTGCGGGACATAAGCCTGAGCGGTACGCAGTTCTGACGAAACATGTTGGGATTGTTTCTCCAAACTGCGCCCACCTACGTGGTTTGTTTTCCTAAGCATTTTCGGACACCAGAGCTAAGAAGAGACATTTTCAAGTGAGTAAGGCCAGACTATAACAAGAAACGCTGGAGCTTGGTAAAAAGTTGTTGGCCGTCTCCTCAAAGTCTGTCAGTGCTGACATATCTACAACACTCATATCTACGACACGACACGACACTCATATCTACAACACTCATATCTACGACACAACACTCATATCTACGATACCGCCAGACCTTGTCCACTCATGTGGCCTGACTCTTTAATGGGCTTTTATTAATCATTGGAATAAAGAGGAAACCATCTCGAGTCAGTGACGGCTGTATCCTACCAGACAATGCTGAAAGCGGGTTAAGGAGCTGCCTGCTGTATCTTGTATGTCTATCAGGGCAGAGATTATATTATCACCTGACCTATAATCACTTTGGGAGGTACATCTTTCTACAGGTTTACAGAGTGGCTATCTGGCCCTCCTGTATCTCCCATCCCAGTGATTCCTTAGGCTACGGTCCCAGTCCTCACGCCTGCACGAGACAAAGACCCGCTGCGGCTGAAACGCGTCAGAGGATCCGCCAGAACTACACTATGATGCTCCAACAAATCTTTTAGTCACCACTTCAGCCTTGCTAGCGACTTTTTTCTACGGCGGTGCATCGTTCTTTCCTCCGGTGGGAGGAGTTTCATTGATTCCAGTTCGTCACCGGTAGCCCGCCGGGTTGCTGCGTCAGCTGATCGCCCAGACACTGCGGGTCATAAACCACCCACCGACACGGAGGAGTTCCCTGGTGGTTTGCAGTGTGCCTGTTTGCAGTTGATTTCCTCATTCATCTGTCCGGCTTCATCTGCTTCACTAACCGTGAGTTTCTCCACATTCAATATCATTAGTGCTCTACGGTTTAGCCAATTGTTAGGAGAGTTTATTACTTTTACTCACGAGTTTCCCTTTGAAGACTAGCCGTGACTTTATCATATTTGTTTATTTCACAAGCAGGACTCAGTAATCTTACTGACTTTTGGAGCGCCTGATTGGTTAACCCCTCGGTTACCCAGTACACACTTGAAAGTGTACCTACCTCTGTTTTTATCAACACCCCCAAATATACCATTGATTTATACCATGGAGCCTGCGCTTCCTCTTTCTTTTGGATATAGATATGTAGGAAAAACAGTCAAAGAAAAACAAAGTCCAAAGCAGAGTCCCTACTCAATGTGAGGTTTGCAGAAAGTTATATAATTAGGCATAATACAAGTCAACCAAGTACAAAAATCCCAATATAATATCAATGGTGCAATATAGTATAAAGATACATGAAAGGTCTGACTGAGAAATCCTCACGTTTGTGCAATAAACTGCATGTTGTGCACAAAATCCTTTTCTTGTAATAAGATCATTGATGTTGTGATGACACTTGATATTGCTTATACTTTTGCCAGCTACATTCTGAGAACAGGTTCTATGTTCCGTGGTTTCTTAGAGACAACACATTACACATATAAGGAAGCTATACAAGCAGTAGGGCTCCTAGCAGGCAGTTTTCTTCCATTCTGAACATTACCTCAATTCTGAACATTACCTGAATACTCAAGAAACTGTCATGTTTCGCAGGTTGCAAAGCTGTTGCAGGCACATATTAAATAACTATATCAACTTTGATTCACGACAAGAGGAAGGGGAGGATACGTTAGATGAAACACAGTTTCATAAACAAAAATTTCTGATATGTGGTAAAACTTTGAGAAACAGTAACCTTCCCATTGGCATAAGAATTCAGGCAGCATCACAGATGGGACTGCTTTCATACACAGGTAACATTAGCCAGACATTAGTTAATATTTGGATTGTTATTTTCCTATGCCTATTTAGCATAGAAGCAGTGCTGGGTGAAATAACTTTCCCAAGGATCTAATATCGGTAGCAGAGTTTGGAGACATTTTTTTTTTAAATTACACACTGTGCAAACAGTAGTTGTGTTGGGCATTTTGCAGGGCGATCTTGAAAGATGCATGGGTGTCAATTTTGAACAAGGTAAAGATGAAGCAGAATTGAAGCCCAAAGCATAATTTTTATTTTCCTCTTAGGGGCTTTTTCGATAGGCCCCACATCGCATTCTGCAAATCGTAGTGTGATCAGACGCTCTCCGACTAATTGGATAAGCCCTTAGGGCTATTCTCACTAAACTACGATACTGGATGAAATGTGAGTAAATTTTGGGGGAAATGTTAGTTATTTTTATTGTCTAATTGATTAATGGATTACAGGCATACCCTGGTTTAAGGACACTCACTGTAAGTACACTCGCGAGTAAGGACATATCGCCCAATAGGCAAACGGCAGCTCCCGCATGCGCCTGTCAGCACGTCCTCAACAGTAACACCGGCTCCCTACCTGTACCGAAGCTGTGCGCAAGCGAGGAGACTATAGAGCTTGTTACAAATGTGTTATTTACACCAGTTATGCACGTATATGACGATTACAGTACAGTACATGCATCGATAAGTGGAAAAAAGGTAGTGCTTCACTTTAAGTACATTTTTGCTTTACATATGTAACCCATATTCCCCCCCAATCGCAGATATGGTGTATGTAAGGGGATCTATATGCATTACCCAGCGTGGTGCTTCTACCTGTTAGGCTCACAGGGGGCCTAAGCCTCCGCCACGGAGAGCCTGGGGTACGTATGACAATATGTATAACCTCTTACTTGGTGCAGCGCCTCCACCTGCGATGGCTCCCACCAGAGGGGGAGTGGTTCCTCGCAGGAAATATATATCACTCCACACAACGTGTAAAACAACCAGGGACTTTACTTGCATGAATAACCTTGAGCATATACACATATACCAACAGGTGTCCCTCCCTAGAGGAGACACTAACTCCGGCGTCACGCAGGACGCTACCTCCACCTCCACCGGATGATCCCACCCAGTGTCCAGTAACCCCACCCTCAAGCGAGATGTATATGTGTGACTGCGCAGCCACTATGTCCCTTGTGAATGTGATATGACTCGTTGGTGCACTTGTACATTACCTGCCGGGCACTCCGGTGCCCGGGCCTGCCAAGGAACTTCACAAAGGATCCCGACGTTGATTGTACACCGGAACTACCGTCCGGGGCAATCCCACCCGGATGGCTGATGCAGCAACCGCAAAGGCCTGAGCCCAAACCTCTGCACGGACGGGCAGCTTCTGCTGTGTCCCTAACTAGCTCTAGATAATAAGTGGCAGGGTCCCTAACCTGGGGCTCTCCCTGACACAACTTACACTTCAGGGTGACTCCGGGCTAGCTGGGGCCTTGGGGGCTGCTGGCCTAGTGCAGGGGGTCACTGACTCCTACACCCTACCTCCTTCCCCTAGCTTCTCCAGGCTCCAACTGACAAACGCGCTCCAAGCCCGCGAACTGTATCTCTTCTCTCCTGCCCTATTGGCTCCCTGAGTCACATGGGGCGCTGCTGAGGCTCACGGGACTTGTAGGCCCTTCCAAGAGCCTTCCCTGGTAGGCTAGGGTTTTGCGGGCTCCCCTCGCGCTATCCTCGCGCATGCGCAACTCTGCAGGGCCGACGGTACTCACTGCGCATGCGCGATCTATAGTAAGATGGCGGCGCCCTGCTCGGGAGCCGCCGGGGACCGCCAAAGCGTTCCCTGCACTGGTCCCCACCTTCCGGACGTGCCGGCGGGTCCATCGAGTGACCCGCGGCAGCGGAAGAACCGAGGTAGGGGTCGCGGGGCAGCAGGTAGTAAAAGGGGACCTGGCTACATAGTTGAGGTGAGATACATTGCTAGACCTGGCTACATATACATGCTCCGGTCCCATTGCGTACGTTAATGCGGGGTATGCCTGTATCATAAAATGACAGGATTCTTTTTTTTCTTTTTTTTTTTACCAATGGGATATATGCAAGTTAAATGTCATGGCAAACATGTAAATGAGCATGCAAATTAGTAATTATGTGCGTCATTTTATAATTTGAGTGTTGATAGAAGGAATTAGGGATGGGTTACAGAATGTACATTTTATGATGAGCTGTATCTTTGGTTAAAGTAGGCAACCATGTTTGTTTTCATTTTTATTAATTGTTATGTGAACAGAGGGGTCCCCGAAAACTGATCTGAAGTCCCCCGACATTTGGTTTACAAGTATTAAGTTCAGTACAACACTTCCCCACACCCCACCCTTTTTTTTATTTATTTTATAAGGCGGACCTCCAGCAGCATGCCACGTTCAAGAATACATTGAGGATATTATACATTTCTTGGATGTGCCATCTGCGTCAATTGAAGACAAAATGATAATCATCCAAGCTTTGTCTGGTATTTGCTATGTGAACAACAGCAATCAGAAGAAACTGACGGAACTTGGAATTACGAAAATACTTCTTACCATACTGAGTGAGGAAGGAAATTCCTCAGCAGACACTACAAACCTGATGTTGCTGAAATACTGGGTCTGCTACCTCTTAAGTGTCCTTTCTTGCAATAATATTCCTTTCATTAAATCACTTCAGAATATTCACACCCTCAGGACAAATCTTGAGACCATATCCATCATGGGATGGTACAAATGGCCAGCTAATTATGCTACGGTAATGCTTGACCTCCTGAGCATTAAGCCGTCAAATGAGGTGTGCAAAAAAGATTCTCATATGGCATAAATAGTCCTGAGTTATTGTTTGCATTATTTGATAAATTATGACAGCTTGCACGAAAAATAAATATATGAAATTTGTAGATGTAGTTTTTTTTTAGGTGTTATATTGCAGCAAACCAAAAATCTGAGCTAGCAAAAAAAAAAAAAAACAACATGTGTGACAGTCCCAGGATATTAGACAGCTTTCTGTCCGATTTAGAGCAGAAAGTGCAGAAATATGGCAAAGGGATCCATTCCGCAGCTTCACATTTACTGAGGCTGGTGGATGGCAAGTCCAGGCCAGAGTTTATAACGGTTCTAACCTGTTCCTTAATTAGGAGAGCGGGTGAGGGGAATTAGAACCGGTAAACTCTGGCCTAGACTTTTCATCCACCAGACTCAGTAAATGTTGAGCTGTGGAATGGATCCTTTTGCCATATTTCTGCACTTTCTGATCTAAATCGGATAGAACGCTGTCTAATATCCTGGGACTATGTCACACAAGATTGAGCAGCACGAGGTGATCACAGAAATATCAGGGGATCTGTAAAGATAGAAAAGGACATGGGGCAGTAAGGCGATTGAACATATAGGAACATTAAAGGGCATTTAGGGAGGCAATGTAGAGGGAAGGCTGTGTTTGAGAGGTGGGAGGGGGAGAATGCACTTCAAGGCATTGACGGGTAAAGGGCGATTCATGACCACTTTAATGTTTGGGGTACATGCAAAGTATTGAGAAATGAAATTAGGCCACTCAGACATTCATAAAAAACAACCACCCGAGTAAAAGCTCAGGAGGACCCCCAGGTAGATAATGATTATATCGGGTATAATGTCGGCATAAGTACTAAATGGTCAAACATACTCAAATAAAGCCCCCGTATGTCGAGGGAAGAGAGAACCAAAAGACACTATATGGGTATAGAGACAAAATACCAGGCAGTCAGCAAGAAGCAAATAAGTTACCACCACTTCGTGGCCTGGATTGGAAGTGAGACCCTATGTCAGGTAAGGTATCCGGTGTGGAGCCGTGCAGCTCTCTGCTGAGCACCGTCTCTCCCTCCGTGGGTGTCACGCTGAATCAGCGTGTAGTGAATATACCAGTACTGCCTGCGAGTGTCATTCAGACATTCAGCTACACATAAACACCAAGGGCCTGAGTTGTGAGGGATGCTACTTATTCAATTAGAAAAGTATAAGCATGTTAATTAATATTTTATTCAATTGTATACCAAATATGGCTGTTCAGCATCGTAAGGTGAAACTTGGAATTGCCTCATGTTAACTTCACCTTTTTGTGTGATGTCACTTTGTGTTGAGTACAATCGACCCTCCAGTTCTCCAGCTTAGTTCTCTGTCTCCAACCCTCAACGCCAATTTGCCACATTTAACTCCCTTCTCTGCCCAACTACACCACTACCCCTCCTCACCTTTATGGCCCAAGACCTTGCCACCTACTCCAGATAAAAAAACATTGCCACCATCGAACATAACTATCACATCAGGGCGTGCACACACATTTTTTTCCTATGGCCAGTCACCATGCTGCTCTCGCCCTACAACCTGCCTCCTTGCCCCTATTCCCTAACCTTTTATTTTCTCCCACCCTGACACATCTACCCATCTTAAGTCACCACTTTACCTTTCTTTTCTCACTGACACACTCCCTTCTTCCTTTAAACATGTAGTTGTCACATCTATTCTAAACAAATACTGTCTTGACTGAGCTTCTCCAACTATTATCTCTTTCCCCCATTGCGTTCAAGCTACCTCACACCCTTGCTGGCTTCAGCCCTCTACACTCCACTTAGCAGGAACAAGAGGTGCCAATGACTCACAGCTAACCAAGTGCCATTTCTCCTTCCATAGTCACCTCAATCTCTTTGACACTGTTGACTACCCCCTCCTCCTGCACACTCTCCACTGTATTGGATTCTGTGACGCAGGCCTCTCTCCCTTCTCTGGTCTCTGTGCTAGGCCTTCTCTTCTCATTCTATACCTTGCTCTTCGTGAATTAACTCACCTTTGTTTTTCAGTATCTCTATGCGAACGACACCCATATTTACCTCTCCTCACCTGACCACACCTCCTCTTTTCACCAACTTTCTTGGCTTTTCTTCCTTGATGTACCACACATCATGTTCACTACAGAATTCCTATAATAATCTTTCCTCCTCCCACTGTGACTCCTACACCAACAATAATTCCATATTCTTGTCTAAGGGTTATCTTTAACCTCTTTCTTCCTTACATTCCTGCTGCCTACACACCTATAGCTAGTCGTAACCAATGATTTTATTTAAATAACCAAATCGCAATCCCGCCTCGATTACTGCGACCTGTTAGTTGCCCTTCTCATCGACTATCCAAATTACTGCACTCACCACTCCATCTAGAATTGCATCCACATCCTCTAGAATTGCATTTAAAATCTTAGTCTTGGCATAGAAATCCCTCAACAATGCTGCTTCCCCTTACATCTGGTCTACAAGACGTCTCCTGTGTTGCACCCTCTCTGGAATTCCCCATTAGACTCTCCATCAGCTTTCAGACGACTTCAAAGACTCCTCAACATACATACACCCTAACCCAAATGGGGACAGCTGTGCAGCTGGATCAAACTCCAATCAGGCATATATGCCGTCTTACTATGAGCAGTCATTTATACCTTTTAAGAGGTAAGAGACTTATAATGCACCATGCATCCGCCCCTACAAAGATCCCTGTTCTCCTGTGCCGATATACATCTAGCCAGAGTAATACAAGGATAAAGAAAATAGCATACCAAAACAGAACCATTACACTATGGACAGAAAGTTCTAATCGCATGGGAGGTGCTAGAACAGGAATGAAATAATTATCCTCTTCCCTCTATGCCAGTACAAAATGAATAGCACCAAATCAAAGAAGTCCCGCTTGTTAGACTATGAGGAAAATAAATAAATAATCCATACAAGGATTGCACTGGAAGTGAAAACTTAAAATAATTTTAAGGTATAATCATGGCATGTGTGTGTTTGCCTTTAATTATACCTACCATGGACCCAGGATCTTAACCGGGTCTCGAGTCCCCCAGCTAGGGATATGTTTATCTGTATATAGATATAGTAGCACACATATTTCATGCACCTCTCATCCTTTTGATCATTTATTTATTCCATTCATTCTTCTATGTCCACGCATGTTGATAGACTGATACTCAGCAGTAGCTTGCATTCGGATTGGACACTTTGGTCCAGCCTCCGTTAGCCATATGTATATAATTGATGCAGATATCCTCAATGTTAGCTCCTCCCCCCGATGAAGTGTGAAGCGTCACACGAATCGCGCGTTGGGGCGTGATGTCACTAGTGGGCATCCGTGAGCGTGATCCATCGTGGAGCTGAGCTGTCCCTGTTGGATACTACCGCAGTCAGATTGAGCACCAGCGGCACTAGAAACACGGTCGTATACATTGTATTTGTCTGTCTTGGTGGTTTGGAGCGACTGATGCCGCTCATTTCCCCAGATATATTACGAGATTTTGGCCGGGGTTTTCTGGTTCGCTCCTATATGGTGGATCCAGTATATACACTTATGCTACCATCTGATGATTAGACTCATACTTAATTGTGTATATATACGTCCTGCTTGTTATATTGTGCTCCTCTCCGACTACCAACAGGGTCATTTAGCTGTTTGGTAGTCACATCAGGGATCTCACCTTTTGACTTATACATGATAATAGTAATGATCTTAGTGTTTTTCTCCCTATATTTTTTGTGCTACCCTCTCCCCTTACATGGGCATTTTAATATATTGGTTTCTTTTTTTCCTATTATACCTGTTTTTTGGCAATATAATTGTTTATTAAAGTTTTTTTATTTTTTGCATTTTAATTGTGGATATCACTATTATACTTTAGGCTATGAAACATACTTCTGTGGATTTATGGTCATTACTCTGATCATTCACCTTAGACATTAGTCTTTTAGTGGGTATTTGTATCCCCTAGTATCTACTTTACCAGTTATTTGGGACCTGTTTTGGTCCATACTGTGGTATATGTAAACCTTTTAGGCGTTTACCTACTTGTGTTATGTGATCAGGATATGTTTGTTCATTACTAGGAGTGATACTATTGACTCATCATTAGATACATTTGAACATGCATGATTGTTATGATTAGCTAAATTTGATGTGTATTAACGTGACACTTTTAGGGTTTAGTTTCCTTGGAACACACTTCCTGCGACTAGATTTTTCACACAAGTTTGGTACCTTCTACTTAGCCTTGAGTGCAACATATAGGGGACTTCAGTGACCTCTGTCACTTTTTTCTGTTATTGCACAGTTGTGATGAGCACCAACTATACCAATCGCACTGGCAGGTTTTGGCTCTTATCAAGGAGTGACTGCATTTCCCTCCTTGATAGGATGAAGGCCTGTAATATAGTGGGGGGGGAGGGGGGTGCTGCACCGTGCGCACGCCGGTTATAGTTGGTTGTGGTTAGCCAGCCATTGTATGCCAGGGCCGTGCTCACGGTAGTGAGCGTGGAGCCGAGCGATAGCGGGGAACTCAAAAAAAAACTAAGTATTTTACTACTCTTCAAAAGGAGTGTTGGTATCCTGGCAAAGTTAAGCTCCCACATGACACGGGCCAATAGGAAGCCTCTTCACTCCTACTTTGTAACCCGCTGTTCAAGGCACACAGCTAGATCAGATAAAGATCTCATTACCAACTCATCCAAAAGATGACTCCTGCTGGCAAGTTTTACAGAGTACCCTAAAAAGACCAAAGAGCTATGAGGTTAGTTCAATCTTTAGTTCACACCAAAGAGTCAAAGTTCTTTTAAAGTCTACTTCTAGTGGCATAAAAACCTGTACCATTGCAGTTAAGAGTGCGCTACCAAGCTATGGCAATTTAGAAAATTATGTAGAGATTAAGTATTCCGGTGATAAAATCTAGCAATAAAAACAATTACCAATTCATAAAAAACAATGTCAAAAATAAAAATATTCCTTGAAAATAAGAGGTTCCAAATGTGTGCAATTTGCATAGGGATCCAGACATGTGCTGCTCTCCTTTCGAGCTGTTCCACTCCTCCCTTAGTACATGCAGAAACAGGAACGCACAGAGAATACCCATAGAGTAATTCAATTTAAGGAAAAAATATATTCATATTCAACGCATTTGATAAGATAGAAGGGCATTCACTCTTCTAGGGAAGTTTGGCACCTGTTGTGGCAAAGCTGCTTGTCCGACCTGGTTTCTCCTGCTTGAGGTGCAACTACCGGTATAAATATTATACGCCACACCGTGCCAGCACCCATTTGGAGACAGTCCAAAAGGTGGTTGTACTTACACTGGCGGTTGCAACAGGCAAATAGGAGAAACAAGGCACTATCGGACAAGCGGCTTTGCCACAGCGGGTGCCACACTTCCAAGAGCGTGAATGCCCTTCTATATCTTATCAAATGTGATATGGATTACCTGATTTTAAATGTTAATAAAGTGTATTACACTATTAACAGTCTCTGCACTTTCCTCTTTTTACACCTGTGCGGTTAAAGCTCTAAATGACCAAATCAGTCTTCCCAGCACCAGCTTTATTACATTCTGGCCTCCAGATGGTCAGGTTCACAAAACAGGGAAAGTGGTGTCCGAGTGACAACTGAACTAGTTAATATTTTGTAGCCCACATTAAGCCAAATTGTGTCTAGTCACAAGCTACCCTATTGTTTAGTTCTAAGCAAGCTTGTAGCTAAACATTTATAAAGCTTAAACAAAATGTGAATAAAGTAAAAATATATGCACTTGCAAACTAAAGTTTATTCAAGTATGTACAAACACCTCACGGCCAACACATTAAAAACTATTTACAAACTCAAAATAAAATACATAGTATTTGCTGTTAGAACAAGTGATCTGTTTAACAAGTCGTGGCTGTTAGCAGATTTTTAAAAAAAAGTCTGCTAGAAGTACAGTCCACCTTATCAATTCACCTCCAAGTGTCTGAGAAGCTTAAACCACAAGCCCTCAGAGCATTCATGAGGTTAGATGTCTGTTGACTTCAAATGTTCCTGCTACTTGGACTTTGAGAAGGACTAGTAATGGCAGTTTCCCAACCAAATGAACCAGGATAGGAATGATAATGTTAAGGTAGCCACTTATAAAAGTTCAGTTGAATTGTTAGCTTTCTGTAGTTTAAATTGCTGCATATTCTTCTGAATTTTGTTCAAAACTTATGTGACGGGCCTCCAGATCATCCCTTTCATCTTCACACCTAGTTCCTTCCAAATCAAGATCCTTTAGTACGTCAAGACTTTCTGGGGCATGTCCAGTCAACCTCTATATATATAAAAAAAAAAAAAAAAAGTTTGGTATTGCACTGTCAAACAAGTAATTACATATAGTCTGCCATGCAGTCTGAATTTCTTCCTTATTTGTCAAGCGTTCTGTAAATCAGCATATATTTCATTTGCATTGTATAATCTGCTTCCTGCACAGGATTGAAAGTCTTGTTGAGCTCTAATCTTTGAAGTATTACAGTGATATGCAGTAGAAGTACAGAATTTGCAATATACAGGTACACAGAGGCACACCAAATGTCCAAGCCCTAATCAGTTTGATCCTGGTGCAGACTCGCCCATTTTGGACATTATCTGAGGTAGGAGCTGTGTCCCCAAAATGTAATTATTCTGTATGTTTCAAGCATGTGTAAAGCTGCAATTATTTTTGCAACTCAAACTGTGTGCCTTCATAGTTTGCTATAGTACATAATTTGTGTCCCTGTGTAGTGAGCAGCTGTCCAATGATTCTTTGAAAACCAGTAACATTTTGTATGTTTAAGCAAAGCCCTTAGTGAAATAGATTTTATCATTTTAAAATGTGTAACCACCTATGTTCAGAGATTAGACAAAGTATGTTTACCTCAATCATATTTGCCATGTACTGCACATGTTCTGCAAGCTCTTTAAGTTCATCGTTCTCCTGCTTTAGATGTGCAATTTCTCCATCTTTGAGCTCTATTTCTTTGTGCAACTGCAACAGAAAAGTCACTAGCGTTAATTACTCAAGTGATCAAATCAAAATGCTTCGTGTGAATAAGTGTAAATCACACCCAACCATTGGGACGGAGGGATACAGGCAAGTTAAGGCCAACACCAATCAAACTTTACCTTTTCATTCTCCTGTAAAGCTTCATAAAGTGCCTTCCTTCTTTCCTCTGCCACTCCCTTCCAGTATTGAAAAGACGGATTTTCTGTTCAAAATAATGCCAAGGACAATAGTTAAAGTAATTTTAAAGTAACACTCCCCCACCCCCAATATTTCAAAAGTATATAGGCAACGTAAGTGGTTCCAAAGAACATACCTGTCACCATAAGGTCAAAGGCTTCACTTGAAATGCTACGATTCTCCCGGTGTTCTGGGTCAACAGCAACTTCCACCTTCGCTTTCTTTGATGTAAATTGGTCATTCCACAGTTTTCTCTTGGTAGAAAAGCCTTTTGCAGGCTTAAAAAAAAAAAAAAAAAAAAGTTTAGCGTTTACCTGACTCCAAATGTGGGCACATCAAATTAATGTGAACGGAAGTCTGAATCAAATAGCCCCAATATGGAAATAAGTCTCACGAGCCAGAAGACACCCCAAAAAACATTTAACATTTATTTAAGGCAAATCACACCACTCACCTCTTTCACCCTTCCAACAAGGCAGCCTGCTGCTGACTGTTGAATTACTTTAAGAGTTCTTCTTGGAGCAGCACAGTCATTAGTTCTGTCCACCAAGCAATTCTGTGGAAGGTGAAAATACAGAGTTCTGTTGTAAATCTCACAAAATCAGGTGGTGCGAATTGTACAGCACAATATAACTGCACCAAAAAAAAAAAAAAAAAACCTGTTAAAATGGCTACACTGTCGAGGTTCATTGAGCTTTGGGATACAGCCTTTAAAAAAATTAAAATAAAGAAAAGCATAATCTTAGGACACATCGGTCTCAACTCGACTGGATTGAAATTAAAATGGCTACCATTTTACCCCATGGGATAAACCTTGAGTGAAATGCTTATTTGATCATTTCTAATGACTAGGTAACAGAATATTTATATGAAAGAAAAATTGACCCATATGAGACCAACACAGTTAGTAAAGTTAAGCTTTTGGTGCAGATCTGTAATTTTTCCCATACAAGCAAATTCCCAGACATGCACTCTTCAAGTTTCCTTGCTCAGGGTTTAACCTTAATCCCAGACAAGTCATTGTTCTGCAATGATATGTCATCAACCCCCTTTTTGCAATGTAAATACAAAATGTATTACAGCCAATAACCCATTTGATTTTTAATTGTTCGCTACACTGCCACCATGGGATAGCAAACAAAAGGTAGATAATCAAACAGGGGATTGTTAGAAATGTTTTTTTCAATACAATGCCAGCGTGAGAAAGTTACTGATTCACACTGTACTTAACATGACACGAGTTCAACTTTCCCACGGTCAAGTTTTACTGCCGATTATTATCTTTCTGTTCTACTACAGGACAAATGCCAAGAACTGTGGGAACCAGCATTACTAAACATTTCAGCCATTATTTCAAGCTCTTCAAAGTTATGGATTAGTTAACATTCCCCACCAAATTGCAACACTTGACACCAGTGGCTCATATGACAGGTAACAGTGTGTACTGAAAGTCTTTATCTCGTGGGAAAATCTTACTTGTGCAGACTCAAGTTAAGCCTCTTGAAGGCTCCACTTGACAAGTCTATTTTTTCCCCTTCCCATGGTCAGTTTAACCCCTCAAAAGCAATGGAGATCTGGTCCAATACAGTCATATAAGCCCCAATTAGTAGTGTTGCTAAATACAACAGGCAGGTATAGTCCTAAAAACTATGTAATAAAGTACACTTCTCTACAAGATTAAGAGTATTTCTGCTACTCAGAAATTAACCCTGTGAGTAATTTTAGGGCCAATTTAAGAGTTGCTACACCTGTGCTTCATGAATACAAAGTAAAACTGGCTGGAAATTATATAAAAATAATGTATGCTTTCTACATCAGTGGCATTTGGAAGCAAACGCAGAATTTTACATTATGGCAGATTAAATGGACTAAACGGTCAAATTAATTTGACAGTTACCGAAGACCACCGACTGTCAGGCACCAGATTGAGAAACCACAACATGCAGAAAGTAGACATGTGCTTTGTTTCAGGTCAATTCATTTCCAATGCAGTTTCTTGCAAATGTGGGGTGGAAGGAGAACAGATATAGTAGGAGCTTCCTTGTGTGGAAGTTTCTTGTACATTGACCTTTGTGGTCAAGAAACGTCCACCCAAGGAGGCTATGACATGAACAGTGTTAACGGACAAAAGCCAGAGATGGCAATAAACCTGTTCCATTAAGGAGCAAACAATGCAAGCGCAAAGCTCTAATTATGAAACAAACACAAGATGCAGGCACACGTACAAAGCAGATGAAGTTAATGGGCTGTGCACTGCATAAAATATCCCATGCTGGACTGCAAGCAGAAGCTACAAAATAACTTTATTAGCACATACACTAGGGCAAACACTTAATGCGTTTCACACATGATACACCGCCTTCTCAAAGAGTACAGCAGATATCACAATATGAATTAAACTGCATTTAGAAAAGTGTGTTTCGATAATTAGACAATTTAGAGGGAAGGTTTAAACAGAGCGCACATGACCCAGAGTTAACTCCCATTAACTTAAGTGGCCTTTAATGCAGGACCTGTGCTCTGGCTTTCTGCCTCAGGGACTTCTACAGGTTGAAACCAGAGACAGAACATGAAACACACAGAGCTCAGTGCACATCCAGTGAAACGCATACACGGTACAGTGCCTAAATATATATGTATAGATATCTATTAAATAAAATGGTCTTTTAGTTTAACATTTTGGCCAAAGTGTTGCAAGCCCTTGAACCACTTCTACAGGTTAGCCAGGAGACGCAAGATGTTACCTTGATGGACATGGTGGGCTTCTCTGCATCAGCTCTCTGCTTCATGTTAGTATTCATATCTTATCTGCAGAGAAAAGAGTCACATTTTGATATAAGGAACAAAACCACTGAAAGATATCATTGTAGAGAATCAAGAGCAATTTCACACCAATACTATTTATTGTTTCACTGGCAAGATGACAGCCTGAAGCCATTTTAAAATGCCAAATCACCAATGACTCGTGATAGGCTATAAAAAAAAAAAAAAAATAAACCTCCACTCAAATTGTCAGATTCCTGAACAGGCAACAAAAACAGCACTATAGGATGGAAATTGTTGCATTGAGATCTTGGCATTAACAGCCATCATTTCAAGTACAGCATACCCACATTGAGGGCTCGCAAAAGATTTGTTTTACCTTAGTTTTTAAAGCAAGACATTTTATTTTTGTAAAGTGCTGAATGCCATTAGTAGAACTATTCAGATTAACCTCAAATCGCTATGCATACCAGACATTAATGTTAGATAAAAACAAAGATGTATTTTCTGGCCCGCATTTGAGCACTTATCGTGCGATTTCCAGTGTAATAGAGCAGCAAGTTGCCAACTCAACGCACTATTTTGCATGTTACATCTAAAAATAATAACAAACAGTAACAATGCGCAATACAAAGATCTCACCCAATTGGGCCAATTCCCAGGTTACTGCACAATTAATTGCGCGACAAAAGCCACTGCAGCTGTATGTTATGGGATCAGATGCATTGAAGACGTCTGTATTTTATACAGTTTTCCAATGACCAGAACATTACAGGGAACCCTCCTAGGAACCCCGGTTGGAAAGACGCTGCAGTGGATGGTCACATGACTGCGGGGGTAACACGGAGTGCAGAGCTCCCGGGGAGTGTGCACGCGCCGCACAACCGGGGGCGGGGTCACCCAAAGCGAGGCAGCCAATAGCAGCGCCAGCCCGGACTGACCGCCAA
Organism: Ascaphus truei; assembly: GCF_040206685.1. NCBI lineage: Eukaryota > Metazoa > Chordata > Amphibia > Anura > Ascaphidae > Ascaphus > Ascaphus truei. The sequence continues at coordinate 173,243,659 of NC_134484.1, forward strand.
AACCTAAACCCAAGCAGCGAGCCCATGCAAGGACTGGATAATCACTGCAAACACAGCGACAGACAGACAGACAGGGAGATCACATAGCAAGTTCTCAGCACACACCACCGAGTACAACTATCCTCCGCAGACAGCACCCCATGCAGAGGCCGGATAATCACTGCAAACAGGGAGATCACATAGCAAGTTCTCAGCACACACCACCGAGTATAACTATCCCCCGCAGACAGCACCCCATGCAGAGGCCGGATAATCACTGCAAACAGGGAGATCACATAGCAAGCTTCTCAGCACACTATACACACACACACACACCACACACACCACACACACACCACCGAGTACAACTAGCCTCCGCAACACCCCATGCAGGGGCAGGATAAACTAGTGCAAACAGAGAAATTACATCACATAGCAAGACACACACACACTATAACTATCCTCCGCAGACAACACCCCATGCAGGGACTGGATAATCTCTGCAAACACAGCGACAGGCAGGGAGATCACATAGCAAGCTTCCTCACACACTATATACACGCCACCGAGCATAACTATCCGCCGCAGACAACACCCCATGCAGGAGAAAGGCCAACACAAAATGGCGATGACCGCGGCTGTTTCTGCGCATTTCTTCGCTTGCCTTTCTGACCGAAGTAATCCAGATACCACAAGCCATGTGAATGGGAAGGAAAGGCCGCACATAGTGCTTACCCCTGCACGGAGGATCAGTGATGGCGAAGACATGTAGTCACCGCAACCCTCTTTATCGTTTATTCACCATACAGATAATTAGACAGCGTCCAAAATAATACATACAAAACGCGGCGTCCTGGAGCTATCCGGCTTCTCCCGCCAAGTCACACCGCGTCTCGCTAAGCGCGCGGGCAGATATACCACGTGACGCACTCACCTGGTACCCGTGTATCGAATACGTCGCCCCGTCCTCTACACAAGCTGTCTGAGTGTCGCGCACAGACTGTATGTGTGTGTGTATATATAGAGCGCTCGTGCGGTCACGTGACTGCATTCCCTCCCTATCGCACCAATTGCAGCCAGGGGGCGAAGGCGCGCGGAAAGGGCTCGGTGAGGGGGCGTGGCCTAACACAAGAATGTTGTGACTTCTCTTCACCACTGCAAGGAGAGTGCAGTAATAAGTGCAGTGTCTGCCAGTTACACAGATAGCATGCCAGCCATGAGGCAGGGAGAAGATATGACGTGTCTGCCAGTGCACTCAGCGCGTTACACAGATAGCATGCCAGCCATGAGGCAGGGAGAATATATGGCGTGTCTGCCAGTGCACTCAGCGCGTTACACAGATAGTATGCCAGCCATGAGGCAGGGAGAATATATGACGTGTCTGCCAGTGCACCCAGCGCGTTACACAGATAGCATGCCAGCCATGAGGCAGGGAGAATATATGGCGTGTCTGCCAGTGCACTCAGCGCGTTACACAGATAGCATGCCAGCCATGAGGCAGGGAGATTGCAGTAATATATGCAGTGTCTGCCAGTGCACCCAGCGCGTTACACAGATAGCATGCCAGCCATGAGGCAGGGAGATTGCAGTAATATATGCAGTGTCTGCCAGTGCACATAGCGCGTTACACAGACAGTATGCCAGCCATGAGGCAGGGAGAATATATGACGTGTCTGCCAGTGCACCCAGCGCGTTATACAGATAGCATGCCAGCTATGAGGCATGGAGAATATATGACGTGTCTGCCAGTGCACCCAGCGTGTTACACAGATAGCATGCCAGCTATGAGGCAGGGAGATTGCAGTAATATATGCAGTGTCTGTCAGTGCACATAGCGCGTTACACAGATAGCATGCCAGCCATGAGGCAGGGAGAATATATGACGTGTCTGCCAGTGCACCCAGCGCGTTACACAGATAGCATGCCAGCCATGAGGCAGGGAGAATATATGATGTGTCTGCCAGTGCACCCAGCGCGTTACACAGATAGCATGCCAGCTATGAGGCAGGGAGATTGCAGTAATATATGCATTGTCTGCCAGTGCACATAGCGCGTTACACAGATAGTATGCCAGCCATGAGGCAGGGAGAATATATGACGTGTCTGCCAGTGCACCCAGCGCGTTATACAGATAGCATGCCAGCTATGAGGCATGGAGAATATATGACGTGTCTGCCAGTGCACCCAGTGCGTTACACAGATAGCATGCCAGCCATGAGGCAGGGAGAATATATGACGTGTCTGCCAGTGCACCCAGCGCGTTACACAGATAGCATGCCAGCCATGAGGCATGGAGAATATATGACGTGTCTGCCAGTGCACTCAGCGCGTTTCACAGATAGCATGCCAGCTATGAGGCAGGGAGATTGCAGTAATATATGCAGTGTCTGCCAGTGCACATAGCGCGTTACACAGATAGCATGCCAGCCATGAGGCAGGGAGAATATATGACGTGTCTGTCAGTGCACCCAGCGCGTTACACAGATAGCATGCCAGCCATGAGGCAGGGAGAATATATGACGTGTCTGCCAGTGCACCCAGCGCGTTACACAGATAGCATGCCAGCCATGAGGCAGGGAGAATATATGACGTGTCTGTCAGTGCACCCAGCGCGTTACACAGATAGCATGCCAGCCGTGAGGCAGGGAGAATATATGATGTGTCTGCCAGTGCACACAGCGCGTTACACAGATAGCATGCCAGCCATGAGGCAGGGAGAATATATGGCGTGTCTGCCAGTGCACCCAGCGCGTTACACAGATAGCATGCCAGCCATGAGGCAGGGAGATTGCAGTAATATATGCAGTGTCTGCCAGTGCACCCAGCGCGTTACACAGATAGCATGCCAGCCATGAGGCAGGGAGAATATATGGCGTGTCTGCCAGTGCACTCAGCGCGTTACACAGATAGCATGCCAGCCATGAGGCAGGGAGATTGCAGTAATATATGCAGTGTCTGCCAGTGCACCCAGCGCGTTTCACAGATAGCATGCCAGCTATGAGGCAGGGAGATTGCAGTAATATATGCAGTGTCTGCCAGTGCACATAGCGCGTTACACAGATAGCATGCCAGCCATGAGGCAGGGAGAATATATGACGTGTCTGTCAGTGCACCCAGCGCGTTACACAGATAGCATGCCAGCCATGAGGCAGGGAGAATATATGACGTGTCTGCCAGTGCACCCAGCGCGTTACACAGATAGCATGCCAGCCATGAGGCAGGGAGAATATATGACGTGTCTGTCAGTGCACCCAGCGCGTTACACAGATAGCATGCCAGCCGTGAGGCAGGGAGAATATATGATGTGTCTGCCAGTGCACACAGCGCGTTACACAGATAGCATGCCAGCCATGAGGCAGGGAGAATATATGGCGTGTCTGCCAGTGCACCCAGCGCGTTACACAGATAGCATGCCAGCCATGAGGCAGGGAGATTGCAGTAATATATGCAGTGTCTGCCAGTGCACCCAGCGCGTTACACAGATAGCATGCCAGCCATGAGGCAGGGAGAATATATGGCGTGTCTGCCAGTGCACTCAGCGCGTTACACAGATAGCATGCCAGCCATGAGGCAGGGAGATTGCAGTAATATATGCAGTGTCTGCCAGTGCACCCAGCGCGTTACACAGATAGCATGCCAGCCATGAGGCAGGGAGATTGCAGTAATATATGCAGTGTCTGCCAGTGCACATAGCGCGTTACACAGACAGTATGCCAGCCATGAGGCAGGGAGAATATATGACGTGTCTGCCAGTGCACCCAGCGCGTTATACAGATAGCATGCCAGCTATGAGGCATGGAGAATATATGACGTGTCTGCCAGTGCACCCAGCGTGTTACACAGATAGCATGCCAGCTATGAGGCAGGGAGATTGCAGTAATATATGCAGTGTCTGTCAGTGCACATAGCGCATTACACAGATAGCATGCCAGCCATGAGGCAGGGAGAATATATGACGTGTCTGCCAGTGCACCCAGCGCGTTACACAGATAGCATGCCAGCCATGAGGCAGGGAGAATATATGATGTGTCTGCCAGTGCACCCAGCGCGTTACACAGATAGCATGCCAGCTATGAGGCAGGGAGATTGCAGTAATATATGCATTGTCTGCCAGTGCACATAGCGCGTTACACAGATAGTATGCCAGCCATGAGGCAGGGAGAATATATGACGTGTCTGCCAGTGCACCCAGCGCGTTATACAGATAGCATGCCAGCTATGAGGCATGGAGAATATATGACGTGTCTGCCAGTGCACCCAGTGCGTTACACAGATAGCATGCCAGCCATGAGGCAGGGAGAATATATGACGTGTCTGCCAGTGCACCCAGCGCGTTACACAGATAGCATGCCAGCCATGAGGCATGGAGAATATATGACGTGTCTGCCAGTGCACTCAGCGCGTTTCACAGATAGCATGCCAGCTATGAGGCAGGGAGATTGCAGTAATATATGCAGTGTCTGCCAGTGCACATAGCGCGTTACACAGATAGCATGCCAGCCATGAGGCAGGGAGAATATATGACGTGTCTGTCAGTGCACCCAGCGCGTTACACAGATAGCATGCCAGCCATGAGGCAGGGAGAATATATGACGTGTCTGCCAGTGCACCCAGCGCGTTACACAGATAGCATGCCAGCCATGAGGCAGGGAGAATATATGACGTGTCTGTCAGTGCACCCAGCGCGTTACACAGATAGCATGCCAGCTATGAGGCATGGAGAATATATGACGTGTCTGCCAGTGCACCCAGCGCGTTATGGAGAATATATGACGTGTCTGCCAGTGCACCCAGCGCGTTACACAGATAGCATGCCAGCTATGAGGCAGGGAGATTGCAGTAATATATGCAGTGTCTGTCAGTGCACACAGCGTGTTACACAGATAGCATGCCAGCCGTGAGGCAGGGAGATTGCAGTAATATATGCAGTGTCTGTCAGTGCACACAGCGCGTTACACAGATAGCATGCCAGCCATGAGGCAAGGAGAAGATATGACGTGTCTGCCAGTGCACCCAGCGCGTTACACAGATAGCATGCCAGCCGTGAGGCAGGGAGAAGATATGACTTGTCTGCCAGTGCACACAGCAAGTTACACAGATAGCATGCCAGCCATGAGGCAGGGAGAATATATGGCGTGTCTGCCAGTGTACACAGCGCGTTACACAGATAGCATGCCAGCCATGAGGCAGGGAGAATATATGGCGTGTCTGCCAGTGCACCCAGCGCGTTACACAGATAGCATGCCAGCCATGAGGCAGGGAGATTGCAGTAATATATGCAGTGTCTGCCAGTGCACACAGCGCGTTACACAGATAGCATGCCAGCCATGAGGCAGGGAGAAGATATGACGTGTCTGCCAGTGCACCCAGCGCGTTACACAGATAGCATGCCAGCCATGAGGCAGGGAAAAAAATCATCAGCAATGTGTGTAATGCATGGTGGATGTTGAACGGCATTAACATATAAAAAATATACTCTGCCTACCTACAGCCATTACACCGACTGAACTAGCTGGGCAATTATTAAGCCAAAACAACAACCACATTCATACATCTAGATCTGCAGATATAGAGCAACTCTATTAAAGGCAGCTGTAGAACACTGTTTCAAACACTTTTACTGGCAGAGATAAATCAGCTAGCCTGTCTTTAAAATTACTTGCTACCTCCATAGGGGGCACGAGCATTAACTCACCTCACTATCTATCTGGTGGGTTAATCAAATTATGCTCATTTGAGGCTATAAGAACTTAGAAATACACTACTAACAGTGGGATAGAAATAGTGCATATATTTGCGGCTCCCACTGATCAGCCTCTTCTCTTTCCCCCACAGCTACATAGTAGCCTCCCTTACAGATATCTTATTATACCCTGTGTTGCCTTGAAGGATATACAAATGAACCCCTTGTTGGCTTCTGTGACCAGCAAAGTGCAGCTAGGTCACACTGACTGAAAACTTTGTATGTGGGTTCAACCCGCAACACCCTAGCGATATACAGGTACTACTCTGTATTTAGTCACAGAACCACAAGTTATTCAGATGTGGCATGAAAGTAGTTTGACTGTCACTACACTCGAGTGACACACACCAGACTCTTTCAAACATTATAGATAGACCACACTGAGGCACCATATTAGTTTTAAAAAAAAATTCTTTCATATGGTACCAGACATCCCCAAACATTCTCCTTCAAGTATTAGTTTATAAATAGACCTAGGGGCAATTCATTTAATACGTTTTTAATTGTGTTGAGTGTTTATGTACTTCACTTATTTTACCCATATACACTAATAAAGGTTCATTTTTTTTTAATCTATCTGTACCTATCACCGTATGAGTGCTTGTTCAAAAGGGGTTCTTTCACCTGTCTAGGCAGGTGTTCTTTTTGTGTTTTAATGCATACAACTACACATTGGAGCCCCACGTGGCTTACATACGTATACAGACACGGTTATTGCCATTATTCAGTGCATTTTCTGCTTGTGCATTTACTTTTTGTTTTTTTTTAAGTCAATTGTTTTTTCTTTTTCTATGCGTTTGGAGTGCCTCCCTACTATATAATGCGGCCCACGTATATAATGCGTCACGTGGTGTGGCTGTGAGCCAATGGGGAGGGGAGGCTTCGGGAGGAGGAGAGGCTTCGGGGAGCGGGGAGGAGTGTGGAGTGACAGCAGCGTGAGTGCCTGTCTGTGTTTGTGTATGTGTGTGTCTGAGTGCCTGTCTGTGTGTGTGTATGTGTGTGCCTGAGTGCGTGAGTGCCTGCCTCTGTGTGTGTGTCTGAGTGCGTGCGTGCCTGTCTGTGTGTGTGTATGTGTGTGCCTGAGTGCGTGAGTGCCTGCCTCTGTGTGTGTGTCTGAGTGCGTGCTTGCCTGTCTGTGTGTGTATGTGTGTGCCTGAGTGCGTGAGTGCCTGCCTCTGTCTGTGTGTGTGTGTGTGTGTTGCTTTACTTACCCGAGCCGTGGAGGGAGGGGGGGAGAGTAGCGGGTCCCTCCGCTCAAGCCACGCCTCCCCTCCCGCTCAAACCTCCCACTCCCTACAGACCGCATATCGCGGTCTGTGTATGTCAGCGCCCCGCCTGTCTGCAGTGCGGGCGCGCTGACTCTGGGAGCGGGGCCTTAGCCTAAGGCATAGCATTACCGCCTCCTAAGGTATAGCATTACCGCCTCCTAAGGCATAGCATTACTGCCTCCTAAGGCATAGCATTACCGCCTCCTAAGGCATAGCATTACCGCCTCCTAAGGCATAGCATTACCGCCTCCTAAGGCATAGCATTACCGCCTCCTAAGGTATAGCATTACCGCCTCCTAAGGCATAGCATTACCACCTCCTAAGGCATAGCATTACCGCCTCCTAAGGCATAGCATTACCGCCTCCTAAGGCATAGCATTACCGCCGATTAGTTGAAATTCTCTCAAGTGATTTTTGTTCAGAGTTAATGCAGCGTGTCTGCACCCCACAGAGGACAAGTGCTATCTCTGCATACAAACCAGCTTAATGCACCAGCCAGCAGCAGTCTGCACACCTGTGTCTCTGAAGTTTAGAACTAGAGGTTTGCCTGCATTTCATTGTGTCCGACTGTCTGACACTGATGATTGGCACCTTTGGAAACAGATGAAAGATCCCCTTTGTGCCCATCAGGACTGGATCAGAATTCTGTCATTGAAATAATTTGAATCTATTCCAGAAAGCATAACGTGGGAGATTGCCCATACTACAGGGAAGTGATTCCCAACCAGGGTTCTGTGGAACCCTGGGGCTCCTTGAAGCAGTCTCAGGGGTTCCTCCTGTGGACCACAGCCCCCCTCCCCCTGGGGGTGTTTTTTTTTTTTTTTGTTTGTATGTATTTTGTAGGGTGGATTGAGTGAGAGTGAGGTAATTGACAGAAGGTAGGGGCGAGAGTGAGAGAAGAGAGGGGGGCAGGAGGGAGTGAGTGAGGAAAAGAGGGAGTAAGAGTGAGACGCAAGGGATAAATACATGCGAGGCGGGAGGGGGGAGAGTTAGTGAGATGGATGGGAGAGAAATACACGCGTAGAGGGTGGGAAATAGAGGTGGCTCGCGAGGTATGAAATGTTGTGACTGACCCCTGTCGAACCTAATATGTGTCGGCCAGATAGGGGTTCCCCGAGATTTTTCGAAATACTTCAAGGGTTCCTCCAAACAAAAAAGGTTGGAAATCACTGCTACAGGGTAACATTTGAAGGCTTCTTTCGGGGAGATTTGGGATGAAATTGAGGGATATTTAGAAAACTCCCTTTCTTTGGAATGAGGAGATTATTTTTAGGGAGGCAGCAGAAAAACCATACATCTTTAAGCTAAAACTCAGGCAGTCTCCCTCTAAATAGGGATATCATGGAAATTGCAGACATTGCTCAGTCAGCAAAGATGAAGAAATAGGTTTGTTTTATTGTTCTCGTTTTTTTATAACAAAGAATCTCGCTGTCACTACCTTGTTACTTGTAACTGTCCTGTCTTCTATCCATCTACAATTTATAGAAAAACGTTATTGTAGATTTGACTTCTTTCCCCCGTGTATATTCAAATAATAAAAATCCAGGTTTACTTAGCAGCTTGCAATCCATGCACTTCTACAATGTGCAGCCATCTTTGTGGCACAATCCTCACCGCACATTTACCGCAATGTGGAAGGCATCTTTATAAAGTGCTATAAAGAGCACAAATTATGCCTGCTCATTTATTTACATTTTATATCATGTCAACTAGAATGGGAAGGGCTCTCCAGTTTCTGGAGAAATTTGTAATCGAAACACAAAGATGTTTAGATGCCCAACTATAAACCTCCTATAAACCTTTATCTGCTAAAAAGCTACAGTTGGAGTGTATGCTGTTAAGAGTTCCTGAGTAACCCACAACTGGTGGCCATTTTGGGAGGACTACACAATTTCTCAAAAACTTGCGTGCCTGCGTGCGTGTACTTGCTGTGGCTAGATGTATTGGCTGATAACTTTGCTTAGGACTTCTACATAATGTTTTTAAGTTTTCCTGTCACCGTAAGTAAACATTGTATCCTGTAGTTTAACCCTTTGGGTGCCCCAGGATGTAGTCACTATGTCTTGAGGACTGGTAGTCATGCTACGTCATGGCCAACGGAGGGTTATTTTGTCACTTAGATCGCGCCTGGTGTTCCAATGGAGTGCAGGTCGCGATCTGCCCTGTAAGGAAATTCTCTTCTGTTTCCTGTGTGACAAACGGCTTACTCCGGGGCTCCGCCGTCTGTCCGGGACTGTTAGAACACGGTCTTTTAGGGTAGGTTAAATGATGAGACGTCACGTACTGTTCCTTTAAACAGGCTATGCCTGGTTTATTCAGTCCCAGGCACTGAGACTGCCACAGTTTAAACAGAAAACAAAGCCAAACAAAAAGCTGCTCGTCTGAGCGATAACTTAAACTTAGATGTCCCTGACTCAGAGTTGGAAGTGGCTTGTCCACTTCCACCAACAAAATAAGTACCTTTGCAGTCTTTAGACAAACTAACAGAATGAATGAAGCGATTTGGGAAAGAGGCTTTCTCACCCCTCTGCAGTTCAGCAGCCTTCCAGGCTCTTGGGCGGGGCTCAGAGGAAACAGGAAACAGGTCTTATATACCTGAACTCTAATCAGCATGACAGGTGACAGAAAACAGGCAGCAGACAAACTGTGGAATGGAGTGCCTGTACCACGAGGCTGCCCTGTTCAGCTTAGACAGGACAGAAACTGTTCAGTATCCTGGGAGCCCTGTATATGGAGTTTATTACCAACCCCTGGTTTCTGTCACATATCCTCCCCCCCAGCTCAGACCTCGAGGGGTGAGCGACCATGGATATTAGGGAGTGCATCCTTGACAACCCGTCGGCATTGCCATGTTTGTGCCCCGACCTGTGTTCCACAGAAAATTTAAAGGGCTGTAGGCTTAGGAACCACCTGGTCACCCTAGCGTTCTTCTCCCTATTTTGACACATCCAGGTAAGGGGTGCATGATCTGTGACCAATCGGAACTTTCTCCCCAACAGATAATACTTGAGTGTCTCTACAGCCCACTTTATTGCGAGACACTCTTTCTCGACTATGGAGTAATTTTTCTCCTGGGGATTTAGTTTCCTACTTAAATAAAGGATGGGGTGCTCCTCCCCTTGAGACTCCTGGGAGAGTACCGCCCCCAGCCCTACCTCAGATGCGTCGGTTTGGACTACGAACTCTTTGGAGAAGTCAGGTGTGACCAACACTGGTTGGGCACAGAGAGCTTCTTTCAGGCTTCTAAAGGCCTGTTCGGCTTCGGGGGACCACTTTACCATTAGCGGTCCTCTTGCTTTTGTGAGGTCGGTTAGTGGGGTTGCCTTAGTTGCAAAATTGGGAATAAACCTCCTATAGTAGCCAATTAACCCCAAAAAGGTCCTTACTTGTTTTTTTGTGACTGGCCTTGGCCAATTTTGTATCGCCTCTACTTTGAGTGTTTGTGGTTTGAGTAACCCTCTACCAATAGAATACCCCAGATACTTGGCCTCCTCCAGACCAATAGTGCATTTAGCGGGGTTAGCAGTTAGTCCAGCAGACCGAACTGCGTCGAGCACAGCTTGGACCTTTGGAAGGTGGGACTGCCAATCTTCACTATGGATTACCACATCATCCAGGTAGGCGGCAGCATACCGAGCATGTGGTTTTAAAATTTTATCCATCATTCTTTGGAATGTGGCGGGAGCTCCATGTAAGCCAAAAGGCAACACCTTATACTGAAAGAGGCCGTCTGGGGTTGAGAAGGCTGTTTTTTCTTTTGCCCTTTCTGTGAGGGGAACCTGCCAGTACCCTTTTGTTAGGTCTAGGGTTGTGAGATATCGGGCTTTGCCCAGTCTCTCTACAAGTTCATCCACCCTGGGCATAGGATAAGTATCAAATTTTGACACCGCGTTTAGTTTCCGGTAGTCATTACAAAACCTTGTTGTACCGTCTGGCTTTGGGACTAAAACTATAGGGCTGTTCCACCCACTTTGGGATTCCTCAATTACGCCTAGTTTTAGCATTTTTTTAACCTCTAAACTTATAGCCTCTCTCTTGGCCTCTGGGATTCGGTACGGTTTAAGGTTAACTCTGACCCCCGGTTCAGAGACTATGTCATGTTTAATTACGTTAGTTTTACCTGGCTGTGTAGAGAAGATTTCTTTGTTCCTTCTCACTAAACTCTGGACCTCTCGTTTCTGATGCACGGACAGTGTTTCAGCTATGCTAACCTCTGGGTCAGTTTCTTGATTCTCTGACGGACCTGGGGGTACTAGGGTTAACAAGACCTCTCTATCTTTCCAGGGCTTGAGTAGGTTTATATGGTAAATTTGCTCAGGTTTCCTCCTACCTGGCTGCCTTACCCTATAATTTACTTCTCCCACTCTTTCCAAGACCTCATATGGCCCATGCCATTTAGCAAGGAATTTACTCTCCACGGTGGGAACCAGAACTAGTACCCTATCACCTGGAAAAAAAATTCTGACCCTAGCACCCTTATTATACGTATTCCTTTGTGCTTCTTGAGCTTTCTCCATGTGTTCCCTCACTATGGGTAGGACTGCAGCAATGCGGTCCTGCATTTGGGCAACATGCTCTATTACACTTCTGTAAGGGGTAACCTCGTGTTCCCAAGTTTCTTTGGCTATATCCAGTAAGCCCCTTGGATGTCGGCCATACAATAGTTCAAACGGGGAGAAGCCTGTGGATGACTGGGGAACTTCCCTAATGGCAAATAACAGGTATGGTAACAAACAGTCCCAGTTTTTCCCATCCTTATCGACCGCCCGGCGTAACATGCTCTTTAAGGTTTTATTGAACCTTTCCACTAAACCATCTGTTTGTGGATGATAGACTGAGGTTCTGAGATGCTTGATTTTTAGGAGTTTACATAGCTCTTTTGTTACTTGGGACATAAATGGTGTTCCCTGGTCAGATAAGATCTCTTTAGGAATTCCGACCCGGGAAAACAGAAGTACTAACTCTTTTGCTATGTTTTTAGCAGAGGTGCTACGTAGGGGAACTGCCTCCGGATATCGGGTAGCATAATCTAATATTACCAATATATGCTGATGTCCCCTAGCAGACTTTATTAGGGGTCCTACTAGATCCATAGCAATCCGGTCAAATGGTACCTCTATTATGGGAAGGGGTACCAATGGGCTGCGGTATGCTTTGAACGGGGCGGTGATCTGACATTCTGGGCATGAGGAACAATAGTTTGTAATTTCTGCCAGAACCCCAGGCCAATAAAAGCTTCGGAGAACCTTTTCTTTTGTCTTTTCCACCCCTAGGTGTCCCCCCAATGGATGACTATGTGCGAGGTGTAATACTACGTTACGGAATGTCCGTGGTACCAACAATTGTTTAGTTGTAACTGATTTTCTTTTATCAACCCGATATACTAGGTCGTTCTCTACCTCGAAGTAGGGGTAAGCAAGTGACCTATCTGGTTGGCCATGAGTACTATTCTGGTCCCGTATATTTCCCCTTGCTACCGCTAATGTGGGGTCCTCCCACTGGGCCTTCTTAAAACTCCCAGGACTGACCTCTAGGTCAGCGAGGGTCTTATCCTGTACTGGGGTGGTAAGTGCCTGATCAACATCTTGATTTGGGGTATTCCCTACCAAAGTAGTGATGGGGAAGGGAATTTCACAGCACTCCTCCTTTTCCCCCTTCTTATTTGGGCCCTCGTCAACCTCCATTTCTGAAAAAGGGAAAGGATTTGTTTCTTCTAACACTTCGTTATGGTCTGCTATTGAACTCTGGGCGCTATTCTGAGCTGGGGACCACATTTTTAGAAAATGGGGAAAGTCGGTCCCTATTAACACATCATGTGCCAGTTTGGGTACAACACCCACCTTGAAATCTAAAGAACCAAATTCTGTTTCAAAAAAAACATCAACAGTGGAATATTCATGATTATCCCCATGTATACAACAAATTGCCACTCTTTGTGAACTGTTTACCTGTTTCTTCTTAATGGGCAATAGGTATTCGGACACTAATGTGACCATACTCCCAGAGTCAAGAAGTGCCCGAACCCTCTTACCATTAACCTTTACAAATGCCCACAGATGGTTATTCAAGGGGTCCTCTGGGCTAGGGCCCATACATTGGGACAACAGCGAATAAGGTTCCACGCTGTTGCATTGCATGGGCTCATCATTTAGTGGGCAGATTTTTGCTGTGTGGCCCCTCTCATGACAATTTACACATTTAGGTACATAGTCTGTGTCCCACTTAGAGCCTTTTCCCGGCTCCCCATGTTGGCTATTGCCCTTAGTGTGCGAACCACTATTGCTGGAGCGGCGTGAAGGTGGTCGCCGCTCTTCAGCGCCCCTTAACCCCGGTACCCTTTTACCGTCTCTGGAAGAGTCCTGGAACCTCGGATAGTGGGGTTGCTCCACGACTGTGGGTTGCGGGTGCTCTTCTGCTGCACTGTACCTTTCTACAAGGGCCACAAGCTCATCCGCATTGTGGGGGTCACTCCGACTGACCCAACGGCGTAAGGCAGAGGGAAGTTTCCTCAAGAACTGGTCCATGACCAACCGTTCCACGATGTGGCTTGCTGAGTTGATCTCGGGTTGTAGCCACTTCCGGGCGAGGTGGATGAGGTCATACATCTGGCTTCGGGTGGCTTTATCCATCGTGAAGGACCATGCGTGAAACCTTTGGGCACGAACAGCCGTGGTTACGCCGAGGCGGGCGAGGATCTCGAACTTCAATTTTGCATAGACGTTAGCTTCGGCTGGCTCTAGATCAAAGTAAGCCTTCTGGGGTTCGCCGCTTAGGAAGGGTGCGATTAGACCAGCCCACTCAGCTTCTGGCCATCCCTCTCTCTGTGCCGTGCGTTCAAACGTGAGAAGATAGGCTTCCACATCATCCGAGGGTCCCATCTTCTGAAGGTAGTGGCTTGCCCTGGTCATTTTCGGAACTGGGGCTGCCTCTGCCAGTGGAAGGTTACTGATAGTCCCCCTCAGGATCTCGAGTTCCTGCTGTAAGCCCTGAGCGAACCGCTTTTGCTCCTCTCTCAGCAGGCGGTTTGTCTCTTGCTGGTTTGCATTAGTCTCTTGCTGGGCTATTAACAGCTGTCGCTGGGTTTCACTCGCCTGTTGCTGGGCTTCATTCGCGTCTTTCTGGACAGCGACATTGCGTACCAGCGCACTCACCACGTCTTCCATCTTGTTTGGAGAGAGAGAAAAAAAAAAACCTTTTTTTTTTTTTTTTTTTTTTTTTTTTTTAAAGTTCTTTAACCCCCAGACCTTTCAGTGTTCTGCCCGCATTCTCCACCATATGTGACAAACGGCTTACTCCGGGGCTCCGCCGTCTGTCCGGGACTGTTAGAACACGGTCTTTTAGGGTAGGTTAAATGATGAGACGTCACGTACTGTTCCTTTAAACAGGCTATGCCTGGTTTATTCAGTCCCAGGCACTGAGACTGCCACAGTTTAAACAGAAAACAAAGCCAAACAAAAAGCTGCTCGTCTGAGCGATAACTTAAACTTAGATGTCCCTGACTCAGAGTTGGAAGTGGCTTGTCCACTTCCACCAACAAAATAAGTACCTTTGCAGTCTTTAGACAAACTAACAGAATGAATGAAGCGATTTGGGAAAGAGGCTTTCTCACCCCTCTGCAGTTCAGCAGCCTTCCAGGCTCTTGGGCGGGGCTCAGAGGAAACAGGAAACAGGTCTTATATACCTGAACTCTAATCAGCATGACAGGTGACAGAAAACAGGCAGCAGACAAACTGTGGAATGGAGTGCCTGTACCACGAGGCTGCCCTGTTCAGCTTAGACAGGACAGAAACTGTTCAGTATCCTGGGAGCCCTGTATATGGAGTTTATTACCAACCCCTGGTTTCTGTCACACCTGCTAAACACTGAAAGCGGTCACATGACCACACTGTGCTGGGGGGGCTGCGCATGGGCCATGGCAATCAGGTGCCGTAACCCCTTGGGCACTCAAAGGGTTAAAGCAGCAGTTCTTCTCCCGTCCCGCCCCCACCCCCCTCTTTTTTTTTTTTTTACCAGAATGACAATCACGGGGTTGCCGGAGATGAATGGTGTTTATTTTAGCTCAGGAGACCACCTGGTTCCCACGATACTTATGGGTAGAAGTAGCGCCGGCAGTTCCTGGTATTTAGATTCCCCGCATCATGCTGGTCAATAGACAGCTGCAACATATAGAGTTGCGGCTTCCTATTGGCCAGTGTAATGGGGGGGGGAATTAAACTGCCATTTTGTTTTTTCGTGGAGTGGGGGACAGGAACATGGTACTTTTACCGGTAAGTATCTCTAGAATCAGCGAGTCCCATCATGGTAAAAGATATGAGGGTTACCTATGCTGGCAATCGTTTGGTGCTCCTGTTATAAATCTGTCAAAATCCTAATTGTGTGCCTAACGAAATGGCTGCCTTTCAGTTTCCATCGATCCTTCAGTCAGTATAACTCAGCAGCTACAGTGTATCCTGATATTACTAAGGTTTACAGCTCGAACTGCAGTTACATTTGGCAACAAATTATCACAAACAGGAAAGTGTTACAAAGATCTTGCACTGCTCGGGAGGTGGGTTATAGAAATTAAAGTATATTAAAACTCATTAAAAATGGCATTAAGAGTTGAATTTACCAGAATGGATTTATTAAAAGAAAACATAAGATTTCACACGTTCTGCCGCTTCGAGGTGGATTTACTTCCTCGTCATTCTTGTCTTGTCCTGTCTTTTTTTTTTGGCAGGACCTGAATTAATCAAATTACATTTGAGGCGGAGCAAACAAGACTGACCATCATAACCCCCATTGCAAATAAACACAATTGAAAATGCCCAGCCTTTTAATTAAATTATTTACGAACACTCATTGTATTTTATTTAAACAAAGGAACTAATCACCAGTATTCATCTATTAAAGTTATCACACCCGTGAACGAGCAGACAAAGCCACGTTAATTCAGTTTTATAGTAAACATTTTTTTGCAGATTTAAAGATTCCTGTGTAGATGAGACTGCACTGTCTAAAAAGCTACTTACTCCCTTTGAATTTGTTTTCTAGTACTCAAAATACTTTTATTTAATCATTTTTAGATGCTGACCAAGTGCATGTTTCCAAATGAGGACTGGGAACAAACAAAAAGAATATTGCCCATTTTTAGGAGTGGTAAAATTCGCTGTGTTATCTCAATAATGTGATCTGGGTGAAATTCGCTTTGCCCTGTATTAAAATTGAAATCGCATAATGCACATTTAATTGCACGTTCTTTGGGGCAATACATACTTTTATATTTTGAGAAAAGCAAAAAGAAACTCGTCCCCAGGTACTCAAGGTCAATATGAGGCGATACCTGCAAATGTGGGGGTACCATTACCGTACATTACCATTAAGGAAAAACAAACATGTTTTTATTTATGCTGTTATTTGTTTGATTACCACGTGTATTACTACTGTGAAGCGCTATGTACATTAATGGCGCTATATAAATAAAGACATACAATACAATACAATGACAACTTTCCTCATTCCCCATTTTATTTTGTATTTTCTTTGTTTCATTTAAAAAAATATATATATCATCGTTGGGAATAGAAGGTATGATAGAGAGAGCTGTTTATTCAAACTGAGACTGGCTTTTCCCTCCTGTTCCCTTTTTGGGAGTGGGGAAAAGCTTCATAGCCATGTGTTTGTACACGTTATTATTTGTTGCGCTAAGAACACAGTTGCTATTATATAAAGAAAATAACCCTTCATACATAATAGATAGAAACTAAAACCATGACTTATTCTGATAGCGATCCATTTTAGGATCCAAACTTGAAAAACGCTCTTGATTGTTACAGTATGGTGTAAAAAAAAAAAAAAAGAAGAAGAGGATCACAGCAAAACTTGTTTTTGTTATTTAATTAGGGAGCAAGAATGGCAACGTTAAATCTTTTCATTGCTTGATGGCCATGCAAGTCATTTCGCTGCGATCCTTCTCAGGTCATCCCCCGCACATTTTGCAGACAACAATCAGACTGTAAGGCTGCGGCCCCGCTGCCTGCCCTGTACGCGTGTCTGCGAGGCTGGCGGCACGTGCAGCCGAGTCCCCCGGTCTGCAGTGAGCTGCAGGGGAAAGACAGGGTGGGAGTGAGGGGGGTGCGGCCGTGACATCAACCGGCAGGTTCGCCCTCATTGGCTGAACTGCTCCGTCATGAGTCCTGATCTCAATTCTCTTGAGAGCAGGAGAAACTGTCGGCGCAGCACGGCGGCCCCACCTCGCAGCGGGCCCGGCGCCATTGTGGGGCGGCTCTTGTCCCTGTGCATCCGCCACAGCAGCCAGCGGGGACATGGCCTAAGGCACGTTCTATAGTGCCGGGCGCATGGCAGGGAGGGGGAGCCGACAGACAGCGGCGAAGACGGGGAAAACCATCTACCGGCACTCCAAATGTGTGTGTGTGTGTGTGTGTGTGTGTGTGTGTGTGTGTGTGTGTGTGTGTGTGTGTGTGTGTGTGTGTGTGTGTGTGTGTGTGTGTGTCAATGATTGCAGAACTAAAAAAAACAAAATATTAAACTTTTTTTTCTTTAAACAAATCTTATTTAGGACTTCCTTTCACTCACACAACCCATGCACACACATATACTCACACATACATTACCTGCAGCTCCCGGCTCTATAGACAGGAAAAGCATGCGGCACGTGCACGCGCGTTCGCATAGGCACGCACTGCCGCATGCTGTATATAACAGCCCTAAAGTAGCAGCATGATCAGGCCCCTCTTCAATAAACTGGGAGGCCATCTTCCCAGAGCTGGAGTTAGTGCTTCTAAGGCTGCGTCCATAGAAGGACAGGCTGCGCTGAGCCGTGCGGACGCTCCGCGCTGAGCCCCTGCATCCTCAATGAGGATGCCTTGAGAGGGGGCTCACGCGAGCGTCCGCAGGCGTGCTGAGGCGTTGGAATTTTCAGCCGACAGCCAAGCTGTTTTTCAGCGCGCTGTCGGCTGAAAACATCCAATCAGCCTGAAGCAGCGTCAACGTCACGGCGCCGTGACGTTGACGTCAGTGCGTCGCGGCGATTGGCCCAGCGACGTCACTGCCCCGCCTCCAACCACCTCCCCCCGGCTCCCTTCGCGCACGCTGGCTCGCCTGCAAGTCCATGGAATCGCGCTGACTTCAGCAGGCGAGCCTCAGCGTCAGCGCGCCTCCGCTCTGCTGAACCCTGTATGGCCCCGGCCTAAGAAAGGTTAGTCTCAGTCATTTGAATAAAGCTGAACACGTCACCAGCACGGGGAAGACAGCTTCGCATAAAAACAGCCCAATAAATGACTTTACTGCTACAGTGAACTGCAATGCCGCTGACACTCTGACCAGACATGGGAGGTGCCTCTGGCAGAGCAGGGATTAAACAAATGGTGACCGGGTTAATGTGTAATCCTCAAAACCACCTGATTAAATAAACACAATAAACAATTGTCATCAGCACACACTAAGAAAAAAGAAGAAGCTTATTTCTTATCTTGGTGGTATACTATCGGTGTCACTTTTCTCTTTAACTGGTGGTACAGAGTAAGGCTCATCCGCCCGGGCCAGATGCGTCCCAGAAACAGGCTTGATGTGGCTCTTGGACTCTCAGCTGCCCAAACAGCTAGTATGAAATCAGCAGGAGTAAAGTGCAGTTTTCCACACTGACACTCACTTGTAAGTAAAGGTCATGTAAATGTATGTGGTACAGATCTTATACATGAGCAAAACAATGAAATTAACCCCTCCAAAAGCGCTAACCTACACTAAACTAAGTGATAACAATTTGTGCTAAAACAACGATAAGTGCTCGTGCAACATCAAAATGATAACAAAATGACTTGCACAATGCTGTGAGAAAAAAAGAGAAAAAAAGCAGCTAGGTGACAATAATAACAGGTAATTCCAAAACCTGATATAAAACAGTGAACAAACAAATATAAAGTCCCCAGCGCTAAAGTCCAAGATACCGTGATCTTTAAGGCAGTCTCTAGTCTTTAAGATGGTAGTTGGGCTCTGGTTTAGATGCTCCAGATGGGATAGATGTCCTTGATGTAGATGGATACACCGTCTGAAATAACAGATAAGCAGACACACCTGATTGCGCAGTGTGTTATAGCAATCAGAGCCCTATCTGAGATGTGAAAGAATCCTACTCACATAATCAACACCAATACGTTCAGTGGAGAGGATCTGTGCTTGCTCCCCTTCTAATCCGCTCCTCACACGAACCCCACGTGGAGACAGCTTTACAGGAGACAGCTTACAGGATACATCCTCTATCTTCAATGGCGTCGGGGATGCGTCCGTTAACGACACCTCCACCAATGTGAGACAGGAATACGTACAAGATAGTGTAGTATGAACAGACCTTTAATGCTTAAAACACTATAAAACGTGATAAAATACACTCACATGGTGCAATAACAGATGGTATTGCTCAATATGCCGTCCGCAGCTTGCATTTCCTAACACCACACCGGAGAGTATCACTGCACACAGACACGCTGTCGACTTGGCGTGTGACGTCAGTGCTTTAGGAAGCTCTCCCTGCGGCAGGACTACAGTGGCTGGGATGGTTCAATGACTAAGCTCCTCCTCCCTACGCGTTTCGTGACAGTGGTCACTTCGTCAGGGGATGGTGGAGCTTAGTGTGTGATGCCTTATATGCAAACCCAAATGGAGAGATCCTCCTACTAGGGGTGGGGCTTAGCTGCAATGTTGATCAAGGAGGATCAGCTCTGACACTAACAGCGTGATCGGGGTTAATGCCTTGCCATACTGCATATAAACACCCTCATATTATGCAATGAATGAGAACAATACAACGGATAAATTAAGAACAAATAAAATAAAATAATAAAACAATCATACTTATATATAAACAGCCATGAATTATCATGGTATAGATCACATTTTATAAAATTAATATGTTCAATAAATGCAATCCCTGAATGTTTTACATAAAATATCCCACCCTGCTTGGCAAGGATAGATTAAGAGTCCTTCAAAAAGGCTGCAAGGTCAAACTCAATGTTAAGGCCTAGGGGGGTCAAGGTCTTAAGTGTGTAGATCCAATAACTTTCTCTTTTGGAGACTTTATTGAGCCTGTCCCCCCCACGCCAACTGCTTTTGGGATTATCAATCCCTATACATACTAAACCCTCTGGACTCTGTTGGTGGTGTATTCTGAAATGGTTTGAGACACTATGTGTCTCGAGACCCCTCTTAATATTGTAAACATGTTCTGCGAACCTTCGTTTGAGGGGTCTCCCCGTGCGGCCCACATATTGGAGTCCGCACGGGCATTCCAGCAAATAGACACAGAAATTTGTTTTACAATTGATGAAGGTTTTTATGTCAAAGTTTTTTCCTGTCACATTAGATTTAAAAGTCTTTGTTTTTTTACTGTGTTTACAACCAATACAGCTTTGGCATGTATAGTAGCCTTTAAGATCATTTAGCCATGTTACATGGTGATCTCTCAGGCCATCTAACGGACAGCTAGGTGATAAGGAGGATTTCAAATTCTTTGCTCTTTTAAACACTATTTTAGGTTTACTGGGTAGGATGCTCTTAAGAATTGGATCTCTTTGGAGAATACCCCAATGTTTGATCAGCGTCTTAGATATAATGGGAGCTATACCACTATACTGTGTGATGAAAAATGGAAACTTGGCCTGACCATTCTCAGCCATTTTCTCTTTTCCACACAGCAAGGACGCTCTATCAGTTTTATTAACCTCTTTGATCGCAAGATCCAATTCTTGGTTTTTATACTCCCGTTCGATGAATTTGGTTTTCAACTCCTTAATTTGCTGTTGGTACACAGAGTTTTCCGAACAATTCCTCCTAATTCTAAGTGCTTGCCCCTTGGGGATGTTACGCAACCAATTGGGGTGATGGTGACTGGATGCCAAAAGGTAAGTGTTGGCATCAACCTCTTTATGGAAGGTTTTAGTGTGAATGATGCCATTTACTACATAAAGGGAGAGGTCAAGAAAGTTTATTGAAGTTTTATCCTGATTGAACGTGAATCTAAGATTCCGCGTATTGTCGTTCAAATATAATTTGAATTCCTCCAGTCGGTCCAGTGGCCCCCTCCAGACACACAGCACATCGTCGATGTATCTTTTCCAGAGCACCAGGTTTGCACCAAATGGGTTGGAGGACCTGATATGGTCCTCCTCCCAAATGGACATAAACAAGTTTGCATAACTAGGTGCAAACCTGGTGCCCATTGCAGTACCGCACGTCTGGAGGAAGAACCTGTGGTCATGGCTGAAGAAATTATGCGTCAGAATAAACCTGATTCCATCTAGAATGAAATTTTTTAACTTCTCATCCACTCCAATATCCTGTTCTAGGACTCTTTTGATAGCATCTAGTCCCATCTGATGGTCAATGATCGTATACAACGAGACCACATCGCAGGTAACCCAGCACATATCTTCCCCCCACGTTAGGTCCTGTACAAGATTTAATACCTGCGATGTATCCCTTAAATACGATGGGACCTGTATTACATATTTTTGAAGTAGATGATCTAGGAATTGGGAAAGGTTGGAGGTGAGGGACCGGATCCCAGAAATTATTGGGCGACCAGGGGGTCTGGTGAGACTCTTGTGGATCTTCGGGATGAAATAAAACACTGGGATTCTGGGCTGTTCAATCATAATGAATTCCATTTCCCTGGTGCTAATAATGTCATCCCGAAGACCCTGATCCAAAAGAGCTGCCATCTCTTCTCTGAAAGAGTCTGTTGGATTGGACTCTAATACCTGATAGGTGGCGTTATCTTCCAGAATTCTAAGGGATTCCTCTCTGTAATAAGAGGAGTTCATCACCACGACTCCTCCCCCTTTGTCGGCTGATTTAATTACTATCTGGGAATTGGACTCAAGAGATTTAACTGCCGCCTTTTCTTCCTTACTTAGGTTTTGTTTGCGGCATTTGAAATCATTACTGGCTTCCTCTAAGTCAGAAATTACCATTTCGGCAAAGGTATCTACAAAGTTTCCCTTCATACCTCTTGGGTAGAAGGTGGAAGGTTTTTTAAAGGGAGTGAGGGGAGGTTTTGTCACTATTGGATTGGTGTTGGGTAGTATCACAGATCTACTTACTGCGTCCTTAAGATAGTATTTCTTGAGGGAAATTTTCCTCAGAAATCTATGGACATCAACATAGATGTTGAACATGTTGGGTCCGCTTACTGGGGCAAAGTTCAACCCTCGAGATAGCACATCTAGCTCTACAGGTTTAAGATCAATGCTACTTATATTAAACACATTGCTCTTTACCAATCCCTTTTCTGGTTTGGCCTTCTTTTTTCCCTTTCTCTTCCTTGTGCCTCCTCTTTTTCCTCGAACTCTTCCAATCTCTGCCTTTTCTTTTCTACCCTTACTTGTTCGTGCCTGTCTGGTTTGACTCTTGTGTCTCTCCACGGTTCCCGCATTGGTGCTCTGCCCTGGCGTTGTTCTAAAAAAGAATTAATAAAACTGATAGAGCGTCCTTGCTGTGTGGAAAAGAGAAAATGGCTGAGAATGGTCAGGCCAAGTTTCCATTTTTCATCACACAGTATAGTGGTATAGCTCCCATTATATCTAAGACGCTGATCAAACATTGGGGTATTCTCCAAAGAGATCCAATTCTTAAGAGCATCCTACCCAGTAAACCTAAAATAGTGTTTAAAAGAGCAAAGAATTTGAAATCCTCCTTATCACCTAGCTGTCCGTTAGATGGCCTGAGAGATCACCATGTAACATGGCTAAATGATCTTAAAGGCTACTATACATGCCAAAGCTGTATTGGTTGTAAACACAGTAAAAAAACAAAGACTTTTAAATCTAATGTGACAGGAAAAAACTTTGACATAAAAACCTTCATCAATTGTAAAACAAATTTCTGTGTCTATTTGCTGGAATGCCCGTGCTGACTCCAATATGTGGGCCGCACGGGGAGACCCCTCAAACGAAGGTTCGCAGAACATGTTTACAATATTAAGAGGGGTCTCGAGACACATAGTGTCTCAAACCATTTCAGAATACACCACCAACAGAGTCCAGAGGGTTTAGTATGTATAGGGATTGATAATCCCAAAAGCAGTTGGCGTGGGGGGGACAGGCTCAATAAAGTCTCCAAAAGAGAAAGTTATTGGATCTACACACTTAAGACCTTGACCCCCCTAGGCCTTAACATTGAGTTTGAACTTGCAGCCTTTTTGAAGGACTCTTAATCTATCCTTGCCAAGCAGGGTGGGATATTTTATGTAAAACATTCAGGGATTGCATTTATTGAACATATTAATTTTATAAAATGTGATCTATACCATGATAATTCATGGCTGTTTATATATAAGTATGATTGTTTTATTATTTTATTTTATTTGTTCTTAATTTATCCGTTGTATTGTTCTCATTCATTGCATAATATGAGGGTGTTTATATGCAGTATGGCAAGGCATTAACCCCGATCACGCTGTTAGTGTCAGAGCTGATCCTCCTTGATCAACATTGCAGCTAAGCCCCACCCCTAGTAGGAGGATCTCTCCATTTGGGTTTGCATATAAGGCATCACACACTAAGCTCCACCATCCCCTGACGAAGTGACCACGTGTCACGAAACGCTTAGGGAGGAGGAGCTTAGTCATTGAACCATCCCAGCCACTGTAGTCCTGCCGCAGGGAGAGCTTCCTAAAGCACTGACGTCACACGCCAAGTCGACAGCGTGTCTGTGTGCAGTGATACTCTCCGGTGTGGTGTTAGGAAATGCAAGCTGCGGACGGCATATTGAGCAATACCATCTGTTATTGCACCATGTGAGTGTATTTTATCACGTTTTATAGTGTTTTAAGCATTAAAGGTCTGTTCATACTACACTATCTTGTACGTATTCCTGTCTCACATTGGTGGAGGTGTCGTTAACGGACGCATCCCCGACGCCATTGAAGATAGAGGATGTATCCTGTAAGCTGTCTCCTGTAAAGCTGTCTCCACGTGGGGTTCGTGTGAGGAGCGGATTAGAAGGGGAGCAAGCACAGATCCTCTCCACTGAACGTATTGGTGTTGATTATGTGAGTAGGATTCTTTCACATCTCAGATAGGGCTCTGATTGCTATAACACACTGCGCAATCAGGTGTGTCTGCTTATCTGTTATTTCAGACGGTGTATCCATCTACATCAAGGACATCTATCCCATCTGGAGCATCTAAACCAGAGCCCAACTACCATCTTAAAGACTAGAGACTGCCTTAAAGATCACGGTATCTTGGACTTTAGCGCTGGGGACTTTATATTTGTTTGTTCACTGTTTTATATCAGGTTTTGGAATTACCTGTTATTATTGTCACCTAGCTGCTTTTTTTCTCTTTTTTTCTCACAGCATTGTGCAAGTCATTTTGTTATCATTTTGATGTTGCACGAGCACTTATCGTTGTTTTAGCACAAATTGTTATCACTTAGTTTAGTGTAGGTTAGCGCTTTTGGAGGGGTTAATTTCATTGTTTTGCTCATTTTTGTGTTCCTTAAACCCTCAGCAGCAAACCACACAACATATGGCACTGTTCACCAATAGAGCACTGAGGGGACAGACCTTAGCCGGCTTCTTTAATGATGCCAAAGACCTTATGGAAACAGATAAGGAAAGCCTGGAAACTCAGTTTTCCAAGCTAGAAAAATTACTGACACAGGAGATGAGGCAGATCTGGGAAACATTTACTCTCAAGCAGTATCTTGAGAATAAAAGGATTCCCAGAGGACTCAGAGTCCTGAAACCACCAACATCTGACTGTGAAGATGAGGAATTCCTGAAAGAATGGAATTGTATACTAGACACATGCTCAGTCAATCTCATGTTACACCTTATCAAGCGTAGGGCAGTTACACTGGAAGCTCTGGATGGGCAAATAAATTCCATTAAAGAACAGTTGGAACCCTTCATAGAGCTTCCAGAGTATAAAAGCCTAGAAGAAAAGACATCGTCACGGATTGATAAGGTTGAAAAAGAGGTGAAATTGACAAAGCATAAAAAATTCATCAGGGACAAAAAGGATTATGATGAAAATAGACAGAGGAATTGGAAAATAGAAAAGATAATTACAATTGTAGAAGCAGAAACGGGAGGTCATGAGATAGATCAATTATCCGGTACACCTAGAGGTAGGATAGATTCCACCAGGAGTGAAAAAACAGAGGATATATTAGTGGAAAGGAAAGGAGAATCTTTAATTAAAGTCAATAAACTTAGCTCTAACCCTGGTAAAGGAAAAAAGAAGCCAAATAAGCAAGATCAAAGAGATCAAAGTTTGCATAAAAGTTTTCCAGAAGAACAACACCACGTAGGGTATGAATATAGGGACAGATCTCCGGTTGACAGAAAACATGAGGGCCATCACTATCGTGAAAGATCACCTTTAGATAGGACCCATAGAGATAACTATGAGACAAATACTCAAAATAAAAATTCTTTTTTAGAACAACGCCAGGGCAGAGCACCAATGCGGGAACCGTGGAGAGACACAAGAGTCAAACCAGACAGGCACGAACAAGTAAGGGTAGAAAAGAAAAGGCAGAGATTGGAAGAGTTCGAGGAAAAAGAGGAGGCACAAGGAAGAGAAAGGGAAAAAAGAAGGCCAAACCAGAAAAGGGATTGGTAAAGAGCAATGTGTTTAATATAAGTAGCATTGATCTTAAACCTGTAGAGCTAGATGTGCTATCTCGAGGGTTGAACTTTGCCCCAGTAAGCGGACCCAACATGTTCAACATCTATGTTGATGTCCATAGATTTCTGAGGAAAATTTCCCTCAAGAAATACTATCTTAAGGACGCAGTAAGTAGATCTGTGATACTACCCAACACCAATCCAATAGTGACAAAACCTCCCCTCACTCCCTTTAAAAAACCTTCCACCTTCTACCCAAGAGGTATGAAGGGAAACTTTGTAGATACCTTTGCCGAAATGGTAATTTCTGACTTAGAGGAAGCCAGTAATGATTTCAAATGCCGCAAACAAAACCTAAGTAAGGAAGAAAAGGCGGCAGTTAAATCTCTTGAGTCCAATTCCCAGATAGTAATTAAATCAGCCGACAAAGGGGGAGGAGTCGTGGTGATGAACTCCTCTTATTACAGAGAGGAATCCCTTAGAATTCTGGAAGATAACGCCACCTATCAGGTATTAGAGTCCAATCCAACAGACTCTTTCAGAGAAGAGATGGCAGCTCTTTTGGATCAGGGTCTTCGGAATGACATTATTAGCACCAGGGAAATGGAATTCATTATGATTGAACAGCCCAGAATCCCAGTGTTTTATTTCATCCCGAAGATCCACAAGAGTCTCACCAGACCCCCTGGTCGCCCAATAATTTCTGGGATCCGGTCCCTCACCTCCAACCTTTCCCAATTCCTAGATCATCTACTTCAAAAATATGTAATACAGGTCCCGTCGTATTTAAGGGATACATCGCAGGTATTAAATCTTGTACAGGACCTAACGTGGGGGGAAGATATGTGCTGGGTTACCTGCGATGTGGTCTCGTTGTATACGATCATTGACCATCAGATGGGACTAGATGCTATCAAAAGAGTCCTAGAACAGGATATTGGAGTGGATGAGAAGTTAAAAAATTTCATTCTAGATGGAATCAGGTTTATTCTGACGCATAATTTCTTCAGCCATGACCACAGGTTCTTCCTCCAGACGTGCGGTACTGCAATGGGCACCAGGTTTGCACCTAGTTATGCAAACTTGTTTATGTCCATTTGGGAGGAGGACCATATCAGGTCCTCCAACCCATTCGGTGCAAACCTGGTGCTCTGGAAAAGATACATCGACGATGTGCTGTGTGTCTGGAGGGGGCCACTGGACCGACTGGAGGAATTCAAATTATATTTGAACGACAATACGCAGAATCTTAGATTCACGTTCAATCAGGATAAAACTTCAATAAACTTTCTTGACCTCTCCCTTTATGTAGTAAATGGCATCATTCACACTAAAACCTTCCATAAAGAGGTTGATGCCAACACTTACCTTTTGGCATCCAGTCACCATCACCCCAATTGGTTGCGTAACATCCCCAAGGGGCAAGCACTTAGAATTAGGAGGAATTGTTCGGAAAACTCTGTGTACCAACAGCAAATTAAGGAGTTGAAAACCAAATTCATCGAACGGGAGTATAAAAACCAAGAATTGGATCTTGCGATCAAAGAGGTTAATAAAACTGATAGAGCGTCCTTGCTGTGTGGAAAAGAGAAAATGGCTGAGAATGGTCAGGCCAAGTTTCCATTTTTCATCACACAGTATAGTGGTATAGCTCCCATTATATCTAAGACGCTGATCAAACATTGGGGTATTCTCCAAAGAGATCCAATTCTTAAGAGCATCCTACCCAGTAAACCTAAAATAGTGTTTAAAAGAGCAAAGAATTTGAAATCCTCCTTATCACCTAGCTGTCCGTTAGATGGCCTGAGAGATCACCATGTAACATGGCTAAATGATCTTAAAGGCTACTATACATGCCAAAGCTGTATTGGTTGTAAACACAGTAAAAAAACAAAGACTTTTAAATCTAATGTGACAGGAAAAAACTTTGACATAAAAACCTTCATCAATTGTAAAACAAATTTCTGTGTCTATTTGCTGGAATGCCCGTGCGGACTCCAATATGTGGGCCGCACGGGGAGACCCCTCAAACGAAGGTTCGCAGAACATGTTTACAATATTAAGAGGGGTCTCGAGACACATAGTGTCTCAAACCATTTCAGAATACACCACCAACAGAGTCCAGAGGGTTTAGTATGTATAGGGATTGATAATCCCAAAAGCAGTTGGCGTGGGGGGGACAGGCTCAATAAAGTCTCCAAAAGAGAAAGTTATTGGATCTACACACTTAAGACCTTGACCCCCCTAGGCCTTAACATTGAGTTTGACCTTGCAGCCTTTTTGAAGGACTCTTAATCTATCCTTGCCAAGCAGGGTGGGATATTTTATGTAAAACATTCAGGGATTGCATTTATTGAACATATTAATTTTATAAAATGTGATCTATACCATGATAATTCATGGCTGTTTATATATAAGTATGATTGTTTTATTATTTTATTTTATTTGTTCTTAATTTATCCGTTGTATTGTTCTCATTCATTGCATAATATGAGGGTGTTTATATGCAGTATGGCAAGGCATTAACCCCGATCACGCTGTTAGTGTCAGAGCTGATCCTCCTTGATCAACATTGCAGCTAAGCCCCACCCCTAGTAGGAGGATCTCTCCATTTGGGTTTGCATATAAGGCATCACACACTAAGCTCCACCATCCCCTGACGAAGTGACCACGTGTCACGAAACGCGTAGGGAGGAGGAGCTTAGTCATTGAACCATCCCAGCCACTGTAGTCCTGCCGCAGGGAGAGCTTCCTAAAGCACTGACGTCACACGCCAAGTCGACAGCGTGTCTGTGTGCAGTGATACTCTCCGGTGTGGTGTTAGGAAATGCAAGCTGCGGACGGCATATTGAGCAATACCATCTGTTATTGCACCATGTGAGTGTATTTTATCACGTTTTATAGTGTTTTAAGCATTAAAGGTCTGTTCATACTACACTATCTTGTACGTATTCCTGTCTCACATTGGTGGAGGTGTCGTTAACGGACGCATCCCCGACGCCATTGAAGATAGAGGATGTATCCTGTAAGCTGTCTCCTGTAAAGCTGTCTCCACGTGGGGTTCGTGTGAGGAGCGGATTAGAAGGGGAGCAAGCACAGATCCTCTCCACTGAACGTATTGGTGTTGATTATGTGAGTAGGATTCTTTCACATCTCAGATAGGGCTCTGATTGCTATAACACACTGCGCAATCAGGTGTGTCTGCTTATCTGTTATTTCAGACGGTGTATCCATCTACATCAAGGACATCTATCCCATCTGGAGCATCTAAACCAGAGCCCAACTACCATCTTAAAGACTAGAGACTGCCTTAAAGATCACGGTATCTTGGACTTTAGCGCTGGGGACTTTATATTTGTTTGTTCACAGATCTTATACATGTTTGAAAAATGTGAAATATTATCATTTCCACGTTTCTAAATGTATGTAACATTACATTATAATACGCTAGTGGCCCTTCTACGCCTAAGGCTGCGCTTATAGTGCCCGCGACAGTGACGCGACGTCGCTCCAAAAAAAAACGATTGACTCCGTCGCCAGCGCTAATAGTAAGAGCGACGGCGCGACCCAAAATTTGGAAGCGGGTTAAATTTGATTTTTTACAGACTGTCGCCACATGTGGCTGTCTGAAAACCAATCAATGACCCCGTCGCTGAAAGTTAAATTATAACTTTCGCGGGTGACGACGGGTGACATCATCGGTCGCGTCGCCAGCACTATAAGCGCGGCCTAAAGGTTTTCTGATCTGGCCCCTTTGGAAAACTGCTTGAAGAGCCCTGCATTAGCGGTCTGGGACATTTGGTTGCAGACTTTTTCCCGCGACTCACCCTGCTGCCAGAAGCTTCCGCCGCCGGCCACTTCACCCGCTAAGGTAAGTGCCTAACCCCCCTACCCTAAGCTCTTATCCTAATAACCCTCTACCCTAAGCCCTTACCCTAATAACCTCCTACTATAAGCCCGTACCCTAATAACCTCCTACCATAAGCCCTTACCCTAAAACCCCCTACCCTAAGCCCTTACCCTAATAACCCCCTACCCTAAGCCCTTACAATAAAACCCCCTACCCTAAAACCCCCTACCCTAATCTCTAACCCTAATACCCCCCTACCCTAATAACCCCCTACCCTAAGCTCTTACCCTAATACCCCTACCCTAAGACCTTACCCTAATAATCTACCCTAAACCCTTACCCTAATACCCCCTACCCTAAGCCCTTACCCTAATAACCCCCTACCCTAAGCCCTTACAATAAAAACCCCTACCCTAAGCCCTTACCCTAATAACCCCCTACCCTAAGCCCTTACCCTAATAACCCCCTACCCTAAGCCCTTACCCTAATAACCCCCTACCATAATCCCTAACACCCCTACCCTAAACCCTTACCCTAATACCCCCCTACTCTAATAACCCTTACCCTAATACCACCTACCCTAATAACCCCCTACCATAATAATCCCCTACCCTAATAGCCCCCTACCATAATAAACCCCTACCCTAAGCCCTTACCCTAATAACCCCCTACCCTAAGCCCTTACCCTAATAACCCCCTACCATAATACCCCCCTACTCTAATAACCCTTACCCTAATACCACCTACCCTAATAACCCCCTACCATAATAATCTCTAACCCTAATACCCCCCTACCCTAATAACCCCCTACCCTAAGCTCTTACCCTAATACCCCTACCCTAAGACCTTACCCTAATAATCTACCCTAAGCCCTTACCCTAATACCCCCTACCCTAAGCACTTACCCTAATACCCCCTACCCTAAGCCCTTACCCTAATAACCCCCTACCCTAAGCCCTTACAATAAAAACCCCTACCCTAAGCCCTTACCCTAATAACCCCTACCCTAAGCCCTTACCCTAATAACCCCCTACCCTAAGCCCTTACCCTAATAACCCCCTACCATAATCCCTAACACCCCTACCCTAAACCCTTACCCTAATACCCCCCTACTCTAATAACCCTTACCCTAATACCACCTACCCTAATAACCCCCTACCATAATAATCCCCTACCCTAATAGCCCCCTACCATAATAAACCCCTACCCTAAGCCCTTACCCTAATAACCCCCTACCCTAAGCCCTTACCCTAATAACCCCCTACCATAATCCCTAACACCCCTACCCTAAACCCTTACCCTAATAACCTCCTACCCTAATACCCCCCTACTCTAATAACCCTTACCCTAATACCACCTACCCTAATAACCCCCTACCATAATAGCCCCCTACCATAATAACCCCCTACCCTAAGCCCTTACCCAAAGCCCCTACCATAAGCGCTTACCCAAAAAAAACCTACCCTAATACCCCCCTACCCATACCTGCTAAATCCCTTAAATGACCCCGTGCGCTGTAGGGAAATGGAGAGGAGGACTCTGTCTCTGGTTTAAGGGACGTTGTGGTAATTCCCTTTGCCGCAGCGGCTGTTGAAATCTGGTACCGTGGTACCTCTGGCACCCAAAGGGTTACTACATAGACCTGCGCCAACATGCAAATGTAACCCCTCCCCCTAACTCCTTAAATCCATCATCTTGTCGCAGGTAGACAAAATCATGCCTGCAAATGGTGCAAGTAAGCGTTATACACAGACGCAGCTTGTCACAGGTATATTTCGGCACAAGGTGCGACACAAGCGAATGACTTTGCGCTCAAATGTTGGCGTTTGTCCTTTTTTTTTTGTTGTACCTGCCTGATCCAGTTCAGCTTATCTATTATCCCCCCTCCCCCCCCCCCCCTGCCAAGTGACACATAGTTTTTTCCTGGATGGACACAAAATGGTCATGGGGTCAGGCTTACACCGGTGACCAATAGAAAATGGCAATGTCATCGGGACTTCCTATCTGTGACCCTGCTGTAGTGTTCTTTGTGTGCGACACCGACAGGAAAATACTACAAATGTCTCGGGAACTGGGGGGTCCCTGGAGGTCAGGTGATGCTCTTAGGCAGGGGTCGTTGACTGAGCCCACTGATTGAGCCCTCTGTGCTGAAGCAGGGATATCCTTAAAAGCGGACCTGTTGGTGGCCATGGAGGACTGGAGTTGGCCAGCCCTGCTCTTAGGGATCCACCGGTTTAGATAAGCTAAAAAAAAAAGTCATTTTGGGAATGATTTCTGCTTAAAAGTTTTTCCCTCCTTCTCAGAGCAATTCTTTTGTGCAAACATGTTCTGATGTTTGTGCCAAAATGTTGTGCTTTCCTTTCCTTTCCTTTTAAACCGCCACTTGCTGTCAATGTGCTTACCAGGTGAGGGTAACAATTGTGGGCCCCTCCTACAGCTTAGCTGGAGAACTCTTGTATTTGGTTCCTGTATTCTTTCCTGCTGTTTCTTACCCTTTTTTTTCCTGTGTTTTGTTTGCAGCAGAATTAAGGAATCCTTTTGCATGATCTGACTTGTTTTCAACTCACCAGGGAAGCTCTCCATATGTTCTCTGGGGTTTCAAGGCAAGGTAGTTAGCTAGAAGCGGCAAAAGCAAATCAGTGGGAATAAAGACAAGGCAGCTAAATAAAGTGTATAGGGGGTATGAGTGCAGTTAGCATTACAGTGAGGGCCTGTGCAACGGTACTCAGCACCCTAGGCCAGGGGTGTGCAAACTTTTTGCCCTGCGCCCACCTGCCTGCTCTCCCCTACTGCTCGCCCCCCCTTACCTTACCGCATTTGATGCCACGTTGGCAATGCGTTGCCCGTAGCCGTCTGAGTCAATGTAAGGGAATTTACAGAGGTCTTGCGTACCCCCCCCCCCTCTCCCCCGGCATTTCATTTAAATACTTTGGGGAAGAGCGTGGGGCCTCTGTAAGTGCCACGGGCCGCCAAAAAAAATCTTGCGCCCCCTCGTTTGCGCATCCCTTGCCCTAGGGAAACCTTAAGCCTGGCAACCCCCCCATTTTTTTTCTATCTGAAATTTTTTAATCTTGTGCCTAATAGATTTTTTTCCTACCATTTATACACACTCCCCTCTCCCTGACAATCTTTCTCCCTCTCCCACTGACACACTCTCCCACTAACATTCTCTGCCCCACCCCACTTTCACCTCCCACTGACACTTTCTCTCCTCCCCACTGACACAATCTCTCCCCCCCATGCCACTAACAAACTCTTTCCCCCCCCCCCCCCACCCCCACCCCACTGACAAACTCTCTCCCCCCCCACCCCACTGACAAACTCTCTCCCCCCCCCCACCCCACTGACAAACTCTCTCCCCCCCCCCACCCCACTGACAAACTCTCTCCTCCCCCACCCCACTGACACTCCCCCCCCCCACCCCACTGACACTCCCCCCCCCCGACCCCACTGACACTCCCCCCCCACCCCACTGACAAACTCTCTCCCCCCCCACCCCACTGACAAACTCTCCCCCCCCCCACCCCACTGACAAACTCTCTCCTCCCCCCACCCCACTGACAAACTCTCTCCTCCCCCACCCCACTGACACTCCCCCCCCCCACCCCACTGACACTCCCCCCCCCGACCCCACTGACACTCCCCCCCCACCCCACTGACAAACTCTCTCCCCCCCCACCCCACTGACAAACTCTCCCCCCCCACCCCACTGACAAACTCTCCCCCCCCCCACCCCACTGACACTCCCCCCCCCACCCCACTGACACTCCCCCCACCCCACTGACACTCCCCCCAGTAACACTCTCTCTCCCCACCCCTCCCCACTGACACTCTCTCCCCACCCCTCACTGACACACAAAACAGACACACAGACACACCTCTCTCCTGCCACCCATGCTGCTTCCTTTTTTTTGGCACCACCACCAGCCTCCTGAGAGCTCCTCCTGATTGGCTGCTGCTGGGTAATGCAGCCAATCAGGATGGAGAAAACTGCCCAGTTCTCTCCAAGCTCAGGTGTAAGGCTACGGCCCCTCTGCCTGCGCTACACGCGCGCCTGTGAGGTGAGTCTGCAGAGAACTGCAGGGGCAAAGACCGGGGGTGGGGGAGGGGATGGGACGTGCCTGTGACATCATACGGCAGGTCCATCCTCATTGGCTTAACCGCCGGGGGCGTGGCCTAGCGCTCTGTCGCGAGTCCTGATCTCAATTTTTTTGAGAGCAGGAGTTTCTGTCGGCGCAGCATGACGATCCCCCCTCTTAGCGGGCCAGGCCCCATTGTGGGGCGGCACTTGTTCCTGCAGCGGCCGCCACAGTGGGCGCTGCAGTAGCCTGCGGGTACCTAGCCTAAGGATTCTGCTCGATCCGTGCCAGAGACAGTGGGCCTCCCAGCCATGGTGGCAGCTGCCTGCACGCTCTGACAGTGCGGTGCTGTGGACGGCTGGGGATGCCTCCTGCATGCCTGTCTAGAAAAGACTCAAAAGGGAAAGATTGGAAGGGCGTCTCGTGACGCCGCCCGAGGTATGGGTCACGGTGACGCAGCAGGGCCCAGATCTGGGGGCATCCCCCCAGCAGGGTGCATGGGCAGCGCGGTGGTCTGGAGGACTGGGAAAGCCTCCTCTGCACCTGTCCGGAGGAGAGAGGTTGGTCAAGCCTTGTGCGATACCGCCCGGGGTGTGGGTCAGGCTGCCTCAGCAGGGCCCAGCTGTGGTGGCAACCGTCTGCAGGGGGTGCAGGGGGTGCAGGTGGTGGGTGGCGTGGCAGACAGTGTGCCAGTCTGGGGCACTGGGGGAGCCTCCTGCGCGCCTGTTTAGATTGGGAGGCTGGATGAGCCTCGCCTGACAGTGCCCGAGGTGCGTGTCACGCTGCCGCAGCAGGGCCTAGCCATGCAGCTGCCTGCAAGGGGTGCAGGCGGTGGGTGGCGCGGCGGGTGATGGACAGTGTGGCAGTCTGGATGGAGAGAGGTTGGATGAGCCTCGCCGCCTGAGGTGCGGGTCACGCTGCCGCAGCAGGCCCAGCCTTGGTGGCAGCCATCTGCAGGGGGTGCAGGCGGTGGGCGGCGCAGTGGCCGGCTGACAGTGTGGTGGTCATTTAAACGTGACTTCCGGGATCCCACTCGCGTAAACAGCCGGGTCATGTGAGTCATCGCTAAATGACCTTTCAACCTTTGAGCGAGCACTCTGGCAGCGGATGGCAGGTACCCAATTATTTAATGGTTAAATACAAAGCCGTGGCCTTGTACCTCCAAACCTGGGTTGTCGTTATTTGTTTGTTATTTATGTTGGGTCCTGGATATTTGGGGGTGGGAGCTCTCTCGTTGTCCCCTTGGGCATGACTGCACCCATATGCCCCTATACAATGTGCTGTGAAGAGTCCAACTCCATTCAAATGAATTGTATGTATTTCTCACAGCACTGTCTCTCTGCAAGTGATTCTGCTACTGTGTCCACATGCAACGGGTAACTAAGCCGCTATGCGTCCTCTGGATAGGACCGGAACATACCTGAGGATGATATCCCTGCAAGTCTTATTTTCCACGTGTATGGTATCATCAATGTCTATGTGAACTGTTTTTGGACAGGTGGTCAATAAGCTTTCAATCTACATTTATTTGGATAAAAATCTATGTAAGAATGGGAAAGTGGCCTCACACCACATCGAATAAAAGTTTTACTTGGTCCAGAATATCGATAGTTATCATGTAGAGATCATAAGAAAACTTTGATTGTATTAAAACAAGTAGGTAAAAAACAGATCACTATGGCAAAAAACAAACAAACAATATGCATATATCTTTTTATCACATGGTAGTTTACAAGTAACTTCATTTTATAAAATGCTTAACTAATGTCACAATACAATATTACACTGACCTGTTAACTTTGGATGCAGAGTTAGAGAGATATGTAAAAGTAAGATCAACCATGATAGAAATACACAACAACATGCCAACAACTCGGTACATATGCAAATATAGTCAAACTGAACGCGTTTGCAACTCAAATGAAATCAATATGCCACCTAAGTATAGGAGGTTTTTTCACAATAGAAAAAAAAAAAGAATTAAATCTCAATGAGAAAATGTCTTGTAAAGAAAGAGCCAAGGAAAGGATACTGTCAACAGAGAGAGACAATGCCAGGTAATGGTATTACCTGTGTAACTGTTCCCTTTGGCATTAAATGCAAATACAGAACTAAAGTTTTAGCCTTAGAATGGGAAATTGGTTAATGAAACATCCATTATGTCACTAAAGAGCGGTGCATATAAGTGCAATCTCTTTAAAGAAGAAACGTGGTAATTAATAAACCACAATAACTGGATCGCTCTCTCCTTAGTTACATTCCTTATTATGCATGTTAAGTTCTGTTCTTTTGTTAATATTGTTCTTTTCTGAGTTGCATCGTGCTTTACAGTAATCAGTATTTACTAACCCCAAAGAGGGCCAAAGTGAACCCATAGCTGTGGCATGTTTTAATAGGTTAAATGTAGGTGATTGCGGAATCGGACATTCGGTCGCGGTAGCCTCGCCGGTGTTCAGCAGCAGAGGGACCCTCTGCCGCAGCCGCCCCGCCGCTGGAAGCTCAGCCGCCCCGCCGCCCCGCCGCTGGAAGCTCAGCCGCTCCGCCGCTGGAAGCTCAGCCGCTCCGCCGCTGGAAGCTCAGCCGCTCGCCGCTGGAAGCTCAGCCGCTCGCCGCTGGAAGCTCAGCCGCCCGCCGCTGGAAGCTCAGCCGCCCCGCCGCCCCGCCGCTGGAAGCTCAGCCGCCCCGCCGCTGGAAGCTCAGCCGCCCGCCGCTGGAAGCTGAGCTGCCCGCCGCTGGAAGCTCAGCCGCCCGCCGCTGGAAGCTCAGCCGCCCCGCCGCTGGAAGCTCAGGCACCCGCCGCTGGAAGCTCAGCCGCCCGCCGCTGGAATCTCAGCCGCCCCGCCGCTGGAAGCTCAGCCGCCCGCCGCTGGAAGCTCAGCCGCCCGCCGCTGGAAGCTCAGCCGCCCGCCGCTGGAAGCTCAGCCGCCCGCCGCTGGAAGCTCAGCCGCCCGCCGCTGGAAGCTCAGCCGCCCGCCGCTGGAAGCTCAGCCGCCCGCCGCTGGAAGCTCAGCCGCCCGCCGCTGGAAGCTCAGCCGCCCGCCGCTGGAAGCTCAGCCCCCCGCGCTGGAAGCTCAGGCGCTCCGTGCTGGAAGCTCAGCCGCCCCACGCTGGAAGCTCAGCCACCCCGCGCTGGAAGCTCAGCCGCTCGCCGCTGGAAGCTCAGCCACCAAGCGCTGGAAGCTCAGCCACCCCGCCGCTGGAAGCTCAGCCACCCCGCGCTGGAAGCTCAGCCGCCCCGCGCTGGAAGCTCAGCCGCCCCGCGCTGGAAGCTCAGCCGCCCCGCGCTGGAAGCTCAGCCGCCCCGCGCTGGAAGCTCAGCCGCCCGCCACTGGAAGCTCAGCCGCCCGCCGCTGGAAGCTCAGCCGCCCGCCGCTGGAAGCTCAGCCGCCCGCCGCTGGAAGCTCAGCTGCCCGCCGCTGGAAGCTCAGCCGCCCGCCGCTGGAAGCTCAGCTGCCCGCCGCTGGAAGCTCAGCTGCCCGCCGCTGGAAGCTCAGCCACTGGCTGCTTCTCCAAGGTGAGTGTATTTAAGGGTTAGGGTAGGGGGTTATGGCTAGGGGTTTTAGGGTAAGGTTTTTAGGGTAGGGTGTAGCATTAGTATTAGGGGTTAAGATTAGGGTTTTGTAGGGTAAGGTTAGGGACTTAACTTGGTGGCGAAGTGGCCGGCGGCGAGAGGTCACGACGGTTAGGCAGCAAAGTTAAGAAGCAATATGGCTCCAGGGCCTAGGAAGAGGCATATTACAGCACTTCCTGGCTTCTGTTATGTGTAAAAGTATGCAACACACCTAAATGCGCACTACAAATGCAAAACCTTAGCTAGCTTAAGAGCTCGGTGGTCAAAAGCTCCATGTGTATTGAACAATCTTTTTCAGTAGAATATCTCCATTAGAGCTATTGTAACTCGAATGGCTCTGCTATAAAGGACTTGTCTCCAGGGCATGTCTCTGAATAGGAAAAGAAGCCTTATTCAAAAACAATTGAAGAAGAACCTTGGAGAAGTAACCTGTGAGGTTTTAAAAAGCTCTGTGCACTATCATTTTATTTATTAAGAACTCCAATGTTGGCGTGCCCAAAAAGTATCACAACCTACCTCCAATGTGCTTTTCTTTAAAACGACATAACAATTTTTTACAGGTCGCTCATTCTGCAGTCAACTATACTACAGCTATTCTTTCTATTCTCCTTGTCTGAATCTTTATAGTGCTCTACTTTACATACCTAACATCCGCACTATAATAATATATGAGTATGAATATGATTTTAACATACCGGGGCAT
Organism: Ascaphus truei; assembly: GCF_040206685.1. Lineage (NCBI taxonomy): Eukaryota > Metazoa > Chordata > Amphibia > Anura > Ascaphidae > Ascaphus > Ascaphus truei. Next base: position 173,281,486 of record NC_134484.1, read on the forward strand.
TACTTACTTGGCACAGTATCTTTGCCCAGATAATTTGCTATTGCAACAGTCATTCCTGACACCTAATACTGTGTCAATGTGCCAATGGCAAAGAGATGAGCACAAAGAAATACAAAACAGGGAACGAACCCTAATAACACTTGAGAAACATTCACAAACAGATACAGAAGGGAATGAGGGCCCTGCTCGTGATAATTTACAATCTAGAGGGAATAAGGACAATGTTGAAACAAAAAGTGAGGTGGCTGCTCACTGTGGGATGGACTATACCCAGGGTTGCACTACTCTGGGTTTCACTCTCTGGGCCACCTAAAAAATCTGTGGGCAGTGGCAGCAGCATCTGCATCTCCCTCTGCAAATCCTGTCAACGTGGCTCTGCGACGTCAAATGGTGCTGCGTTGCAATGACAACGGTGCATCACGTGACGCCTCGGTGCCATAAGGCCGCTAGGGTGGCTACGCCACGTGGTATCAAGTTGTCATGGCAACGCACGCCAATTGAGGTCGCAGAGCCTGCTGACTGAACCTTGCAGGGGAAGATGCCAGGAGATGCCGCCAGTGCCGCCACCGCTTCTGAAGGTAAGAGAAATAAATAAATAAAAACTGAATTGCAAAAAGTTTCCGGGTTAGCCTCCGGGTAGATGGTGGCAACCCTGAGTATACCTCAGGTTGGAGTTTGGGCTAGACACACAGCTGATACCACTAGGGTTGATGGGGGGGGGGGGGTTGTTAGGGGTGTGCTAGATAGGCTTCCTTGAAAAGGTGAGTCTGATGGTGCGTGATAGGGTATTCCAGAGAGAGGGGGCAGCCCGGGATAAGTCTTGAAGGGAGGAGTGAGAGAAGGCAAGGCACGAAGAAAGGCGGATGTCATAGGCAGAGCATCGGGGGCGTTTAGGTATTTACTTGGGAATGGGGGCCAAGATGTAGGGGAAGGTGGGGGCCGGGTGGAGGGGGGGCAAGGGAAAGCGTAGTTTAGAGCTTTGTAAGTCAGAGCTTGGGTTTTAAATTCACTTCTAGAGGCGAAGGGAAGCCAGTGTAGGGACATGGATAAGGCTGCGTCCCCGCTAGCGCTGGGCAGGCGGCGCGGCAGTTATTTACATATATAGATATATGTAAGTCCCCGCTCACGCTGTGTACGCACGCTTGTGCGCGGGCACACACGCTCCCCGGCGCTTGGGTACACAAAAAAAATAACTTTCCAGCGCGCTCAACTACCCGCAATGCCCCCCCCCCCCGCGCATGCGCGTAAATGCAGGACACCCGGCGCTCATGCTTGGAGTACTCTCCAGCGAGGACTCAGCCTTAGGCCCCAGACATGTTAGTTGCTTGCTGGCGGAAGCACGCTGAGGCACGCTCCCGCTCAGCACTGAACCCCTACAGCCGCAATTACATAGTTACATAGTTACATAGTAGATGAGGTTGAAAAAAGACGTACGTCCATCAAGTTCAACCTATGCTAAATTTAGACAACAGATACTTTATTCTATATCTATACTTATTGATCCAGAGGAAGGCAAACAAAAAAACCCATTAAGGGGAAAAATTAATTCCTTCCTGACTCTAAGAATTGGCAATCGGATTAATCCCTGGATCAACATCCTTCCCATGTATACTTATTTGGTATATCCCTGTATACCTTTCCCATCTAAAAAGATGTCCAACCTTTTTTTGAACAAATCTATTGTATCTGCCATCACTGTCTCCATGGGTAATGAATTCCACATTTTAACTGCCCTTACTGTAAAGAACCCTTTCCTTTGTTACTGGTGAAATCTCCTTTCCTCCAACCTTAAGGGATGGCCCCGAGTCCTTTGTACTGCCCGTGGGATGAATAGTTCTTTTGAAAGCTCCTTGTATTGTCCCTGAATATATTTGTATATAGTTATCATATCCCCTCTTAGACGCCTCTTTTCTAATGTAAATAAATATAATTTAGCTAGCCTCTCCTCATAAGTTAGAATGTCCATCCCCTTTATTAATTTGGTGGCTCTTCTCTGCACTCTCTCTAGTTCCATAATGTCTTTTCTTAGGATTGGTGCCCAGAATTGTACTCCATATTCAAGGTGTGGTCTTACTAATGCTTTGTAAAGGGGCATAATTATGTTTACTTCCCTTCCATGCACTGCCCGTTTGATGCAAAATAAGATCGTGTTTGCCTTTGCAGCTACTGCATGACATTGGGCACTATTGCTAAGCCTGCTGTCTACAAGCACTCCTAAATCCTTCTCCATCAAGGATTCCCCCAATATATCTCCATTTAATTTGTAAGTCGCCTTTTTATTCTTGCATCCCAAATGCATAACCTTACATTTATCTGTATTAAGCCTCATTTGCCATTTACCTGCCCACGTTTCCAGTCTCTCCAAGTCCTTCTGAAGAGAAATTACATCCTGCTCTGATTCTATTACCTTACACAATTTAGTATCATCAGCAAAGATGAAGACTTTGCTCTCGATCCCACCCTCAAGGTCATTAATAAACAAGTTAAAAAGCAGGGGTCCCAGTACCGATCCTTGAGGTACTCCACTCATGACTTTAGCCCAACCTGAAAAAGTTCCATTTATGACAACCCTCTGTTGCCTGTCCTTTAACCAGTTTTCAATCCAGGTGCATTTATTATTACTCAGTCCAATTTTCTTTATTTTGTACACTAACCTCTTGTGTGAAACCGTATCAAAAGCCTTTGCAAAATCTAAGTAGATCACATCAACTGCATTAAACTGGTCTAAATTCCTACTTACCTCCTCAAAGAAACAAATAAGGTTAGTTTGGCAAGATCTATCCTTCATAAATCCATGCTGACTATTACTAATAATTTTGTTTTCCATTAGGTATTCCTGAATATTATCCCGTATTAAACCTTCAAGTAGTTTCCCTACTATTGAAGTCAGGCTTACAGGTCTGTAATTCCCCGGGTGTGATCTAGCTCCCTTTTTAAATATAGGCACCACATCTGCTTTACGCCAATCTTGTGGTACTGAGCCTGTGGAAATGGAGTCTTTGAATATTAAATATAATGGTTTTGCTATTTCTGAGCTTAACTCCTTGAGAACTCTTGGATGTATGCCATCGGGGCCAGGTGCCTTATTTACTTTAATTTTTTCAAGTCGCTTATGGACTTCTTCCTCAGTTAACCAATTGGTCATTAATATGGAGGTTGTGGCTTCCTCCTGTGGCGCTACTATTGAACTTGATTCTTCCCTGGTAAACACAGAGGCAAAGAATTTGTTTAATACCTCTGCTGTTTCCTTATCTCCAATAATCTGCCTACCCATCTCACACTGAAAGGGTCCTATATTTTCTTTTCTCATTTTTTTATTATTAAGGTACTTAAAAAACTTTTTAGGGTTGACCTTACTTTCTATTGCAATCCTTTTTTTATTATCCATTTTTGCTAATTTAATTGCCCTTTTGCAATTTTTGTTACATTCCTTATAATTCTGATACGATGTCTCTGTCCCTTCTGACTTAAAGAATCTAAATGCCTTCCTCTTCTTGTCCATTTCCTCCCCTACCTGTTTATTTAGCCACATTGGTTTTGACTTATTTCTTTTATACTTATTACCCAAGGGTATACACTGGTAAGTGCGCTTTTCTAACAATGTTTTAAAGACTGCCCATTCATCTTTTACATTTTTCCCTGCAAAAACATCATCCCATTGTATTACTACTAGATTAGACCTCAGTTTATTAAAATCTGCCTTTCTAAAGTTTAAAGTCTTTATTGAACCCAAGTACAGTAATCTGTTTTTTGATAATTTATTTCAAATGAGACCATGTTATGATCACTGTTACCCAAATGTTCCAGGACTTGAATATTTGTTATTACTTCTACATTGTTTGATATGACCAAATCCAGAACTGCCCCTCTCCTGGTTGGTTCCTCAAAAATTTGGGTCATATAATTATCTTTAAGCACCCCCAAAAACCTGTTTCCTTTTGTTGTAACGCTAATCTCATTGCCCCAGTCTATGTCTGGATAATTAAAATCCCCCATTATGCAAACATGACCCAGTTTTGATGCCTTCTCTATTTGCAAATGTATTTTTAGCTTCCTCAATCTCACAGATATTTGGTGGTTATATTTGGTTATATTTGGTGGTTTGGTGGTTATATTCCCACAAACATTTTCTTTATACTTTTACCTCCACTGCTAATTTCTATCCACAAGGTCTCTACATTTTCATCATTCCCTTCATAGACATCATCCCTTATAATAGGT